>NC_026004.2:86798731-87152364 GCF_000442705.2 Elaeis guineensis | reverse complement strand
ATAAGAAGATAAGCAGTGATCAGATATTAACCCAGTTGTGGTGCTCTTAGAACAACAATGCCATAATGAAGGAAGAATAAGTTGCATGTAGCCATCATCTCTTAAGAATATACATGGCTTGGCTTTGGGTTAGAATATGGTAGACAAAGATGATACGTATCCTCCTTGAACCACATAACAAGCAACTAATTTGAGAATAAAGAACGCAACAAATATAACCAGTGATCAGGAGTTAATTGACCCAACTATGATTGTTTTTCAGATAATGAATAAGTATTGAAGGAATTTATTAGTTATATAAAGCATCATTGTCTCTTAAGAACATACATGCACTCAATAACAGATTTGACAAGCAACCATCATTGATATTTATCAAAGGAGTAGAAATATTGACATCCACAACATAGCTTATACCAGTCTGCAAATCTAGTGTCGACAAATAGTATCTACCAGCTAGGATATTAAGAATGACCCATATAACATGAGTTATTTGCTTTTAGTACTAATAAGTAATACCAAACTCTTCTCCTATGTGTTGATCTTAAAAATAGGTAAAAATCTTGAAAGGAATGAACAAATATATGCTTCTAATTAAACTATCTACCAGTTTTGCCGTACCCAATGTACCGTACCGGTACCAAACCAGTATGCAATCTCATATCGTACCGATACTCAGTATGCTTCACAACCTCGTATCATACTGCGTACAACAATGTAACAGGATGGTATGGGTCTGGTAATGGTGAACCTTGCTATCTACTCCTTATGAACTTCTTTATTTGAAAAGGAGCAATATTTAATAATGAAATTTCTAAAAGAAGTATGATTAACTTACCCAACAGGGACTTCAAGGTTGTCCAATGCAATTTAGCCTGGGAAAGATGAGAAGAAAACAAGCAGCAATGAGGAGACAAAACATATGCCATTGGAATGAAGCATTAGCATAAGAGAATCAAATTTGGAGGAGCTTAACTATTTATCTATCTAAAATTAGCACAGATCATCATGGAAACAAGTCAATGCTAGTAGCAATGAATGTAGGATTGCTTGTAGCAAAATGACAAATAAGCTAAGCTCACTATGATCCTCAAGAGATGCAACTGCTCTCAAAACTTCATGAGTCAAAAGAAAAAATAGAGATAAAAATTGTCATCCTAGAACATAACTGTTTGACAAGAAAGTCTATCAGATTATAAACCAATAAACAAATATATCTGGAAAAGCTTTAGCTTAACCAAACAGAATCGAAATCCGCCAATAATGAACAAAAGGTTTCATTAAGCTAGATGCAACTATATATAATACATGTCTATACATATCAGCCAATATAATAGCATCTAAAAAATGATCCAGTTTCATTAACATAGGTTGTTTGATGTATGTGATGGCTTTTCCTTGACTATATTAACTAACAATTGGTTTGTTCTTTTAGAAATCCTATTGACCTATGAAGGAAATCAATGAGCTGGCCTGGGATCAAGTCATGTATTTTCGTGGCCTTAAATTTATCAATGCCTCTCTATGTGCAGGTACAACCAGCAATTGACAGTCCAAGATACAATATCCCATGGCTTGCAGCTCTCTCCTCTATGTTCATGTACACAGGAAGAATGAAGAACAGATCCTCACCTCGAGGTTGCTTAGGAATAAATAGGGGAATGGAAATAAGAAAACAAAGAAAGAGAGAAGGCTTCTCTCACTCGATTAAGAGGAAGATAAAAGAGAAAATAAAATGCAAACATTACAGAATCTACAGGGATTTGAATGCACTCAGCTGTATTGGACTCTAACTGAAAGCCGACAAAAAGTAGACCCCTTATCTGAATGTTGGTTGTGATGGGCACAAAGAAGAAGCGCCAAGAATCCTCATAAAGGGCTTTCTCAACATTCAACAAGCCACAAAAAAAAAAGTAAAGAAAGATCTTAACTGGATTCCAACATTTGAAAAACACTCACACAGGTTCCCGTTATTGATAGCCTGCAGAAAGCACAAATAGAAATGGAAAATGCAACAAACAAAAAAAAAGAACCCACATATCAGAGGATCCTTCTAGGACAAGGTGAGGCCAGTGTGCACACGCCTGTGGCATGAGGCCCAAAAGACCATGTTCCACTTCCACCAAAGGGGCAGCCAAGGAAGTCTCATATATGTGCATGAAATTCTATGATTTTGCAATAAAATAGCAAGAAATTTTTAAGCTCAGAGAATTCCAACACTCACAGAAGGGGGAGAGAGAGAATATAACATCTAGAAAATTCAAAAAAAAATCAATAGCTCAAATTCCATCACATTTGACTCTTCATACAAGCATATAAAGTCCGTCTCACAACTTCTATTAGAAACTAAGATTGTACCAGTTCTTTCAATCTTAATGACCTTTTGCAATGAAAAAAATGAAGTCAATAAAAGGCAGAAGCAAACATGAGCAGGCTAAGAGTACAAATCTCATTATGATCCTTAGAAATGATAAACAAATCTTTGAGATTGCATTTGTTTGATGTTGTCTCTCATAATGAAAACAACAATTCTATCATGGATGCCTTTTCCGTCCCAAAACTTTTGAGGATGACTGAGGTCCTCTTCTCACTTGGCTGGACGATCCTTCCAATATTCGACCCACATCTGTTCTACCTTCTAACAATTTCTCTATCCCCCTTTCTTCTCACCATTCACTAAGGTTCTCTTCCCCATAAGCATCCAGCGAAAGTTCCAACCACACTGGTGAACAAATAGCAATACTTTCAGACAGTCAAATAGGTAAAATCAGGTTAAATGTTTTTCCCGCCATTTAGTCAGATATATACATTTGAGTATCCAAGAAAAAAACCAAATATGTATCAAGAGCCCATAATACATAATATAAAATGTCTAGGCACCAAAAAAGAGGTCCACATTACTTGAATGGTATTGAAAAAAGGTGCTCATAATCTATGAAACAAATTTCAATATACATGCTCTAGAGCAACTCCATAAATTTATGCATAACAACACATCTGACTAGATATTATAACATGCCATATTGCAGGGGTATGGAAATAAAACAAAATTTTAGTGATTCAATCTGTTCAAATGAAACACTATTTTGGCCTGCTTAACATCCATGAGATTTAACTTTGAATGTTGAACATGGCAATCAATAACGAGTAGTCATTCAAAATATTCATCAGATGTGTTCAAACCGAAAGTAATGGTGATCAATGTTTTGCTAATGAATGATTATAAGCTTCATGAAGTGCACTTTATGACTAAACACTTGAAGCATGCAAAGGATCAACTCAGCCATACTCTTTCCCGACCAACCAAATCTTAAAGAAAACTCATCAAAATTACACTACTAGATGATAATCATAATAACAGTAATTCACAGAGGTGGTGCATAATCCCATTCACAAAAAAAAAAAAACTTTTACTAGTTACCACTTCAATCTTACTATTTCTGTTTTGAACGCATTTATTTAACCTTGCTTAAAGCTCCTGCTTGGTGCAATGATAAAAGGTTTGGATTGACAAGGGCAATAACAAGAGATCAAGTCTGTGGCATCCACTTTGTGCAAAAGATGCCAAAGGTTAGGTCAATCCCCAATCCAACCCTCTCAGAACCAGGATTGCAGAGACCATAACTGGACAATGGCCTCGAATTGCGGGGACCAAACTAGGTAATGTAATCTACTTAAACTTGTGCATGTATGTGAGAGAAAGGTGCCGAGGAGGCAGATGAAGGGAGCATACCTAGTTGTGGTTGACAGGCAAAGAAGGGAAGAATCGAGCTCATATTGTGATCAGTGTCGAGAAGGCTAGCTTAATGCCCTTATATGGAGGCCTGAAAATATGCTCGTCCAAACCTAGCCTACATTAGCCTAGAGCTTAGGGCCAAGACTAGTAGAGTCATGCACTCATGTCCTAAATTTATAGAAGCCTCGGTATGTGCAGATACTACCAGAAATGGACAGTTTAAACTTTAAAGTATGGTTCAGAGTAACAATATCAATTCCTGTATAGATACCATGCTAGTAAAGTATCCATATGGATTAACTTGTGGTACCAACACTTGATATGCCCCCATGCTAAGTATCGATTTACTACCTAAGCACCTATGTGGCATGATATGCCCGGTACCAGGCAATTCAATTCAATGCAGCAAACCATTCTTTCAAGAAACATAAAACAACTGAACACAAGCGTATAATACAAAATATACAATGTCTATACACTACACAAAAGCCATATAGCATAAATGGCATTAAAACAAAACAGATTGATTCTAAGTGCTTATAATCTATGAAACAAACTTCAATATACTTGCCAAAGAAAAGATCAATAAGTTTAAGCATCGGTGGTGAATCCAATCCTAGCCATCTGACAAGATATCAGAACATGTCATGGTGCAAGCATATTAAAAGAGAAAAAAAAGATGCTTGCAAGGGCCTCCTCAACATGCAGCAAGCAAAAAAAGGGAGAAAAAAAGGCCGTAATTGGCCTTCAACATTTGAACACACCCACACAAGCTCCTGATATCAGTAAGCTTGATGAGAAACAACATGAAAATAAGGCACTAAAAGAAAGAATGTTTTGAAGTTTACAGAATCAGAACAGCCATTCAAAACAAAAGAGGCAAGAAAATATCTAGAAAAATCTTCAAAAAACAAAAATCTATAGCTCAAATTCAAACATGTTTAACTCTTCATACAAGCATAACAAAAAGTGTCTCGACTTATATTAGAAAGTATGATATCCGTACTTGTTTGAATCTTGATGATATTTTGGAATAAAAAATATAGACAATAAAGGGTTGAAACAACCTTTGGTTAGCTAAAAGTACAAATCACATCATGAACCTTAAGTTTTAGGCATGATAAGCACCTATGACATTGCATTTGTTTGAATTATCTCACACCAAGAAGATGGCAAGTCTACCATGAATGCCTTGTTCTTTCAACAAATTCTATAGATAACTAAGGTCCCCTTCTTATTTGAAGTGGATGATCCATCCACATTTTCACCTTTGATGTATCACTACTCATTTTCCCCTCCAAATACTCCTTCCTTTCTTTTCACCATGCATTAAGGTTCTTTTTCTCCATGGACATCCGAAAAGAACCAATAATAAATAGCAAACTCATAGACTGTTACATTGGCAAACCAAGGAAAAAACAGGTATAATCTTTTTATGCTGTTTAATTAAGATATGTACATGAATCTAGCTAAGAAAATAACCAAACATAAGCCCAAAATACAGAATATAAAATATCTATGAGCTGAACAAGAGGTGCATGCCATATTGCGTGAATGGCATTAAAACAAAACCAACTAATTCGAAGTGCCTATAATCTATGAAATGAACTTAAACATACCTGATCTAGGGCAAGCTCCATAAATTTAAGCGTGGATGGTGGATCTGCTCCCACCGACGATGCCATCTGACTAGATACCATAATATGTCATGTTACAAGCATATCGAAGTTAAACAAAATAGTGGTTCTACATTGTCAAATGATACAATATTTTGGCCTGCTTAATATACATGACCTCTAATCTGAATGCTGAAATACTACAGTGATCAATAATCAATCAAAACATTCTTTAGACATGCCTCTAAGTTGAAAGCAATGAATTAAAATTAATGTTATAAGCTTCATTAAGTACACTGATTGATGGTTTGAAGTAGATCAAGGATCAATCCAACAATAACCAGCCAAAGCTTAAGAAAATAATCTACACACATTGAACCACCGAAATTATCCTACCAGATGATGATCCTACTAGTTGTAGTTCATAAGAAAATGTGTAATCCCCTATAAGATAACTTTTCACCTGTTACTCAACTTCATTTCTTGAGTCCCAAGAAGAAATTTTGTCTCTAAATCTATCTCTAATTTTTTTTAGGGGGCATCTATTTGGACTAGTAAAAGAGAAAAGTGCCAAGGAGGTGGGATGGGGAAGGTAGGTACCTGGTGGCTGCCGGTAGGCAGAGGCAAAGAATGGAAGATTATTTGAGCACGAGGTATGCACAAAAGTAAATGGATCAAATCTTTACTCTACTCCAACGAAGAGGCCTAGCCTAGGCTAGTCTAGTGAAAGGAACTGCAATCTTCTCTTACACAGATGCATAAAAACCAATGATGATCAAGAGAAGAGCGAGGGCATTCAACAAAAAAACACACACAGCAGCTATCCAAGAACCATGTCTCCGAACTGGCTCCGCAAGGAAACATGGTTCCGAACATCCCAAATCGTAGATCAAGAGAAAATAAAACACTTCCATCACACACACACAGACACACAAGAGAATAAAAAGGGTTCCCAAAAGCTAAATTTTTAATTAACATACCTCATTATAGTTATTCGGATTAGGTTAGGACCAGCTAGATGTTTTCTTTGGGAAACAAAGATCTAAGAAAGATGAATATATAGTTACATTTCAAACCCTTGCGTCAACGAAAAGAAGCTCCTTTCAGATTGAATTGGACAGAGCTAGAGTTCCAGGAATACTATATCATTTACAACGCGTGAATAGCTTGGGGTTCAAGTGATATCATCCACTCCTAAAAGGTAGAAAGGATTTCAAGATGTGATCATCTATATAAGGAAGAACTTCATCAACCAGATTAGTACCAATGGAGTAAAGAGCATTGATGACGGTAAGATTATAGTACTTGCTTCCTCGGGATGTGGAATGAAGGATGCCAACTTCCGCGCTACTCCTCTTCTGACGGAACCAACCCCATCACCATTACAGCCATTGATGATAGAGAGAAATTGCTCTCTTGCAAGAGATCTTTGGAGAGGAAGAGAGGGGAAAAGAGCTTCGTTCTAACATTCGCTTGTCATTATTCCTGCTTTCCAATTTCTTACAAAATTATTTCCTATCGAAATAATTACAGAAAATATTTTAAAAAAAAACAAAAACAAAAGCCCTCTCTTTCTACCCTGCATTACCATCGCCCTTCCCTCTCCCATTTCCTTTTGTAATTCCCCGCTCTTCTCTCGCGGTGCTTGCAGGCTTCTCCAATCCCTATTTCGTTATCTTTTTATAAATCTTGTGGTTAATGCCTTGAGGAAGAGAGAAAGGTGGGAAAATGCAGAAAAATTTCCTGACCAGAATTTGGAGGTGATAGGTTCTCACCTTTCCCAAACTGCGCGGTGTGGTTGAGAGGGAGACGGCGGCGACGAAGATGTAACTGTGGTTGATCGGGAGAAGACGATGAAGAGAGCAACTGCCGGCGACAATTTGGATTGGGGCAGTTCATAAGGGAGGGGAGAGGAGGATAATGGAGGGGAAGGGAGGCGAGGGTAAGGAAATTAATAAACCCTTGTTTGAAAAGGGAGCGGAAGGATAAAGAAAGGTGCATACTTTACTTTTATTTGGATACAGGGGCTGAGAAGAGGATACGAAAAATTTTATATATATTTTAATAAATATATTTTTTATTAATAAATATATTATTTAATATTTATAATATTTTGATAAATATCTATTCTTTCTGACAAATATGCTATTATTTTTTTTAAATTTTTTTTAACGTTCATATGAATTTATTCGAGAATGATTTTAGCTTTTTGAAATATCCATTCCTTTTGATAAATATCTATTTTTTTTGGGTTCATGACTCAACTTTCTGATATAATGAATTTCACTCCTGGATCATATTCAACTTCATCTATAATGGCTAAAATAATTTATGTTCAGTTTGATGACCGTTCTGAATCATCATCATCCGAATTTGTATATCAGTGGCCATTTCTTTGATTTTGCTATTATACTAAAGGAGAAAATTTGCTCATAGTGGCTTTTATGAATAATATTTATGTATATCCTAAAATATTAGTTCTTTGAGATATTTGTTCATATCTAGATTAAATAAAAAATTAATATATAAATTTTTAGATAATTTAACTAAAAAAAATAAATTTCTAAGTAGATTGACTAACCCACTCCGATAAATCCAAAGTTGGTGGTGCATTTGGACTCATGGCCTTTTTATATCACCGTAGAAGTGTAACTTGCTTCAGATCTCCTGATAATTGCATCACAGGTTCAATGTACTCTATCGCTTTGTATGAAGACCAGCAGTTACTTTTATGTTTTATCTTAAGCATGTACACAAAAATTTCAAAATTTTTCCATAGCATTTTCTTCCATACTTAAATATTTTAGCCAGCATAACATAGCTTTTAGACACCTTCTACATTACAGGTAGGCTATGAACAGATCCAAAGAAATGTGAAATTTCCATCAACAAACTCATTATAGGTTAGCTGATCGATAGCCTCGGGTTGACTAGTAACTTGAACAACAATTTGGCCTAATACTCTCAGACATGATATTTTAACCTATAAAGCGACTATATTAATTTATAAAATACATAAACAATACTCATGTATTATAATATATATAAAAAAAAGAAAGCAAATACATAATGCTGACAGCTATATACATTAACCATAACATACCGTACAGCTACACACCCTGAATAAATTGGCATTCATAGCAAAAAGGTATAATTTCATAGCAAAAGCATCACAATACCACATGTCAATATAAAAAAATCATTCATTATCACTAACCATAATATCATAGAAATGTCATCACTACACCACTACAATAAAATAAAAGTAAAATGTCATCACTACAAACTATAATATCATAATATAGAAATGTTATCACTACACATATCACAATCCAACAAAATATTATCATACACCAACACCAAGTCCAAAAATTAAAAGCTAGGTGGAGAGGAAAAAGTAGATGGACTAGAGGGATTGGCACAAAAAACCATTCAGATCAAAAAACTTTTACGCCTTATCGTTGGTAATCCAAGCATGTTCTCAATTTATCGGGATTACCTACAAGAAAGAGATAACATTCGTCAAAAAGACTGTCCTCAATGCTTAGCTTCTAGAACTAGAGCAGCAATCTCATCCTCTTTAATAGGAAGCCAGTATTTTTTTGTTGATGCTTCAATAGCATCTGCAACACTCTTAAGCCCATCCCTCAAAATTTCAACTTCATCTATCTTAGCTTTTCCCTTAACTTTTTTAGAGGATACATGTCACGCCCCCGACCCGAGATTGTGAATCGAGGGTCATGGCAACCGCCGCATACTTATAGAATACTTTTCCCATAAGTATGCAAGGCATCTCATCATGATATCTTCACAAACAGTTAAATAAATTTTTCTTTATTCAATAATCAAACATTGGTTCAAATAACAAATCAAAACTAAGTGTTCAAAAGAAACTGTCTGACAAAGTCAATACTAAAAAACAAAACTAAAGGACTTGAATCAATTCTGAGAAAAATCCTAAATTAATGAGTTAACTCCATCTCTAATCGCTCTCCCAACCAAAAACCCGCATCACACTAATTTTCTGGATCTGTAAGAAAAACATAAAACTTATCATGAGCTAAATAGCCCAGTAAGCAGTGTATACCTTTAACCGAATAATCAGGCAAATAATACTATGCATAACAAATCAATATGTAATTTCATGAAATCATAATCATACTGTCAATCATATATAAAAGTCAATTCATCATAATTTCCAAATATACTTTTCTTCTTAAATTCATCAATTTCTTAAATTCTTCTTACCAACCATGACTATGACCACATTATCCCTGTGGCAGGGTCATAATACCGCGTATCTGCTTGCGGTGGGCTGCGAATCATCTGGCAGCCAAGTCCTTTGGAACCGCTGGTCTAACTGGCGGTTTTGTCGCTGGTCTATCTGACGACATGTCGCTGGTCTCACTGGCGACATAAATCCTCAGGACAGTCAATTGCCAACGTATATGCCTCCATTGGCAGGGTCCTCAACACAGTCAGGTTGTCAATTTCATATTGTCTTCCAATTCATATATTATTTTCAAGAATAATAAAATTAATTGATATTCGAGTAAAATCAATTATAACATTCTTTGAGATCATATATCATCATAATAATTGCTCAATAAATAACATCATTCAATAAATAATTTTCTACAATTAACTTTCATCATAAATAATTCCAACAATTATTTCAATGAATAATTTCAATCACAAGCATGCATAAATTTATTTAATTCATAATTTATCAGATAAATTCAGTAAAAATAAACACTACTTACCTCAAAAGAAAATCCAAACTAGAAATTCTAAGGGTCTCGAAAATCCTTCTCTGAACCTGATATGTCAAATATCATATTTTAAATCAAAATTTTATCGAATTAAAAATAACTAAATTATTAAAAATCTAATGTCTCCACGAGGATCAATTCATCGACAGCATCCCGATTTTTTTTTTCGAATTAATCCACGGACATCCTAATTTTATTTTTATTTTTATTGCTAATTTTTTTTTATTTTTTAATAAATTAATTCCATAAATCCTAAAATCTAAAGAGAGAGAGAGAGAGTTTCTCTCTCTCCGCCCCTTCTCTTTTTTTTTTCTTTTTCTTTTCCTTTTTCTTCTTTTTCTTTTCTTCTTTTTCTTTTCCTTTTCTTCTTTTTCTTCTTTTTCTTTTCCTTTTCTTCTTTTTTTTTTTCTCCTTCTTCTTCTTCTTCTTCCCACGTCGGAACAGAGGACTCTTGGTCCTCAGGCCTTGAACGACCGTTCGGGCCGCGGCTGCCACGACGGAGGCCGGCGGCTGACGGGGCCGCTCCTCCGGTCACGGAGGAAAACATGGCCGGCGATCAATTCCAATCGCCGGCGTCGGAAATTCACGGAAAATAAGCCCCAAAAACAGAGTCTTTTCCCGATCAAAAAAAATCGGCGACGTTCATCACCGGCCACCGCGCACAAACGCACGGGGGAAAGAGGAAGGAAGAGGGAAAAAAAGAGAAGAACTTACCTCGGCCTCTTGGGACCTCGTCGGAGAGAGAACACGGCGAGAAACCCAACTGTGCCCGCTGCTCTTCTTCGGGAAAATCGGAGAAAAAGAGAGAGGGAGGAGGCCGATCTTCGGTCTCAAGGGGGAGGGGTCTACTTATAGAGGACCCTAGGACTCCGAGGGATCCTAGGAGTCTCGATTTTCTTGGATTTCGCCGGAGAAGGAGACTCCCATCGGGAGTCTTCTTCCCAGTTTTGAATTCCTCTGTTTTTTTTTTTTTCGTTTTGGGCTTTTGCGGGCTGTAATGGGTTTGGGCTATAACATTCTTCACCCCTAAAAAGAAATTTCGTCCTCGAAATTTTTCATACCTGTAGTCTCGAAGAGCTGGGGATATTTTTGCTTCATTTCTTCCTCTTGCTCCCAAGTAGCTTCTCTTTCTGAATGCCGACTCCACTGTACCTTGACATAAGGAATGTTGCGACGTCTCAGCACCTGTTCTTTACGGTCTACGATCCGTATCGGGTATTCTTCATATGTTAGATCCTTCCTGGCTTGTACTGGTTCAAGTTCCACAATGTGACTTGGATCTGATAAATATTTTTTTAACATAGAAACATGAAAAACATTATGTACTCCTGCAAGTGAAGGGGGTAAGGCAAGTCGATAAGCCACCTCACCAATTCTATCCAAAATCTCAAACGGACCCACATATCTAGGATTCAATTTGCCACGAATGCCAAATCTTGAGATTCCTTTTGAAGGAGATACTTTGAGAAACACATGGTCACCGACTTAAAATTCTAATTTTCGTCTCCTGTTATCTACATAGCTTTTCTGTCTGCTTTGTGCTGCCCGAAGTCGATCTTTAATTAATTGAATCTTCTCAACTGCTTGTTGAACAAGTTCGGAACCCAATATTCTTCGCTCACCAACATCATCCCAGTGAATCGGTGATCGACATCTTCTACCATATAAAGCTTCGTAAGGTGCCATACCAATGCTAGCCTGATAACTGTTATTGTAAGCGAACTCAATCAAAGGTAGATGCTCATCCCATGAACTTTTCATATCCAAAATACAGGTTCTCAACATATCTTCTAAGATCTGAATAGTTCTCTCTGACTGACCATCAGTCTGTGGATGAAAAGCTGTACTGAAGTTCAATTTTATTCCTAATGCCTTGTGTAAGCTCTTCCAAAACTGTGATACAAATCTGGTGTCTCGATCCGATACGATGGTCACTGGAATTTCATGTAGTCTTACAATTTCTTTCATATATAACTTTGCTAGTCTTTCCAAGGTAAATCCAACTCTAATTGGAAGAAAATGTGCAGACTTTGTCAATCGGTCCACAATCACCCAGGCTGCATCATTTTTACTGGGAGTCTTTGGTAGTCCAGTTATAAAATCCATAGTGATATGTTCCCACTTCCAAACTGGAATATCAAGAGGTTGAAGTAGTCCCGCAGGTCTCTGATGTTCAGCTTTAACTTGTTGACACACCAAACATTGAGCCACGAATTGAGCGATCTCTCTCTTCATATTATTCCACCAGTACATTTTTTTTAAGTCTCTATACATCTTGGTACCTCCCGGATGAACTGTATAACCGGTCTGATGTGCTTCCTGAAGTATTTCATGCTTGAGTGCTGAATCATTAGGTACGCAAATCCTGTTTTCGAACCTTAACGAACCGTCTTCATGTATCTTGAATTCAGATTGAACACCAGCTTCCACTGAATTTCTTATTTTTATTAGTTGGGGATCATCATTCTGGGCAACTGTAATTCTTCCTATGAGTGTTGGCTGAACCCTCATGTTGGCTAACCGTACTGTTGAGTCATATATTCGGATGTCTAATTTCAGTTTTCTTATATCCTTTAACAATTGACTTTGGTGTGTGATTAAAACCGTCAAATTTCCCACAGATTTTCTACTAAGGGCATCAGCAACAACATTAGCTTTTCCCGGATGATAATTGATTGTTAAATCATAATCTTTTAATAGTTCTAACCACCTTCTCTGTCTCATGTTTAATTCTTTCTGTGTAAAAATGTACTTCAAGCTCTTATGATCTGTAAACACTTCACACTGCACATCGTATAAGTGATGTCTCCAAATTTTTAGGGCAAAAATTACTGCAGCTAATTCCAAATCATGTGTCGGATAATTTTGTTCATATGGTTTCAATTGTCTTGAGGCATAGGCTACTACCTTACCATGTTGCATCAATACACATCCGAGTCCCTTTTTAGATGCATCACTATATATTGTGAAACCTTCATCTCCTGTTGGTATAGTAAGGATAGGGGCTGACACTAATCGTTGTTTTAATTCTTGGAAACTTTGTTCACAATCTTCAGACCACTCGAATTTAACCCTTTTTTGAGTAAGACGAGTCAGAGGTACAGCTATGCGAGAAAATCCTTCTACAAATCATCTGTAATATCCTGCCATTCCCAGAAAACTTCGAATCTCAGAAATATTTGTAGGTCTGTTCCACTGCATCACAGCTTCCACTTTTGCTGGATCCACAGAAATTCCATCTTTAGATATGATGTGTCTTAAAAAGGCTATTTTGTCCAACCAAAATTCACACTTCTTAAATTTGGCATAAAATTTTTCTTTCCTCAATATTTGTAGTACACATCGTAAATATTCTTCATGCTCCAATTTACTTCTTGAATATATCAAGATATCGTCAATAAATACGACAACAAATTTATCAAGATAAGATCTGAATATTCTGTTCATTAAATCCATAAAGACTGCTGGAGCATTGGTTAACCCAAAAGGCATCACTAAAAATTCATAATGTCCATAACGAGTTCTAAATGCCGTCTTTGGTATGTCCTCTATTTTAATTTTTAACTGATGATACCCTGAACGAAGATCAATTTTAGAAAAGACTTGTGCACCTTGCAGCTGATCAAACAAATCATCAATTCGAGGTAGAGGATACTTATTTCTGATAGTATTTTTATTCAACTCTCTATAGTCTATACAAAGTCTCATACTACCATCTTTCTTCTTCACAAATAAGATTGGAGCTCTCCAAGGAGATACACTAGGCCTTATAAAACCTTTATCCAATAAATCCTGTAATTGATCTTTTAACTCCTTTAATTTCATAGGGGCCATTCTGTAAGGAGCTTTAGAAATCAGATTGGTATTAGGTGCCAACTCAATAGTAAATTCAAGTTCTCTATCTGGGGGTAGTCCGACTAAATCATCAATGAATACATCCGAAAATTTATTTACGATAGGAATATCCTGTAACTTCAATTCATCATGTTCTTTATTCTTTATTGATACTAGGTAACCTCTACATCTCTTTCTTATCATCTGTCTAGCTTGTTCAGGTGAAATAATACGTGGAGGGGTGGTTCCTGTACTTCCATCAAAACTAAAAGTTGATTCTCCCGGTATGTGAAAATTCACTCTCTTTCCATGGCAATCCACAGAGGCATGATAAGTAGCCAGCCAATCCATTCCTAGAATGATATCGAAATCATGCATATCCAGGACCACCAAATCTGTCGGTAATTCTCTTTCTCCTATCTTGATACTACATGACTTGCACACACTTTCGGTACTCAAAATACCACCAACTGGTGTCTCAACATATAATTTGGTTTTCATGGGTTCACAACCTATATCATGCTGTCTAATAAAAGTAGTGGATATAAAGGAGTGTGTAGCACCAGAATCAAACAAAACTGAAGCATGAATACCAGATACAGGAATGGTACCTGTCACCACAGTATTGGAGGCCTGAGCATCCTGTTGTGTGAGAGCATAGATTCTTCCTTGAGTTTTCGACCTTTGACCTCCGTCCCTTGCTTGTGTTGATCTATTTTCGTCCATCTGCGGGCAATCTGCAATCTTGTGTCCTTTCTGGCCACATCTAAAACACGAACCAGTATTCCATGGGCAATTAGAAGTCTCATGCTCTCTTCGGCCACATCTCGAATATTTAGCTGCCTCATTCTCACGATTCTTATCAGTTGCTGGCTTCTTTGCTGGAACCTTATTATTCTGGTTTCGTCCTTGAGTTTCACTAAACCTATTTCTCTTCTTCTGATTCCGTTCACGCTCCACATGAGCTTCATTAGCTTCTCTCTCAATTATTAGAGCTTTGTTTACAACTGAAGCATAGGTAGTTAGCTCATAGGGTACAACCTGTCTCCTGATTTCTGTCTTCAGTCCCATTTCAAATTTGTGTACTCTGTCTTGCTCAATCTCAATTAGTCTCGGAACAAATTTGGCTAACTCCATGAATTTGGCTTCATATTCTGCAACGGATCTGTTACCCTGTCTCAGGTGAATGAACTCCTGTTCTTTCTGTATTCTGACACTTCGGGGGAAATACTTGTCAAAGAATTCATCACGAAATCTCTCCCAAGTGAGTGGTATCCCATCGTGCTCATATTTTTGTTCCAGTATACGCCACCAGTTGTATGCCTCACCTTGTAACAGATATGCTGTATAGCAGATCTTCTCTTCATCGTGGCATTCTTGCACGGCGAAGGCCTTCTCCATTTCCATAATCCAGTTATCTGCTTCTTGTGGCTCGATGGTCCCTTTGAAGGCTGGAGGAGCTAGCTTCTTAAATTCGACGATATTGTTTCTCTGCATCGGATGTTCTCCATGTCCAGGTATCGGTGGAAATTGCTGATGAGGCTGTGCATGTTGTTGTTGAAGTAACTGTTGCTGTGTTTGAACTACTCCGATTAGAGTTTGCATTAGTTGAGTCATGTTTGGCTCCTGTACTATCGGAGTATTTTCGGTAGGATCATGGATTCCCTCCTGCTGAGTTGTACCGTTGTTTAATTGGGGAGTATTATCGCCAAGTGGATTTGATGTCCCTCCTACCGTTCCTTGAGTATTCCTCGCTCATCGTGGAGGCATATTGACCTATGTTAGATTTGAGATAAAACTTATCCTTAATAAGGTTATAACTTGTGACAGGTCAAATCATAATCATCATAACTAACCTTTCAATTTCCTAATGTCTACCCATCACTCGCTCACTTTATTCTACATGTCTCTATCTATCTACTTATGCTCTGATACCATATTAATTGTCACGCCCCCGATCCGAGATTGTGAATCGAGGGTCATGGCAACCGCCGCATACTTATAGAATACTTTTCCCATAAGCATGCAAGGCATCTCATCATGATATCTTCACAAACAGTTAAATAAATTTTTCTTTATTCAATAATCAAACCTTGGTTCAAATAACAAATCAAAACTAAGTGTTCAAAAGAAACTGTCTGACAAAGTCAATACTAAAAAACAAAACTAAAGGTCTTGAATCAATTCTGAGAAAAATCCTAAATCAATGAGTTAACTCCATCTCTAATCGCTCTCCCAACCGAAAACTCGCATCACGCTAATTTTTTGGATCTGTAAGAAAAACATAAAACTTATCATGAGCTAAATAGCCCAGTAAGCAGTGTATACCTTTAACCGAATAATCAGGCAAATAATACTATGCATAACAAATCAATATGTAATTTCATGAAATCATAATCATACTGTCAATCATATATAAAAGTCAATTCATCATAATTTTCAAATATGCTTTTCTTCTTAAATTCATCAATTTCTTAAATTCTTCTTACCAACCATGACTATGACCACATTATCCCTGTGGCAGGGTCATAATACCGCGTATCTGCTTGCGGTGGGCTGCGAATCATCTGGCAGCCAAGTCCTTTGGAACCGCTGGTCTAACTGGCGGTTTTATCGCTGGTCTATCTGGCGACATGTCGCTGGTCTCACTGGCGACATAAATCCTCAGGACAGTCAATTGCCAACGTATATGCCCCCATTGGCGGGGTCCTCAACACAGTCAGATTGTCAATTTCATATTGTCTTCTAATTCATATATTATTTTCAAGAATAATAAAATTAATTGATATTCGAGTAAAATCAATTATAACATTCTTTGAGATCATATATCATCATAATAATTGCTCAACAAATAACATCATTCAATAAATAATTTTCTATAATTAACTTTCATCATAAATAATTCCAACAATTATTTCAATGAATAATTTCAATCACAAGCATGCATAAATTTATTTAATTCATAATTTACCAGATAAATTTAGTAAAAGTAAATACTACTTATCTCAAAAAAAAATCCAAACTAGAAATTCTAAGGGTCTCGAAAATCCTTCTCTGAACCTGATATGTCAAATATCATATTTTAAATCAAAATTTCATCGAATTAAAAATAACTAAATTATTAAAAATCTAATATCCCCATGAGGATCAATTCGTCGACAGCATCTCGGTTTTTTTTTTTTCAAATTAATCCACGGACATCCTAATTTTATTTTTATTTTTATTGCTAATTTTTTTTTTATTTTTTAATAAATTAATTTCATAAATCCTAAAATCTAAAGAGAGAGAGAGAGAGAGTTTCTCTCTCTCCGCCCCTTCTCTTTTTTTTTTTCTTTTTCTTTTCCTTTTTCTTCTTTTTCTTCTTTTTCTTTTCTTGTTTTTCTTCTTTTTCTTTTCCTTTTCTTCTTTTTCTTCTTTTCCTTTTCTTCTTTTTTTTTTTTTTCTCCTTCTTCTTCTTCTTCTTCCCGCGCCAGAATAGAGGACTCTTGGTCCTCAGGCCTTGAACGGCCGTTCGGGCCGCGGCTGCCACGGCAGAGGCCGACGGCTGACGGGGCCGCTCCTCCGATCACGGAGGAAAACATGGCCGGCGATCAATTTCGATCGTCGGTGCCGAAAATTCACGGAAAATAAGTCCCAAAAATAGAGTCTTTTCCCGACCAAAAAAAATTGGCGACGTTCATCACCGGCCACCACGCACAAACGCACGGGGGAAAGAGGAAGGAAGAGGAGAAAAAGAGAAGAACTTATCTCGGCCTCTTGGGACCTCGTCGGAGAGAGAACACGACGAGAAACCCAACTGTGCCCGCTGCTCTTCTTCGGGAATATCGGAGAAAAAGAGAGAGGGAGGAGGCCGATCTTCGGTCTCAAGGGGAAGGGGTCTACTTATAGAGGACCCTAGGACTCCGAGGGATCTTAGGAGTCCCGATTTTCTTGGGTTTCACCGGAGAAGGAGACTCCCATCGGGAGTCTTCTTTCCGGTTTTGAATTCCTCTATTTTTTTTTTTTCGTTTTGGGCTTTTGCGGGCTGTAATGGGTTTGGGCTATAACATTACATTAGATCGTTGGGAGTATATATCAAGTGAAAAGGAAGAAGAGTCAAAGAGAGAACTATTCACATTGTGCATGTCGTCACCAGTTCTATCACCATAATTTTCATCGTTACCATTTCCATCATCCTTATAAATTGAAGCTCGATTTATTGATACTATGTAATCTATATTATCAATAGTATTCCTATTACCTTCTCTTTTTAACCTCTCTCTCATCTTAAAAGCTGTCTTAGCTTGCTCACCAGTCACTCTATCACCTTCATAAAGCACGCATAGCTTATCATAGTTGGAAAATAGCTTATTCCTCCATTCTTGAGCCTCAGGATTACTCTATAAAATAATAAATAACTTTAGTAAGATAACTTGAATGCGAAAAAAGGGTTTCAAAAAAAGTTTAATCCTTGAAGTTAATAGATACACCTGAATCAGTGCATCCCAAACTTCTTTGAATTCTGGATTCCAAGTAAAACCACTCAAACCACCCTTAAAAAAGTCCCACGTTGGAGCAAACTTCTTTTTGACATATTTGATATGATTTTTTAATTTTTTTATCAAATTTTTTGTCTGAAAACTTGTCCCGCATCTCTTGAAGAATGTTGTCATATGCTAACATAGTAAATATATCATTCACTCAATTTTCAAAATAATTTTATTACAACAAGACATCTAAAAGAACATCATTCATGGTATTTGTCTAGATAATACAATCTTCTTTGTTGTTTAATTCTAAAGATTTTCTTTTAGGTGCCATATAGATACCTACACAAAATTAGTATTTATATGTACAATGTAAAAAGTAGTAATACAACGAAGCAGTTAACTTTATCATCCATCACACCATAATAAAAATGAAACATATTCAAATATTAAAAAGTTCTTAACCATACATAGGTTCTGGTAAATGAATCCAAAGTACAATACATGATAAATTTTTTGATATTATAAGAAACACAAAGATAAAAAATATTATGTCGTGTAATCCATCCACATGGCAGCTGTTATTGAGTTTCTAATCCCTTCTCCTCTATGTTCATCCTCTGCATCATCAGAAGGCTCAGAAATGAGCTCTAGCTCAAGATATTGATTATTAAGTTCTTCATCTACTTCAGAAATAAGTCTCGCATCTGGGTCTGCGCTCATCAAATAGTTATGTAAGATAGAACATACAACAAAAATTTGCTTATATATTTCAACACAAAAGAAAAATTCATCAGCACTTGCTATGATTAGAAATCGCTTCTTAAGTATACCAAATGCCCTTCAGAAATAACTCTTGCATGTTTCTTGATGAATTTCTCAAATACTCTTTTACATGATAACGTACTCCTCTATAAGGCAGAATTATTTCATCCTTTATCATGAAACTAGCATCAGTAAGATAGAATTTTTTTAGAAAAGTACACTCATCATATATGTAGTGTAAGGAATGTATATGTATTTAAATTATTCTGTTGATTTAAACTTTTACCTTGTAGAATTTTTAATGAAAATCTTCGTGTTAATGCATTCTTTAGAATCCTAAAGTCAGATGTAGTCTCTTCCCATCCAGGCAAAATATAGGTAAATTTGAGATCAAAAGTATGGACAGTCAAAATATTTTGGATAGGATAATCCTTTCTACCTCGATACCTAGGAGCTATTATAGGGGAAACTTTTGTACGAACATGTATTCCATCAATTGCACCAATATAATCCTGACATTAAAACTTTATTACTTGATGAGATATAATACACATATTATAAAATAACTTATAGTTCAGAGTATATCTTTTATCTTAAAAAAGGAAAGAACCGAGAGTTATTAAGTATTTCTGCGAAGACTTAAGATCCATTGGGTTATTGTAGAAATTTCCCTTCTAGTTCTATGATAGTATTTAAAATAGTATGAAAATGGTGGCTAATTGTCTCCTCAGATCAGTTAAACATGAATTATACTAAGTGATTCTTGAGTTTGTGCCCCATTAGCATAAGAAACATAGCAACCTATTCTTCTACAATCACTCGTCGTGTAGGTCAAAGACCACCCTTCGATCTTAAAATGTGACATAATTGATGAAAGGCCATTATTTTCATTCGACAAATATTACGACATTTAACATCATTAGCAAGATCAATAAGCAATAATTGTCAATCTATATCTCTCTTCTTCATAGCTTCTCTAGGAATTTTAAGTCGCTTTCTCTTGAGCCTTCGACGTAAGAACCACCAATAAATAATAACACAAACAACTTATGCTGCAGCCATACAATACAATTATTATAAATTAAAAAGTTCATCATCATTGATATAAGCCATGTTATAAAGAATCCATCATGAAATAAACCTGTAGCAAGTAAAAGGCAATCATAAGAGAATAAACGTAACAATGTAGAGAAAATCAATTTGTCAAGCCTATGTTCTTATATCTATATCATATGAATAATAGCACCCTCCCCCTAACCTAAGCTTAATCAAAAGATTAATTATCACTTTAAACATCAAAACATGATGATAACTCTTGTATCTTCACTTGTTTTCACTCAATTAAGATATTAAAGGAAAGTTTGTACACTTACAGAAGGTATAGAACTATTGCTTGATGTTAGTAATTAAATTTTTATTATTAGTCGGCTATTATTTATCATAAAGTCACATAAAAATAAAAATGACTTCCATCAAAAGCTGTACAATGCATTCAGACAAAATACCATCAGACATTCATATTACTATCAAACTTAAACTTGCGGAGGGAGATCAAGAGAATCAAATTCAATATCTATCAGACTATAATATTTTCATAACAAGAGTAAACAAAATTGTAACTTCGAAAAGTAACTCACAGGTAAGAAGAGAGAAAAATGATTTCTCCTCCAATATGTACCTTGCAAATAACATAAGCAAGAACAACGTTCCAGTTAAATTGAAAGTTGTCAAACCAGATGCTATCCATAGACAAAGAAACTAATCTCCTTGCTGATATTTAAACTTTTGTTATGCTGGTTCTTTGTCAACTAATTTTTTGTTGGATAGTGCAATGAAGAATAGCAATGCCTATACTAAATCTGTAAATAAATGGAGAAAGCATTTACAGCTATGTGAATTATTTTTTCCCCTAAAGCAACTCACAAAGGCAAATTGGTAAAAATATAAAATTCTTGACAAAAAATAGAAAAAAATCAAAATAGAATAAATAAACATAAATGAAAGCAACAAAGGAGATCGTGAACGAAAACCTAATTATCATCAAATACAAAAGCCTACCAAAGAGAAGTATTGAAAGATTTTTTTTAAAAAAAGAGAGCAGTTGCAACTAATATAAAAAAGAAAATTGGCAGGGGAATCCAATAAGCTTATATAAGTTTATATAATTTTCAAGAAATTATTACCATTGATCAGATAATTATAGTATGACTTTTTCTTAATCAACACTTTTTTTTAACAAATGTTATCATCATATCAACGGCATTGAAATATTACCAAGTGATTACAAAAAAAAAATCAACTTGGGGAAAAAAATAGAAGATCAAAAATATTTTGGATAAAATAAAATATTAGCTCTTAAAAAAAATATTTTATATCTTTATATAAAAAAAATTTAGATCTGTTGAAAGATTACTGTCAGCTCAGACACTGATAGATTTTGAATCTCTATCACTGAAATCTGCCTTCCAACGATCGTGATACTCAAATTTGCATGAGAAGGAGCGGTCTGCAAGTGAAGGGATGGCTATAAGATTTTTGAGTTGTGCGAAGTACAAAGAGGTGATTGGGAAGATAGAGTATATAATGATCCAGTTGTAATTTTAAAATTTTATTAAGGATAAGTTAAAAAAATAAAAATTAAGTATGAACCTTTCTCTCCATTACATCTCAAATCAGATGGTAAAAAAAATTGAGTAAGTGAAGGGTATGAAGGGGTTGAGAGAATCCTTTTCTACCCTCCTTTATCTCAAAAAATTTTATCAAATAGAAGTTCATTCTTTACCCTCCCTCCCCTCCCTTTATGAACCCCCGTGTACCCTTAATCCAAACAATATGTTAGAAAAAAAGAAGAGGAAGAGGAGGAGAGATGAGAAGAAGAGCGACAGCACTCCCGTCTTCTGCTGTCACCACGAGCATAGGATCGAGGATTCAGCAAGTCAGTTTAGTTTAAAGTGGGTCACCTATTGTATGGGCTAGGCTGTGGCATGTATATGTGCGGCATAAAATAGAGTAATTTTTTATCCACTACCCTTCGATGGTGTAGAAATATACTATCCAATCATATTGAGCCACATAATATAATTAATAATAAATAGATATTTCATACTATTCAATTTTTTCTTCTTAATTTTTTTCTAATGAAAATATTTTTTTCTTTTATAAAATAAAGAAAGAACAATATATGGCTTCCTGTGAATATCCATGACATCTTGTGTCTTTATATGATATCTTACTAATTATTATGGCTTTTTAATATCTTATATGACTTTTTGAATAATATATATAATTTTTTGTATCTTTATATGATATCTTATTAGTTATAATATATCATATAAAGATATAAAAAATTATATATATATTATTCAGGATATCATATATATTCATAAAAAATTATATAAGGTATTAGAAAGTTATTTAAGATATTAAAAAATTATAATAATCAATAAAATATCATATAAAGATATAAAAAATTATATATATTATTCAAAATATCATATATACTCATAGAAAAGTCATATAAGATATTAGAAAGTAATAATATTATTTTTTTCTTTATTCTATGAAGGAAAAAGATATTTTTATCAGAAAAAAAATTTAGAAAAAAGCTAAATAGCATTAAATATCTGTCTTATTATTAATTGCGCTACGTGGCTTGATGTGATTGGATAGTATACTTTTTCTTCATCGGAGGGTAGCATATAGAATTTCTCCATAAAATATCCAAGCTGGGCTATGCTTTAAGATCTAAATCCAAATCCAACCTATTTATTAAGTAGACTAATACTTCCTCTCGAACTTAATTAATATTTGGCTCAGGCCGGTCTAAGAGACTTTGAGCTTGAGTGAGTATCTGTGAATTGGTCTAACACCAGCCTAATCTTGGCACCTACTTTAGCACATTTTAATATGAGTGATGGCACTATTCTTTGCTTTGTAAGATGTAATCTATAAGATGCCATGAGCAAGTTTTGCTATTTGATTAGTAGTGTAAGGAGGTAGAGGGATGGGCTTTCTTATAAATCGAATGTCGATTATTGAGCATGTCTCTTACTCAACCACAGGATCAAAATCATGTAGTTCAAATTCTTTTAAATTATTAGTTCTCACTCATTTTTAAATATCAAAAGTTGGATATGTGATTGTTTGAAGACAAATATGATGGTTAGCAAGATGTCAAATTTGGTGGTCCAACTCTTCTTGATTCTAAAAAGATCATTGCCTAACACAATGATACTGGTTTGCTTTCCTCTAGGCTCCAATACATTTGATGCAGATAAAATATATTGTATCATCAGAATTTTGAGATCTCCCAATCCAATTATATATTTATTTATATAATTTGATTAGCATATTTTTCGCTCAAAATATGAATTTTTATATTTTGAAATCAAAAATAAAATCAAGATTAGATATATTTATGAAGATTGTAATTGTAACTTAAAACTTTAGGTTTAATATAAAAAATACCATTATAGCTTTTTTTTCCACCCCTCTCTAAAGAAAAAGGACATCCACTTGACCAGTTGCATCAGAAATCTCTATAATGGTGTGACTATTAGAAAAAGTATCAATAAATACTATAAATATATTAATTACTAGAAATGGAGCCCACCTAGATAAAGAATTCAAGGGGCTTCATCTCACACAGAATTTTTTAAAGTCCTAAACTTTTGTTTCTTTTGAATAAATTATAGGAATACCCCCTCAACTTTAGCTCAATTTTATTAATACCTCATCGATTTTAACAGATATCAAACTAGTTTTTTAACTTTTTGAGATGTTCCAAAATGATCCTGTCATTCACTTACTAGCAAATTATACTGACTTTTTATTTCAATGGATGAAAATATCCTTGCTCATATACGAGGAATCATCAATGAAAAAGAGATGAAGATGGAGGGAGCTATCATGGAGGGGAAAAGCAAGGTCATGGAGGTTGGTGTGGAGGGAGAGGGCAGCGTCAAAGGCCTCATAGATAGGATTGAAGAAGGAGAAGGAGGAGAAAAGGGGTTAGGAGGAGGAGAAAGAGAAAGGAGGGTTCATCATCGAGGAAGAGACAAAGGTGGAGGGAGAGGGCTCATAGATAGGCTTAGAGGAGAAGAAAGATGAGCAGAAAAAATAGGTGAGAAGGAATGAGAGGAGGGAAGAGGAGTCGCTGGCAAGGGCAAAGGTAGAGAAAGTCATCATGAAGGAGGGGTCATAGACGGGCTTGGAGAAAAAAGAGGAGGAGAACTGGGTGAAGAGAAAAGAGAGTAGAGAGAAGGAGAGGTCGTTGAAGATGAATGGATGGAGATGAAGGAGAGGGCTTGTGGGTAGGCTTAGAGGTAGAGAAGGATAAGAAAGAGAAGTGGGTGAGAAAGGGGAAGAGGAAAAGGTGGGGTCGCTGATGAGGAAAGAGAGAAGGTGGAGAGAGTTGCCATGAGGAAGGACGGCTTATGGACGGACTTGGAGAAGGAGGGTAGAAAAAGTAGAAGAGGATGAACAAGAGGAGGGGGAAGAAAGGATTACCAGTAAGATGGGTGGAGATAGAGAGAGCCACCATAGAGAGAAAAGGCTTATGAGCAGGCTTGAAGAGGAAGAAAAGGAGAAGTAGGTGAGGAGAAAGAGGAGGAGAGGGAAGGAGAAGTCATTGGCAAGAAATAGACAGAGATAGAAGGAGCCAATATAGAGGGAGAAGGCTCATGGATGGACTTGAAGGAGGAGGATGATGAGGAGATGAAGAGGGTGAAAAGGAAGAGGAGGATAGAGAAGGAGAAGGAGGGAAGTGAGATGTTGGTGCCAGAGATGGAGAAGGGGATCAATCGAAGAGAAAGGAGGGAAGAGATAGGAATAAGGATAGTGTGGTCATTTTATAAAATGATAGCATCATATGATGGTCACATGGTATCATTCCATTAATGAATATAGACAGTAGAATAATTTTGAAACATATCGAAAACTTGAAAGGCTAGCTTGATACTTTTTAAAGTCGAGCAAGTACAAGTAAAATTGGACTAAAGTTGAAGAGATATTTCTATAATTTATCCTTTTCTTTTTTCATCTCTTCATGGGTTTAACATGCATATTAGACTTAGGGTTTTTCCATTATATAAGCAAAAATATATTAATATAATTTTTATAAAAAGTCTTGATAGCAGCATTCTTTTTAGTATTTATCAGTATTTTATCATTGCCTCAAATTTTTTTAGTAATATAAAAAATTATCATACAAAGAAAAGGTAAAAAGAAATGTAACAAATAGACATCTCGAAATATCAATGAAAATTAATTAGTGGTATCTAAAAAAAGTGCTAATGAAATACTTTTCATCAAAAGTAATTTTACGAATACAGGTAAAAATTTTATTTTATAGTATTTTTTAATATTTATTAGTATTTCAAAAATATTGTTAAATCTTTAGCAGTACTAAAAAATGCCACACAATGATAGAATGAAGAGGAATGAAGTAAATAGCGACAATGCAAAATACTATTGAAAATTAATTAGTGGTATTGAAATGTGCCAATAAAGAAATTTAAATCATAATAATTATTTTAAAAGATAGATTTATCAATATTTTTAAATACTGGTGATATCATTTGTAGTTTAATTTTTAATACTTTCTACATCATGCGTTAGTAATGATTATTTTTAATGATTGAATACCATCATTTTATTCAACCTATATAGAACTTGTTTGAAATATATTATATGTTCATTCATATATTGCCAAATAACATATCCTAAAATCAAAATTATGAAATTGAAAAGTGCACTAAATAAAACTTACATAAAATAATAATTATCTTATTGATATTTTCTGAAAACGCTAATAGCATCCCACAAAATCAAATTGAGAGTATAAATTCATGCTTAAAGCAAAAATATAAACACTTCACAAAAGTGATAAATCTAAAATACTTATTGTAACTCATTAAAAACTACGTACATAAATATGAAAAAGAAAAAATAAATTCTAAAGTGATTTATTCAATGCCTAACATATGCCACCTGCAAAATAAAAATCAATTAAGTATTTAAATTATAATGATATAAATTTATATATAAAAATAATAAAATAATTTAAAAATTATATCATATTAATAAATTTATTACAAAATTGAAGGCATGAAATGTATACTCCTCCAATGACATCTTCAATTTTTTCATAATATCCATCCGGCTTTATTAAAGGCTCATCATCCACTTTACTATCTCAATGTATATCTCCCAAAATCAAGCCCTAAGTGCATTCTTTTCAACAATGTTATTTGGATCCTTACTTTCAAAAGTTCCTAATGCTATATCGAGATAAGATATTTTGGAACTTGTTATCTTAAATTCATTTCCTTCTTGCAAACAAAAACTTATATATAACAATATAAAATATCAAAAAAATAGCTTTGACTATAAGTTTACGAGATAACTCATGTAAAGTAGGATTCATTTAGCTCAAGGGAAAAAGCATACCATAACTTTTTGTTTTTTTTGCTCTATTTTTTATCATGTAAAAATATTATTATTAGTTTTTATTATAGCACAAGTACCAAATGATTTTAGTTATATCATTAGTTTATGTGCTTCATGACCTATTAGCTTTATGACAAAAATGGAACAAAGAAATATTTTGAGATACATATACACACACACATATGTACATACATACATACATATATACATCCATATACATACATACATACATACATACATACATACATATATATATATATATATATATATATATATATATAAAATAAAACGATCAACAAGCAGCATTTCGCGTTGACATGTAGGATTACAAGTTAGCCGTCCATTATGCCACGTGTCAAATTTTAATATAATTTTAAAACCACCTACCGTAGCTTTCAAACCCACGATGCCTCACGCTCCAACCTCCCGCCTTCCATCTTGCTAACTTCATCTTGAGTCAATAGGAAGCTCCAGCGATAGATCTGAGAATTTTGGCACCTACACGCTAAAAATTATGGAATCTCTCAGGTTTGAGGAGATCCAAAATTTGATGAGGAAAAATATAATGCACCCCAGTCTCGAGTCCCCACCGACTAATGACGGTAGCTCTTTTATGATCCTTCTCGACCTCCCGACCAACTAGGCCATAGATCTCCTGCATGACCTAGAGTCTGGCAACTCAACTGCTACCTCCGCTAGTGGCGGTGAGATGTGGTGATTCAGGCTAAGGGGTCCCAAAGCCCTAACCCTCCCATCCAGCTACTCCTTGACCTTCCCCTCCAATGCTACCCTCTGGAGTGGGCAGCAAGGTTCTCCATCTTTGCCATCGAGGACTTGTCGGATGCGGTCTCCATCCCATCCCACTTCGGCGACCACTCCATGAAGCCCAAGGCCGAGCCCTCGGACCCCAAATCCCGACCGATCTGCCCAATCCCTGTTAAACGATCGCAGCAGTCGGTGAAGAGGAATGATGAGAGGGGATGCAGTGGAGAAGTGCATGGGAGCAAGGTACCGCACCGAAGGCTTTCGAGTACCGTGCTTAGGCAGTCCGAATTTGGGAGATCTCGGAGATGGAGGCTTCGCATATTTTGGGAAGGAAGGGGAAGGGGGTTGGGCTGGGGAGGAGGTTAGGGGGAAGAAGGATTGGTAGAGGGTTTTTCTGTTGTGTATGAGAGTGTGGATTTTTTGATAGCTTTGCTTTTTTTTTTTCTTGCTTCAAACCTTTCGCCCCTCACTATGCTGTCCCTGCCCTCCTTCTATCGCCATTGGTACCATAGTGTTGCCCACCTCCATGCCCATGCCTCTTTTTTCCAAGCTCGACTAAAAAATGGATATATTTGGTTAAACTCTTGGAGCACTTGTAAAGCTTAAGAAGAATAGTGAAGATATTTTTCATGATGTAGATGGTGCTATAGAATGCTTTTGATTGCTTGCTACTTTTTTTTTGTACCTTTGTTGGACATTCCATTCCTTTGTTTATTGTAATGTTTTGAATTCTTCTCTACACCAATCACCTTTAAAAGGGGAGAAATTATTGCATGCAAACTAGGGCAAATCTCGGAGCAATGCATGGGAGATACCACAAAATCCAGAATTGAGACATACAAGAGGTAGCGTTGTGTGTTATCCATCGTGGGATTTGATGCAGTCCAATTGCACCTGCTGCATACAATATGGAGGTCTAAAAGAGGGATAACAGGAGTGGTTTACACTGGGAGGCTAAAATTTGATTAGTTTGCTGTGGACTGGTAACATTGATCTGAAGAACAACAAGGTTGTATGGTGTACACGGCAAAACTTTTACAAAAACATTGAAAAATGTGTATCTAGAGTTTAATAAATATGTAGATTTAGTATTAAAAATATTTAATCAAAATTATGTACATCTAATGACCTAAATGGTTTAATGCTCTGAGTTCTTAATCAGGTAGAAGACCCAAAAGAATATCTCCCATGCGTCAATACACCAATAATGAGAACTCTAACCCAAGGCACAATATAACATCACAATGCCGTGTGACCTTTTAGATTTCTCTTGCTGGCTCCAGCTATTCAGTTTAGTCTGGCTTTTTTGCCCAGAAGGTAGCCAAAAGATCACCTAAATAGTTTTCTAGAAGATGATATGATATTATTGATCCAAGAACCAGTGCCATAGATCATTTTAATTAATAAGAAAAATAGCTCTTTACCTTTTGCGCTCTGCATGCCATTTATATATGGACTTAGTTATTGGGGAAATCATCTCATCTTCAAGGAGCTTACGCTTTCGATTGGATTTCTGCTTCATAAATAGAATTATGCTGCTCATTGAAAAGTGCTGGTTAGAGAGAGAGAGAGGTGTAAGAATAGTAATCATGCAAATGCATAAAAACCATCAATATTACTATAGAATTTATGAAGTATCGATCTTTTACGCAATTGATGAGGCTGAATTTGTACACAATTGAAAATGCTAATGGAAAATGTATCAAAATTTGTGTTAACATCTACTCATATTTGATCATGCATAAGGATGCACCAAAGTTTTCAGCATAGTATATTACACTTTTTCTTGGAACCTGCAATTTTTTTTGCAATGCCATGTCTGCATATAATTTTTTCAGCTCTTGAACCCTTTTCTTCCTTGCTTCTAACTCTTTGTAAGAAGAACCTTCCACCTAATCTTCTGAATAGGGGTACTCATTTTTTCAAGATTTAATGATAGCATTTACATAGCTTACAATATCTGTTTGAATCGACAAATGACGTCAATGTCTTGCAATGTGGCCACAGTACCATTCATGTTCACTATTTGAAAGAAATGCAGTGGCACTTGCAGTATGTTCAATGCTCCTCGATTTCTTTATTTTTCAATGTTTAAAATTAGATTTTGGTTGGGATTTTTTCTAAACCTTATGGGATTTTATGCAAGGTGTGGCAGTGTGAGTTAGTCTCTTGAGGTTTTGAGAGCTTAATCTTGGTAGAAGCATGATATTTTGTAGAGTTTGGGGATTTTTGATCGAAAAGATTCTTCTTTGCCTACAAAATTTTTAATTTATGGATTTTTATTATCATGATAACTGTTGGGGTTTTTTTTAAAGCATATGGGATTTTCTATGAGGTGTGGCAGTATGAGTTGGTCCCTTGAGATTTTCTGAGAGCTTATTCTTGGTAAAAGCATGATATTTTGTAGGGTTTGGAGATTTTTGATTGAAAAGATCCTTCTTTGGCTACAAAATTTTCAATTTATGGATTTTTATTCTCATGATAATGTGAATATGATACCAAATCTATGGTTTTTTCTGGATAATATTTTCTCTGCTTTTTCCATCTTCAACCCTTTTAATCAGATGGAAGGCTTAGGTTTAAATTGAATCCTATGCATGAACATTTGATTTATTTTTCTAAACAAAATTATTATATTTATAGCTTGCTTTATATTAAAATCTATTATTATGGTGGCTATTCTTCTATATTTACAAAATCAATAAGCCTGAGCATCACCCGATCACTATGCTAGTGCGTGTGTGTGTGTGTATTCTAGTAGGTGATGCATGATAAACAAATGAAAAATAGAATATGTAATAATAGGTGAGGATTCAAATATTGAGTAATAGATAATATGAATAAATTACTATAAGTTTAAAAATATTATTAGACTATGTAGAACAATATGACTTGAGGATGTCATACCGAGAGATGCATCAGTGAATCCATAGGGTCATTAGATGCATCAGTTGGCTATGTGCAATGACCAAGTAATTAAATCAATTATTATATGAATTTTATATTGTATAAATAATTTTCATGCAAACTTTAGAAGAGCTATCTATCTATTGTGTTAAGAGGACACATATAGGTTATCAACTCTATACTATATGGGTACCTGATTGTATAGTTCTCATACAATTTGCATAGGAGAAGAAAGTTGAGCCTGCACTTTTGAATATTTTTACTCCATATATATTCACTTTTACTTCATATTTGCATATTTTTTTTTGTAGTTCTTTCTTCTCTTGCCAATATACTTATAGCTCTTGCTTTAAGGCGTGAACCTCTTTGCTAGTTTCGGCCACCTTCCTTATGGCCTCAGCATGATTCTTATTCTTGCCCCAATAGTTCTCAGATGAGGGATCTAATTATACCATTTGATTTGTTGACCCAAATATTAATTTTGATAATAACAAAATATTAAGTATAAATGGTACTAATTGTATGTTTCAAGAATAGTTGTATAATTTCTTAGGTGCTCACAAAGATACATCAAGTTAAAAAAGAAGTCATCTCAAAGAAGCCAAGCCAAAAGAGTTTTCAAGATCAATTATATATGTCTAGGATGGCACACTTTGAAGAAAATTAGAGAAATATTTGAAGTATTTTAAAATAAATCCTAAAGTTAGAGAAGTATTTGAAGTATTTTGAAAGTATTTTTTAGGTAGCACAAAACTCGACTTGACTCATGAAAAGCTCGACTTGACTCTCTCAAAAAAAATAAAGAATAGATTTTCTGAGTACAGTCCTCGAGTTAACTCCTAAAGACTTCGAATTGACTCCAGATCTACTCGAGTTGACTTGACTACGAGGATAACCTAACAATAAATTTTTCTACAAGCTTTCAATAGGCAATCTGACTTCCAACGACTAGTTTGATATCTCCAATAGCTAGTACACCTCTTTCAATCAAATTTAAGTATATTTAAGATATAAAATCAATAGGAGAGTCGATCTAAGAGAAAAAAAGAGAAAAAACTAAGTCCTTCATAAGGGCATTGAATATCTTTAAGCAAATCAAAAAGAGAGAAGTCAAGTATAATTAATTGAATGAGCTTCTAAGAGAATATCCTCAATAGTTAAAAGAGAGCCTCTCATTTATTCAAATGAAGAAGTCCAAGCTTCAAAAAGCAATCATCATCGACTTCAATCGAGTTTCAACAAGTAATATTTTCCTTGTGGTCTTAATTGTTCTTTGTAATTTTATTGTATATCTTATTCTTTACAAATTTCTTGAGATAGAAACTTATGGGAAAGGCTTGTCTAAGTCCATAATTAGATATTGTTGACTAAGTCTAGGGGTGACTTAGTTGGAAAGATTTTAGTTAATTTTCTATGCAAAATAAACTGGTTTGATTGTGAGCCTGCTAAAATAATCGAAAGGATTGATTATGAATCTAGTTAAAATAATCATACTATAATCAAAAAGATTGTAGCAAAATTTTTAAATAGGAAGACTTGGGGAGTGGACGTTGGTGCTAGATTTGGCACCAAACTACTTTACACTTTGTTCTTATGTGTACTCTTATTTATTTCTATTTTGCTCTTATTTACTTTAGCATATTTCTTGTTTTGATTTATTGCTTCCATTGTATATGTTCTTATTTTATTTTAATTTAGCACATACCTTATTTTAAGATTGTAAAAGTTTTTGAAAAATCTAATTCACCCCCCCTCTTAGGTTGCTACATCTGGTCAACATTATTATACTTACTTTTCTTTTGTCTTATGACTATTGCATATAGATCATTAGGGGCAACTTCTTTTTTTTACTAATGCAGGATCTGGACAATAGCCTCATATAGCTCATCTTGAAATTGAAAGCTAACAATATATATTATTATAGATAATAATTTTAAAATATTTTAAAAATAAAAAATAAAAAATAAATCATTAGATGAATAATTATCTATGCTATTGCATCATTTATAGGAGTCTTATCCTTATGTTGATGGATAAGAATGAAAAGCTTTACTCATGGAGGTAGCCTACTGTCAAGTGACTTTGAACTCTACAATCATAGGATTCTCAATAATTAGGTATACATTTGTTGGTAAATATACATAACATGTGGCAACATATTCATGTCTATAGAGGAGGAGATTCGATATTTATCTGCTCCTCACGAATGATTGCAAAGCTTCTAGTACCTTTCATATGACTAAATTTTAGCTTTTCTAAACTAGATTTATTTGTAGCATTATGATTTTAAATTGACAAAATAAAATTTTAATATCTAAGTACATTTTGATCAAATTATATATTTAAGATTATGAAGATGAAATTGTAAAAATAAGTTGTGTTTTATCTTCATTTTATCACTGTTCTAAAATGATACTAAAACTTTATATTGTTTAGGAATGACTCTCTCATCAAATATGGCATCACACTATGGGACAGTAGATAGAGGTGGATCATAGAACTTGGCTTTGAGTTGAACTTTTTAGTCTTTCCAATTTTATGAAAGTGACTTCATAACTCAATCATAAAAAAATAAGTTGATATCACACTTTCTCTATAATACATTGATAAGATAATAGTTATACAAACAAAAAATAATACATTAAATTTATAACATATGAAACTTTTTAATACTAGGACTATTTTCTACATACGATTCTTCTTCTCATCTAGTGTAGGTCTCCAATCGAGATAGTTTTTTGGACCAAATTATCTCTTTGAGAAATTGTGCCAAGAAAGTTACAATACTTAGATGCATTATTTTCTATTAGCTATCCTAGGTCGTTTATTTTGATAGGCAAATGTACACCCCAAGCTAAACTTTAAATATCTTTGCATTTCCTCAGGCCTCAACCACTTTTCATGCTACCTATAGGGGCTATTCAAGCACTTTTCTTGCTACCTATAGGGGCTATGTGACATAACATAGAAATGCAAAGTGAGCAACTATATCTGAAAATTGATTTCGTTTACCTTTTCTCATCAATAGAAAATAATCAATTTTTGACATGCTTGATCCATTCGAAACATAATTACTTATGTTGCAAGATTTATTCATTACTGTGTAACAGATTATAAAAAATTTAGGTATGCAGAAAAGCTATGAAGTAACATGTACAACAGTACAAGACATAGAAAAAATGTTGTGTAAATAACAAATTAAATTGAGGTAGAATACCGATAGACTTATAAAAAATTATTGAAAAATTGAAGCAAAGGAAAGTCATTATTTGTTGTGATAGCTAAAAATTTTTAGGCAAAGATATAAATCATATTTTAATTGATAAATCTACAAATTAAGATCCAACACTGACATAAACATGAAGAGCTAGAATAAGTGACCGTAGTTAGTAGCAAAAAAATAAAACCATATCATATTGGTGCAAACCATGTTGTACTATGCTAATGAAGCATGAGAGCAAAGGTACAGTTTCAACGAAAACTAATTCAAATAACTATAAATGATGAAATTGATAATTTGCTTAGCTAATTTTTATGTAGTGGTAGCTACTTTTTATATGGTTTGAACATTTTTTGATGTTTTAAACATGCAGGACCTACTAAGGCATTATATGTCATCTAACAATTATATCGACTATTTTAATCAATCGATATGGGATGTAACAAAGATTGTAAACTTCATGTACAGTTCAATTGGGTGGGGTTGCTTCAATGAAGTCAGAACTCAAAATATATTATTTTGTTCTAAGGTTTTAATGGGCATCATGGCATAAAGAGTTGTCTGACTAGAGAGTAAATTATTTGTAGAAAAGATTATTTTTTATCTGAAGTTAAACATTCTTATCATATTAGAATTGTTGATCTATTGATAACAATCTTTTTATCTCATCCTACTCTTAGCCTCGGATCCAAACACAAACTATATCTTCATCTCTAAACTAACTATATCTAAAAAACTTCATGGTTCGTCCTCTGTTACTATTATTAAACCCATTTGAATGCTATACTATTCCATCAACTAGAACTCAAAATCAATATACAATCTATTTGAAGTTTAGATTATACTTCCAACACATGAGACAATCTTTTCTAATGATTCAATACTTTTGCAAGAGACCTAAGAGAGAAGAAAAGATAATGAGACTTTAATCAAGGATTCATATCCCAGCAAGATATCGAGATAGGATACCATCCCATGTCTCGAGATAGGATTATCTCATTAGCATCCCAGTGTCCTGATTGAAATATCTTGAGATATCCTTTGTCCTAAGTATTGGACAGGACAGGACGACAGTGCATCCCATGCCATAAAAAAATCGAGGCGGCCCCATCTCATAGGATTTAAAACCTTGGGTTCAATCAATGGTCATTATTGTATTAAGGAATTAGTACTCGCAGGAGCACATGTTCTGGTCAAAGTTATTTTATTTTCTAGTAGTAACTTGGAGATGGGATTACCATCTTTTCATCAAATCACAACATTTAATCCCTATATATTTCTAATAGTTAAGAACCAGCAGTAACCCATGTATGTCTAATAGGATAAGGGTTGTATCCTTTGCATGAAAGGAAGATTCGCCTTTCTTTGCATGAATCCATAACCATCAAATCATGTAAGAATTGCTTCAAAATCTGTGCAGATGGATGAATAGAGTGTGGAGTGGTTTGAGAGCTGTGAAATAGAGCACATAAATCATAAGTTTTATCCTCCTTTACAAGGTGAGATAAACTTAAAGAAAATAGAAAACTAGAAATTTGGACTTTGGAAACCCATAAGTCAACAACCTCTAATCAGAAAATAAAACTTAAACTTGAGTCTATCAAGTTTTGACTTTAGATTGCCAACAAAAAAAATAGCAGACTACCTCCTTAATATATCTTTCAAAACTTATACCTATTTAAAATCATAATGAAGCACGAAGAGGAAAATAGAGAAAGAAACTCACAAGACATTTACCAATGCTGATCAATTGGGTTTTAAAATGGTGTGGTGTGGTAGATTGTGGCATGGCAGAAGACAATGGGTGTAAGGCATGTAACGATCAAGTGAGGAAAGATGTGATGGCTTTAGATTGGATTTTTAGGTAGTTGTGTGTGAGGTGATGAGGGAGAGGACTTTGTATTTATTAAGGGAACTTAGGTGAAGGATATATATATATATATATATATATATATATATATATATATATATATATATATATATATATATATATATATATTGTGGTGAGGAAGAACATGAGAGTTTTTGCATGTTGCAAGTTTATTGCAAGTTGGACTTTGAATTGGATTAGAAAACATATACATTTGTATGTATCTACATATTATTGCAATATATGGATCGTGGTTTCCCATATAAGAGAGAAATACGGATGTGGTTTTTGCAAAGAAAAAAAATATGTGATTGGCATTGTGCTTGAGAGAGGCATCACATTGGGATTTACTAATTTCTAAACAATATCAGGAAGTCCTTGACAACTCAAATACTTAGGGCATGGCATGTGAGAGAGGAGTTCTCATATTTGCTTGGGAGTCCCTCACAGACTCAAACTCCTACTTAATTTTAGTAGAAACATGTGGGATGTTTAGAGGATGAAATTTCTGTTGCACATGGATGTCATAACTTTTTTTCCTCTATAACTCTTAATAGGCTGATCTAGTTTTAAACCTTAAGATATCATATGCTACTTTAACCTTGTTCCATTGGAGATTTCTCAAAAAAAATGCATATTCCATTAGAGGGTTGAGATTTAATCCCGATAATAAATACTATAAGTAAAATAAGGTACCAAGTCAAATCTTATTACTATATATTAGAAATTGATATGGCATTGATCTTCTAATGAGTTATGCTAGATGGGACATTCATTCCATTTAAGGGTTAAGATCTAATCTCTATAATAAATATTGTAGGTAAATAAGGTGCAAAGTAGAATCTTTTTACTATATATTAGAAATTGATATGGCATTAATCTTCTGATAAGGAGTTCAAATGGATTAGAAACTCCTAGATTTTTTTTTTGAAATGCAAACAATATTGGAAAACTATCATTTATTTGCTTGTTCTATCTTAATAAAATAATCCATACTCCTCTAGTATTTTCTTTGAATAAAGTGCTAGTTTGCATGAGGAGGATTGTGATCTTTTGCCAGCCATTTACCTAACTTAGTGTTCGATATTAAAATAAGACTTGTAGTTGCTTTTTAGCGGCACATTATTATATGCCACTATAATGAATATCATATATATTCACCACCATATCTCAACTATATTAGATCATCAACTCTAAAAAATCATAAAATATTGGACAAAATCTACACATTGATCTTACACAAAGTATAAAATTACCAAAGTATAAAATAACCATGTTGGAGTAAAATAACCAAAGTATAAAATAGCTTATAAACATTGATCTTTAGTTTTGTTCCCCTCTCTTTTCTTGTTTCCTTGCTGCATTATGAAGTCAAGGCATGAGTTCAAACACTAAAGCACATTAAATTTATATTCAATAATCTTTCTAAAAAAATTATATTCAAGGAATAATTCAATAAGGCAAAAGTTTTACATAGAAAAATCACATATATTTAACTTTGATATTATTGTTGCTATTATATGGATCCAGAATAAGAGTATTTACATATCATCTTTGCAATTTTTTTTTGGCATGAGGTTCATAATGTGATCTAATCACATTACTAAATTGGAGGCGCTTCTTTGTATAAAGTCAGCACTTGTAGGCAATCAAATTGTCGCTCAGTCAGATTTTCTATAAAATTAGTAACAATCAATAAATAATGACCAACTTATTAAAATCTATCTCTCTAGCCATCTACTTTTCTCTATGTGTTAGCACTTGAGAGAGCTATCCCTTTCCCCCACTTTCTTGTAGTTCCTTCTCACTTATTAACTTGATATTGAATATGATCATCTTTCTGATACATCTTTAATTCCTTTTGTGCAAGGTCCTAGGAAAGCAATTTGATCATTCATAACTTGAAAATTTTTTAGTCCTATCTTTAATTCATTTGAATGCTAGTAGGATAATTTCTTTTCAGTCATTTGTTTGTTGTGGATTGAGTGAGTCGATGTTGATTCATTTTTTTGAGCATTATGTATGCTAGCCATATGACCCATGCTTCGCAGCAGGGATTTTCAATGAGCTGGATATCTATCAATATGTATACAAATATAGTATATAGATACATATATATACACATGTGTATGCTAATATACATATAATCTTGATTACGCATGTCTCTGTAGATACATACATGTTTTTACATAAACACATAAGTGTATGCAAATGTAGGCCACTCATAGATGCATATAACTATTTCCTGTAAATGTACTTCATGGTAGTGTCCAATGATGAGAAGATATTTTTTTTAACCATTTATTTTTAGAAGTTCTTTCATGGTTGTTGCATCTAAATGATGAATCATGATTTAATAGCCTACATCATTTGGTTTATTACTTGGTCCTATCTTCTTCACTCAAACTATAAAAAAAGGAAAGATCATACAAAATTACTGTGTAATTATTAAAAAAAATCTACAAAGCTGAAAATGGCTAGCCAGAAATTACCTAGTGAATTATTTTTTCATAGCAGGTGCTTGTAAAAACTATCTATAGAACATATGAAAAATTATGCACATTTTTTCTAGAAAATAATAAAAAAAATAAATAATAAAAGTATATTACTGCTTTATGTTTGCTGATTCTTTTATAGGTATATTCTCTTGAATAAATTGATTAAATTTATTTTTTAAAAGTTGAAATAATAATTTTTTCTACAGCATGTGCTAAAAAGTACTAGCATCAAATTGAATATATTTTTCAAGACTTGGGATAATAACTTCTTTCATAACATAGGATGAAGAAGTGTCGGCATATGACCTCTAATAGGATTTTTCAGTTGAGATTCAATTTTTTCTAAAATTTGAGTTATTTTTAAATTTAAAGCTTCATCATTAAAACTTCATAAGGCAAGCAAAACTTGAAAAGTGTAGATATTATTAAGAATTTTTTGATAATAGGCAGAAGAATGAATTTGTTAGTTCCTGGATCCATTGCAACTAAAAGCCGAAGTGCCTATTAGTTGCCAAACAAGTTTTCCAAAATAAAAAAAATTAATAGCAGCAATTTCATCTTCGATCATATTATTTAATTTATACCTTCAAAGATTTGTTGAATAGTTGTTAGTTTGATAGACAAATTAGCAAAAATAGTGTTTAGATCTCTTCTTTTTTCATTGATGATTCAAAAATTGAGGTATGTAGCCCCTATCAAAAATAAGGAGGTCTATCCATATATAATTCATATTAGATTCTTCTCCTAGTTTGAATAGACCCAATATTTTAAAAATAAACATGACTAGTAGAAATAAATATGTAAAAATTTTTTTTTTACTTGCTATCATTCTATCTAATTCTTCCTAAATTAGGCAATATATAAAATCATAGTCTTTCTGAAAAAAAAATTTAGATTTGATCGGTTCATGTTAGGGCTCAAATGATGGGATTTCAGCCCAATCAATTTTTCTTGATCTTTATCTTTACCTTATGTTGCCCCTGAAATCAAAAACTTGGTTGGAAAGGCTAGTGCAGTAGTGCATCCTCTTGAAAGAAAAATTTATAAGGTAAATCCTGACCGGAGTCGGCTTCGATGGGGATCCTTCGACATTTAAATCAGAAATTAAGAGAAACTGATGAGAAGGAGTGCAGAGAGAGATTGTGTGCTACCTTGGGGGTCTTTTAAAGGTTTTTTTATAGACGAAGGCTAGAAAATCATTTTGGATAAGTTACGTGGCCGATTTAGATACGATATGATGAGATTTTTGATCGAAATATTTGAGATCAGATAGTTACACCTATCTTATTTGTTACAGAGCCAGCTAAGTATCGCGGGCGCTTTCAAATTTTGAAATAAGAGCATAGATTGGATTGGACTGACTTCTTTTATTGAGGCTTTAGCGTGGTTCGATGGAGATGGATATCGAAGGAAAGAAGTGGCCAGAGTCAACTACATTCAGTGAGACAAAGATCGTTAAGCACCGAAGCATACCTACGGTTGAAGTTGGAGATCGGCAAGTTCAGATGTTCAGACATCTATAGATGTCATATGCCAGCTGTCATGGAGACTGAGACAGGCTTGAGACTGAAGTTAGGATTGGTCAAACTTTGGTGCTCTGCTTAGGGGGATCACTAGGCATCAAGGATCGTCAGGGGCTAAAGCTTGGATCGAGATATCTCAAGTCATGCACTGAATGAATTCAGACGATTCTTTTACAGTACAAGAGAAACATATATACCTTCGGGATCAAATACTTCCATCCCTGACCGCATTGTGACATTGACCCTGCATATTGTATCACCTGCCTTTCCACTAATCTATGTCTTCAACCTGAATGATAAATTATCCCCCAATACATGCCTCCTACTCCCAAGTTCGGTATGAATAAAGGAAGTACATGAGTTCTAATTTATCGAAGACATACTATCTTTCCCACCAAAACGGCAACTGTGGTCCTTGGGTGGAACAAATGGTCATATTAGTGAATAATCATGATCGTGAGGTGGTTGATGGAATTCAAAAAGTGGTATACCTTATTTTTCACCCAAATCATTAACGGACCGATTGACATCCCCTGCTTGCCAATAGAATCATGCCAAGTATCAGTCATCAAATGGTTAGGCGAGATTCGATATCCTAGTTGTTCTGATCTTCTATGTCTATAAAAAGGGGTTGTACTTCTACCTTCTTCTTTCATGCTTCCAAACTCTTCCAAGCCTTTCTTTTTCTCCTCTAGTTTTCTTCCTTATTTCGAGAGTTTTTTCGATCATCGGTGGCTCCTCTTTGAATTGCCATCCTTACTTCCTATGAAATCACCATCCACATCTCATGTGTCATTGCAAGTTGGTCTCCTTTTGTTCTTTTGTTTCTTTTTTATCTCTTTAGTCTGATCGTCCTTTCTTCTATGTTCACTCTTCTTCCTGTTCTTTTCTTTGCATCTTTCAATGGCAGATTCTAGGAGTCTTAGCAAGAACTAGTCTTCCAGATTATCTTCCTCTTTGGGGGAAGCTTCTGTCAGTGTGGACAAAAGGTGCGGTATTGTACCCTCCTTCGTTCTTAACACAATTGGATTTAGATTGGGCATAGAGGACCTGAGTCTCATCCATGCCTGATATGGGATCCCGACTATCTTCGAATTTGAGTCTCTTAGGTTTAGTGGTAGGGTTGGCAGTCCTCTTTCTGATAGGATCGGCTTGTATGAAGAAGCTTTCAAAGTCGGACTTAAGCTTCCTATGCATCCTTTTGTTGTCGAGCTTTTTTACTTTTTGATCTCTCCTTTTGTTCTGTTATTCCTAACTTCTTTCATTTCATCATCAGCTTTCTTGTTCTTTATTTCAAAGCCAAAGTCCATTCTTCTCTTTCTCTTTTCCATCCTTCTACATCATAAAGAGGTATACCGAAGATTGATGATATGTCTCTCCTCTGAGAGGATCTCTGCTTTGATAAGGGAGCTCCTTCTTCGATGCATAGTTGGAAAGATTATTTTTTTTTATTTTGGATCCTTTTATTAAAGAGTAGAGTTTTCACACTGGGGTCGACTGAAGGATTCTGCCTTTCAGGTCTCGAAGCTAGGAGATGAAGATCTAGAGCGCTCTGCAACCTTAAAGGGATACATAATTTTCCCATTAAAGGAGTTATTATCGGAGCAAGCACTCTTTAATGCTGGCATTAGTCTGACTGATCTCAAAGGTAAAGATTTCTCCAATCTTTTCGATGCATGTTTCTCTTATTTTTACAGATACTGACTTCTTTTTTATTATAGAAATGAAATCTGGAGAGCTGAGGAGACTGAAAAAAGGTTCGACAAAGAGGAAGGTGCCCTCTTCATCCACTGATGCCTAAAATAAGCTCAAGACCTTAGGTGAGAGCCATAAAAAAGTGGTTCCCCTGACTTTAGCTCAAGCAGGGATTATTTCAGTTTCTCTCCTCCAAACTCGGCCCCTGAAGCCAGTCACGCTCCTTGCCCCCTAGATCGATTCAACCTAGGTGAGGTCAGACTCAATTGAGGGTTGACAAATTAAAGATAGGGTTCAGGTTCATCATCTACCCAAGACATCTTTGATGATTGGAAGACCACCAACAATGTCTTTCAAAAAATGCTTTTTGATGTCGGCAGGAAAAGGTCAAGGGGGAGAGCTCCATGAAGTAACAGAAGTGAATGGTATTATCTATAGTCCGAATAATTTTTTTCTTACTCTTTGCTCTCACTTTTCTTCTTGTTTTTGACTTGTTGCTCTTTAGATACAGACAGCTCCCTATGCCACTACCCTCATCAATAGACTGAGTGATGCTGAGGGTGAACTAATCGAAGCACATAAAAAGCACAAGATGGCCTAAACTTTTGAGGTCAAAGCCAACACCGATGTTGCTGAAGTCAAGTCAAAGATGGAAGCCGCTGGAGCTGAGGTCACTTGCCTGAAGATGGTGCTAAAGAAAGTCAAAGCTGACTTGGCTTCGAAGAAGGAAAGGTGATTGGATGCGTAGGCTAAAGTCATCGATGTTGAAAAGAAGGCTGAGGATCGGGTTATGGAAGTTGGGCATGTGGCTGTGGAAGCCTTCTGCACATCCAATAAGTTTTCAAAGGAGAAATATGACTTCGACTAGGAGGTCTTCAACACTGGCTTGGACATCTGCCATCGGAGGGTGGTTGCACGCTTCCTGGACTTAGACTTGAGCTTCTTGGATGAAGAAGAAAAGGAAGGAGGAAGGGCTGAAGAAGGAGTTGTAGGAGATGGGGCTCCATTTGTCGAGACTGCTGAAGGGCACTCCAAAGTTGCTCCACCTTTGGAGGTTGTGCCTACATCCATTCCTGCCAAAGCTATGTCAGTTTCACCACCACGAGTGGAGTCGGAGCAGCCAATTGCAATTATCTCAAGCTCCTCCATCGATCCTCATGTCGAGGTTAGAAATATTTAAATTTGTGTATCTTTTCTTTTCTTTTCCTATCAATGTAATGAAAGATTTTGAAATCAATGAAAAAATAATTTTTATCCATATTTTTTGGTTCATGTCTACTTGTGATATTTTTCTCTGTTGGTTCAGTGTGATTGTTGCAATTGTGTGTTTGTATAATATCATGCCAAGTATCTACCAACAGCCTTGCCTTTAAGGGTTTGGATCGAGAATCTTAAAGAGGACCTCTATCGGGCTCAGCGAGATGCTGTCGAAGCAAAAAAAAACTCTAGTATATGAGGAAGAAGAATGATGAGTCTTCAATAGAGGTAGAGCATCTAAGAAAGTGTCTGAAGTAGATGGATAGAAAATATTTTATCGAAAAATATAGTTTGACTGAAGAGTAGGATAGATTCGCAAAGTCTGCTGGGATAGATTCACAAAGTCTGCTGGGAACACTAACTGGAGGATAGGGGCGGTAAAAGTTCTTTGCAACAAATGACTACTCAAGGCCCAGAATGAAATATTAGAGCTAAAGTATATCATTACATTGGATAAAATTGGTGATGAAGCTAAAAAGTAGATTAGCCAACTTCAAAGTGATCTTCACTCGACTGAAGGTACAATTAGAGAACTTCATCGAATGATGGACATGGAGAGGTCAGCAGTCGATGATATTCAGAGTGAGTTTTTCTTGGCTCAGACAATAATTGCTGACCTTTCGGGAGCTTTGAGCAAGGATAGGTCTGCAGTGACTGAACTCTGAATCAAGCTTGCAGAGAGCATGGTGGCAATTGAACATGCTAAGGCTACTATTAGGAAGTTGGAGGATAGATTTGCCACAACTTTGCATGATACGACCCTTGCAGTCACTGATGTATCAACCCAAGCTATCGATGTCGGCTTCGAGGAATGCAGAAGTTTGGTCAGACAATTTTTCTCCAAAGTCGACTCTCACATCAACACCCTTGAAGATGGTGGAAATGTCAAAGCTCCATCGATCGAAGGCGGATCCTCTAAATGATTGTCAAATAGCTGATATACTTTTTTATGCTTTTTTCTTTATAGACACCTATCTTGCAGTTTTTATAACAAGTTCATTAATGAAATGAAATTTAAAATTTTTATTTCACCTACTTTACTGTGCCTCATTGGTTGTGTTATAGTTTGGATTTAATTGTGTATGATCCTTGCATTGAGGGGTTTTATGGGGATGCTTGCAAAGCGACCGTAGCTTTTCCCTTAGGTTTGATTTTGTGCATTGTCGAAGTTGACTGGCTAAGAGTCCTTATAGGTTAGCCCTTCGAAAGTGTTTTTAGATTAGCCTTCGCTTTTTGTATGACTAAGATCTTCATAGGTGTTGACTCATTGAAGAAAGAGTGACCTTCGGGGGTCCTTGTAGGTTAGCCTCCACTTCTTAGTTATCGAGATTTTTTATCTATATAGTTTAGATTGAAGAATGTTGGGGGTCCCTATAGGTTAACCCTCACTTCTTGCTCGACTAAAGTCTTCATGGGCCATTGGCTCCCTGAAAAGCAAGTAGCCTTCAAGGGTCCTTGTAGGTTAGCCCCCGTTGCTTAGCCACTGAGATCTTCATCGAAGATTGGGAAAAGAGTAGCCGCATCCCGAAGTTTCTTTTGAAAAAGTTCGGGGGGTCCCAATAGTTGGCTCTTCATTGGTCAAAGTTTGTCTATGAGTCCACTTATCGGGAACTCAAGTGTTCGTCCATGATATGCTTTGGAACTCCATTTGTCATAATGGCAAGTGGAACCTTCCAAGGGAATGGATTATTTTGGGTTACTCTTTGATCGCCAAGTGATGGGCCTAGGCGATTCTTGAGGCATCTCACCAATTATGCTTTGATAGTGGAAACATGTAGTAAATGATAGTGATGATTGACGTTTTGGAGTCGGACATGCGGCATAATCCGATTGATGGTTGGTTGGGCGCACGCCATTTGGGACCTATATAAATAGGAGTTCCCCTTTACGGTTGATACATTCACAAACTTCCACCTTCTCTTTCATCAACTTGCAGCAATGGAGCCTACTCCTCAATAAGTCAAGGAAGCGGCCTGGAAGAAGGCCGAATATTTGAGGGAGAAGATCCCGACAAAGCGTGCGAGGGCCGCATCACCGAAGTCTCCTGGTACAAGTCATGCACTCCCTCCATCGAGAGTCTCAAGTAAGGGATCTTTTGCCACTGCGGGAGTAGCCCGTTCGGGCACCATGGAGGAGGCATTTGCCGTGGCTCGACTTCGCTGTGTTGTGGAGTACAAGATCTCAGAGGCCTTCAAAGGAGAGCTTCTTGATGCCTCGGCTGTTGGCTTCATCCAAGATTTTGAGAACTGTAAAGCTCACATAAAATACTTGATGCCGAAGCAAGATCTGCATCACCTTCATTTTGGGAACAACGATGAAGAGGTCAGAACATTCTCTTCAGATAAGGATTAGGCCCTCCTTGTCCCGGATCTTGATCTTGACGAAGTTGAAATACTGCTGGTCTGGTGAAACTTTTTTTTTGTATGATGCTTTTCTAGTGTCATCTTTGTAAATATTAAAACAAATGATAATGTGTTTTTACATGTACCTCTCTCATGGATGTGTTTTCCTTTATAATTGAAGCTTTTCTTCTCTTTCCTCCTCTTTTTTTTAAAATCTCCAAAGTTATGCTGCCAAGATATTAGACTACCATCTTCGGGATATGCTCACTCCCTTTTATCTGATGAGTTCGTAGGTTAGTTAGGCTCCTTTGGAGAGTTGTAATAGGTTAGTCTTCAGAGGGGATTCATACTAAAATTGCATTTTCATTGAAAAGCAAGAGAAGAGTGGTGATATCATGAAACAAAGGTATTTTGTTTGATGAATAATTAGCATATTATTGATAATACATTCAGAGTTTTTCTAAATTCTACGGCTGAGGTAGGGGGTTTTATCCAGTTGCTTGAGATGATAGGTCCCTGGTCTGATGACTTCATCCACTTGATAAGGGCCTTCTTAATTTGGAGACAACTTTTCATGTTCTGTAGACTGAGAGACTTCAACTCGATATAGGACTAGATCACCAACTTTGAACTTTTTGTTCCAGCTACAAAAATTGTAGTATCGTGCTATCTTTTGCTAATAGACCACCATTTGTATCCGTGCTTTCTCATGAACTCCTTCGAGCATATCCATATTTGTACGAAATTGCTCTACGTTACTTTGGTTATCATAGTTCTCTACCCAATGTGAAGGCTCTAGTGGGTGTTCTTTGAGTGGTTTGGTAGGTCTAAAGTATACTATGCAACTCGTCCACCCATGCTCCTTTAGCTCGACCGATTCTGATCTTTAATCCCTGCAAAAGGATACAGTTAGTTACCTTAGCCTCTCTGTTAGCCTGTAGGTGTCCTATCGAAGTGAACTGTTGGGCAATACCATAGCTTTGACAGAACTCGACGAGTTTGGAGCTTGAGAACTGGCATCCATTGTTGGTGATTAGCAATCCCGAAAGACCAAATCGACAAATAATGAATTTTTAGATAAAGTCGGGTACTTTGGCTTCAGTGATTTTGGCAAGAGGCTCAGCTTCTATCCATTTGATGAAGTAGTCAATGGCTACAAGTAAAAACTTTTTCTAACTTGATGCTAGTAGAAAAGGGCCTAAAATATCTATCCTCCACTGTGCAAATGGCCAATGAGCAACTATTGGGGCCAGTAAGACAGTCGACTGATGCTAAACATTGGCATTCCGTTGACATCGATCGCATCGCTTAACGAACTCAGCTACATCATCTTGTCTTGTGGACTAAAGTATCCTTATCAAAGTGTCTTGTAGGCCAATGATTTATGACCTATATGACTCTCGCATACCCCTTCATGCACCTCTCGAAGGACGTACTCAAACTCGAAAGGATGGAGACATCTGAGAACTGGCAGGGAGAAGGATCATTTGTAGAGCTTGTCTTCATAGAAGACATAGTAGGGAGCTTGATATTTGATCTTTCGGACCTCCATAAAGTCTGTAGGCAACACTCCATCTTGCAGGAAACGAATGAAGGGATCCATCCAATAAGGTTCATCATCAATCTGCAAGATTGGGATCGATTTTTCAGTACTGGGCTTCTTTAGAATCTTAAAGAATGTCTGCTGAGGTAGATCTTTTGGGGCTGATATCACCAACTTGGACAGCAAATTAGCTCTTGAATTTTTGGATCGAGGTATCTACTGAATATCGAAGCCAGCAAATTTTGAAGCTAGGACTTTCATCTTTTAGAGATATTTCTTCATATTTTTCTCTCAAGTTTTGAAGTCTCTCTTCACTTATCTAGCCATTAGCTATGAATTAGTACAAATCCTCAGCATTTTCATCCTAAGCTCCCCTGTAATTTTGAGTATGACAATAAAAGCTTCATATTCAGTTTCATTATTAGTGGCTAAAAAGTCAAACCTCAGGGCATATTTCATGATAGCCCCTTCGGATCTGAGAAGTAACAGACCTACTTCTGATCTCGTGGAGTTCGATGAACCATCCACATGTATTACCCAAAAGTCTTTCAAGTCTTTTAATGAACTGAGTTCCACCAATGCATCTTCTTCATAAGTTAGTTCTGGCATTTCTCGATCATCCGAGATGGTGCATTCAATGATGAAGTCCACCAATGAGCTTTGATGGAAGACTGAGGTTGAAATTTTATGTCAAACTCAACACGCTTGATTGTCCACTTCACCAATTGCCCAGAAGTATCAGATCGATGCAGGACTGTTTTGAATGGTTGATCAGTCAGTACTATAATAGGATGTGCTTGAAAGTAAGGTCAAAGTCTTCGGACGACAATGATGAGGGTGAAGATCTAGTCTTCGCATCGTATAGGACTCGATTGATATAATAGATCGACCATTGGACTTTTCTCAGTTCATGGGCCAACATTGTGCTTATGACCGTTGGTGAGACTGCTAGATATAGATAAAGTTCTTCATCAGACTTTGGCTTGTCGAGGAGCATTGTAGAACCAAGATATTTTTTCAACTCCTCAAAGGCTTGCTGGCAATCTTCGGTCCATTGAAAGTTCTTCGATTGTCTTAGGATTTGAAAGAATGAAAGACATCATTCGATCGATCTTGAGATAAATCGATTCAGTGCTGCCACTTTATCTTTGAGATGTTGAACTTCTTTAATATTCTTGGGCGAGCTCATCTCCTGTATGGCTCGGATCTTCTTTGGATTGGCCTTTATTCTCCGACTGGACACCATGAAACTCAAGAACTTGTCTAAAACAACTCCAAAGGCACACTTAGTCAGATTCAGCTTTGTTAGATATTTTTCAGGATGGCAAAAGTCTCCTTAAGGTCTTCAATATCAGTTCTGGAGCTCCTACTCTGGACAAACATATCATCTACATAGACCTTCATATTCCATCCAATCTGATCTTTGAAGATCTTGTTTATAAGGCGCTGATAGGTTATACCTACAATTTTTAGATCGAAGGGCATGGTCTGTAGGAGTTGATGTGGTGCTCCCAAGCCTTGAGAGGCCACAGGAGGAGTCAGGGTGTTAGCTCCAGGAGACTAGGACATGTTTGGATCTTAGGACTAGGACAAGAGTGGTCCTAGGGTGGAGGCGGTGTGTAGCCCTCTACGGGCTTGAGGTTCGGATGTTCGAGACTTCGAGAAACTTGGTTGGAGCTTTAAATGTCTGGAGACACAAGGTGGAGTAAGAAATCAGAGTCAAAATTGAAGACCACTGAAGAAAAGTAGTTTCAGAATATTGAATCGACTCAGACTGAGACTGGATCGATCAAATCTCAGAGAAGGTACCAGATAGAAGACAGTATCTCAAAAAATCTAGCACAACATGTAGATGAGTTGACTCAATCTCAGTTTGAGTCGACCCAGTTCGAGGTTAGTCGACTCAGTCTGAGACTGGGTCGGCTCAGTTGCACGGACAGAGCTGCATGAGATTTTTGCATGGGTCTAGGATCGGATTTGATCATAGAGTTCTTAAGGCCTGGTTTGATTGATTTTAAGGGGGCTAACTTAGGGTTTGGATTGAGATTATGTCCATGGGATGAGAGAATGTGAGACATGGGTGTATATGGGCTCAGTGAGTGCTTTCATATATGGATTAGCCAGAAAAATTTTTGGTCAGGCCTATTGGCTATGTATATATATATATATATATATATATATACATAGGTTGTATTAGAGTTTGAATACAATGGAATACAATTGATCTTTTCTCCCTAACTCTTTCTCTTTCTCTTTGGTTCCAATGCCAAAAACCCTAGCATCTCCTACTGTTTCCATCATTTGCTTCCGCATTTCTTCTTCGATTTCTAGATTAGCACCCAAGTCCACACAAGGCGATCCTCATTTGGTATGGAAGTTGTACCTATTGAGAAAAATACCTTGAGATTCAGTCCATAATAAGCCTAGAATGAGATTCAGAATGATGAACGGAGTCGAATGAGTCCAAAAACAGCCCAAATGATGTTCAGATGGACAAGTTATGCATGAAAGAAAGTCGAAAATAGATGGTATGGCCCACGGGCTGTTGGAGGGGCCCATGGGCTGGCACGGGCCAGGCCCGACAGCACGCTTGGCCAGCCCAGGCACACACACGACCCACGAGTGTGGGACCCAGGCCCGTTAGGTATCGCGATCCATGGTGGACCATGCCCTATCGCGGCTCATAGGAGGTGCGTGGATCGATCGCGATCTGACGGTCGCAATGAGATCTGGCACAGCGGTGAGGATCTGACGGCAACGGTGTTTTTATGTGATCCGATGGTTGATGTCGTAATCGATCAAGATCGGATGGTTGAGACTCGATCTAGGTTTGAACTAAAGATTAAAGGCATGATCCAACAATTCTGACATAATTTGGATGCGATCGGATGGCCCAGATCAAATTCGAGCATGATTTGGATACAGTATGCATGATTGGATGGCTCTGGAGTGAGCCAGTAACGGTTAAATAGTCTAGAAGAGTTGTAGGGTTTGTTTTGGACCTAGTATCCTAGTGCAATAATGTTTTGGTGACTTTGGACCTAGTATCCTGGTACAGAGAGGTTTCAAGAGAGGTTTTAGAGAGCTTTTGTAAGGATTTTGGAGCTTCTTATTGAGAGATCTTTATTCAAAGATTGAGTAGTGAATTTTTCTTATATTTGTTTGATTTTTTTTCTCTCATAGTGAAGCTTGCATGCCCCATGAAGGTATGCTTGAGGCCAATCTATGTTACCTCGATTTGTTTGTGGTATTTTTCTCTCTCTTTCTTCTTTCTTTCTTTTCCAACAAATGGTATTAGAGCACAATAATTGGTATCAAAGCCTGGTTACCATGGACAAATGGTATCAGATGATCCAGATAGAGATGGTGTTGATCAAGATTAGAGATGGAGAAGACAAGCACAATTAAGATAAAGATCAACTAGTCTGACGGAAAGAGTAATTTCTCCTTGTGGCAAGTGAGGGTGAAGGATGTGCTCATCCAACATGGGTTGATTAATGCTCTCTTGTACGAGAAGAAGTCGAACTATTATTCCATGAATTGATTTTGATGATTACAACACATTTGAGGGGGTTACTAATGATTTTGGCTTGAAAAAAAATTTATTGTATTTCAGAGGCAAAATCATAATTTTATCAAATTCTGATTCAAAAATCTCAAGAGTAAGAACAAAAGATTTGTGATCTATTAGAGGCAATTTCATACTTTTTGGATGGATATGTTGAGAGAAATTTAAGTTTAAAGAATTGGATCGACCCTATGAGTCGACTCCTATCAAAAAGGACTGAACGGCACGCTATTTTTAGCTGGCACACCCAAAGGGGTCGATCCTATGAGTCGACCTCTATTGCTGTGCAGGTCAAAGATACAGAATAATGATTTTCTGTTCTATGCCACAGAGGTCGACCCCATGGTGGAAAATATATCTCAAAAGCCAATCGTCAATCTATTGATGGTTGAGCAACCTTGTATTGTAATTAATTTATTAATAAATAAAATATATTTTTGATATTTTCATCACAAGTTTTCATCTTCTAATGAACTCCGTTGTTGTGATGAAGTCCTTAAGACTATTTAGGTTTGATAAAGAGAGGATTTATCGATTAGTCCTTAAAACTGTTCACTACCAAATGATAGGCTGTTAATAAGGACGACAGCCTCTATCGAGCATAGGTCGTTATAGGCCATATGGGTTGGTTGTCCTCTTAATCAAAGAGTATGAAGATGATGGTATAGCATACAGATGAGATGTAAGGGTACATCGTCATTGAACGTGACCAACTCTAGAGCATTCTGCTATCGAAAATGTCTCTGATGGGATATAGGTATAAGTATCCCTTAGACCTGAGATCGCCTCAGTGACTTGCAAGCAACTCACTGTGCTTTGGTACTGGACTAACTAAATTTCTTATTCAGTGATAGAAGATTTCTGGACATAATCAAGTACTTGCAAAGTCGGAGTGTGATCAAGATGGGATTGACCACTCCAAGAGTTGGAGAAGAATGAGTCGTTGTATTTCAATTTAGCAAAACCTTGGCCAGGATAATCCATCAAATGGATTTGATATTTTGAAATACAATGTAGACAACCTGATCAGAGTTGATAGTGGAACTCTGAGGTGTCCTATGAGTATTTTGATCAAGGGGATAAATTATATGGAAACTATATCCGCATGGGTTATAAGGATGTTGTTCTACACATTCGACCTATCTGGCCGTCGGATACCATTGCTAGATGGTCACTTTGATTGATACAAAAATTTATTCCTATACTACTGGCTTAGGTTTGGACCTATGAGGTCACACACATTAGAGTTCACGATCCGATCAGATGGTTTATCAATGATTAAGAATTGTTCTAGGATTAAATGATCAATATGATTGATATTTAACCTAGTGCAAGTGTTGCAGGAGGATCGATTAGCAATTCGATTGCTAATTGGCTTAATTTGATTAAACCAATAGGCTGAGATTAAGTCTAATTGAATATGATTTAATTAGATTTGATTTGGGCTTGATAGGATCAAGTCCAATTGGTTTATTAGATAAGCCAAGTGCAAGGAAAAACTAGTTCTAGTTCAATTAGGACTTGGGTCAACCTAATTTCTAATTTGATTTGAAAATTAAATTAGATTTAAATCTAATTTAATATGATTAAATTAGGCTCTTAATTGGGTTAAAACCTATTTTAATTAGATTGATTTGGTTTTAGTTTGATTTGATTTGAGAAACCAAATTTGAACAAGTCATAGATTGAATCCTAGTAAGACTAAGATTCCACCTTGCGCCACCTTAGCCCCCCACGCCCACTCTCTCTTATCCCATGCCCACTCTCTCTTATTTTGTGTGATAAAACTCTCTCTCTCAGATCTTCATGCATGCTTAAAACTTTTCTCTCTCTCTCTCTCTTACATGGATTGTAGTTGTAGATCAAGTCAAAGTAGGAATTAGTTTGGATTTCAAATTCTATGAGATAGAGTTTTAGGAAACCAAAACTCATCCCTTATGGCACTGATTTTATCCAAATTTTTTTTGAGATTTTTGTGACTTTTATGACATATAATATGCACCCTTTGCTGGTGGTCCACGGCAAAAAAAGAAGGAGGAGACACCCAAGAGTTGGGTGCCTCTTGTCTTGCCTTGTTTGGATAATCCTTGACTAGGTATTTGACCTAGACAAGGACTCTTCATATCTCTCTATTTAAAATAAATTTCTTCATGAAATTTTTGTGAAGCATAAATCATTGAGAGACCTTTGAGGCATTCAAAAATCAAAGAAAAAGAGTCTTGGGGCATGGAGATCTAATAGACACAAAACTAGGTGTCTAGGTTAGAGCAAAGAGAAGAAGAAGAGGGTCTTCTTCTAGAGTTGCTGGGATCATCTCTTCCCTTCCTCCATCTGTAAGTTTTCTGAAAGTGTCTTATCTAAAACTCCTTCTCCTACTTTTCATCTTTGGAAGAGTTCAAATCAAGAAGAAGGAGGTATCTGATCGACTATCGAAGAAGGATCAGCACAATACTAGCATACTATGCTGATTTCCTGGACCATGACTTCTGATCGTGATTCGTGGGCTCGTGTGGATGACTCCTAGAAGCCAGATACATGTGTGGCTCACAACATCATCTTCAAGTCCGGATCAGTAAAGTTAGAACGTCTAACTTGCAAGGTAATAGATCTGATCTATTATATTTTACATACATTAGATGTAGTATAGAAACATGTTGATATGATCAACATATAGTTCTTACTCTTTATATTTTAATTTTTAATTTAATATCATATAATAATCATATAATAAGATCTTAGATCTAGAAATTTTTTAATTTTATAAGATAAATTTTGATTTATTTTAGTCTTTCACTGTCTGATCTTGAAAAGTTTCAAGATCTAACCCTGAAACCCTAGATCTGGTTCCTTCAATTGGTATCAGAGCCTAGATTATTTATTACATGATTATTTATACATTGTTGGGTATAAAATACCCCTCAGCCGAAATTCGTGACGGGAGTGGCCCTCCGAGGATCCAACTGACTTTCGACCTCCGGCAACATCTCTTCAAACCTCCCAGACGGCCGAGCCTCCGTCGTACTCCCAAGTTTTGCCGACGGACAGGACCCCGCCAGCATCGACCGGATTCTTCGCGACGTCCGGACTCCTACGGGAGCCGGACCTCGCCCATGACTTCACCTGCAGGCTCCGTTCGGGCTCCTACGGGAGCCGGACTCCGCCCATGACTTCACCTGCAGGCTCCGCCCGGGCTCTTACGGGAGCCGAACTCCGCCGACGACTCTTGCTGCAGGTAAACTTCGTCCGGACTCCTACGGGAGCCGGACTTCGTCCCTAATTCTAATTGCAGGTAAACTTCATCCGGACTCCTACGGGAGCCGGACCTTGCCCACGACTTCACCTGCAGGCTCCGCCCGGGCTCCTACGGGAGCCGGACTCTGCCCACGACTTCACCTGCAGGCTCTGCCCGGGCTCCTACGGGAGCCGGACTCCGTCGACGACTCCTGCTGCAGGTAAACTTCGTCCGGACTCCTACGAGAGCCGAACTTCGTCCCTGATTCTAATTGCAGGTAAACTTCATCCGAGCTCCTACGGGAGCCGGGCCTCGCCCACGACTTCACCTGCAGGCTCCGCTCGGACTCCTACGGGAGCCGGACTCAGCCGACGACTCCTGCTGCAGGTAAACTTCGTTCGGACTCCTAAGGGAGCCGGACTTCGTCCCTGATTCTAATTGCAGGTAAACTTCATCCGGACTCCTACGGGAGCCGGACCTCGCCCACGACTTCATCTGCAGGCTCCGCCCAGGCTCCTACGGGAGCCGGACTCCGCCCACGACTTCACCTGCAGGCTCCGCCCGGGCTCCTACGGGAGCCAGACTCCACCGACGACTCCTGCTGCAGGTAAACTTCGTCCGGACTCCTACGGGAGCCGGGCTTCGTCCCTGATTCTAATTGTAGGTAAACTTCGTTCGGGCTCCTACGGGATCCGGGCCTCGCCCACGACTTCACCTGCAGGCTCCGCCCGGACTCCTACGGGAGTCGGACATCGCCGACGACTCCTGCTGCAGGTAAACTCCGTCCAGACTCCTACGGGAGTCGGACTTCGTCCCTGATTCTAATTGCAGGTAAACTTCATCCGGACTCCTACGGGAGCCGGACCTCGCCCACTACTTCACCTGCAGGCTCCGCCCGGGCTCCTACAGGAGCCGGACTCCGCCCACGACTTCACCTGCAGGCTCCACCCGGGCTCCTACGGGAGCCGGACTCCGCCGACGACTCCTGCTGCAGGTAAACTTCGTCTGGACTACTACGGGAGCCGGACTTCGTCCCTGATTCTAATTGCAGGTAAACTTCATTCGGGCTCCTACGGGAGCCAGGCCTCACCCACGACTTCACCTGCAGGCTCCGCCCGGACTCCTATGGGAGTCGGACTCCACCGACGACTCCTGCTGCAGGTAAACTTCGTCCGGACTTGTACGGGAGCCGGACTTCGTCCCTGATTCTAATTGCAGGTAAACTTCGTCCGGGCTCCTATGGGAGCTGGGCCTCACCCATGACTTCACCTGCAGGCTCCGCTCGGACTCCTACGGGAGCCAGACTCAGCCGACGACTCCTGCTGCAGGTAAACTTCGTTCGGACTCCTACGGGAGCCGGACTTCGTCTCTGATTCTAATTGCAGGTAAACTTCGTCCGGACTCCTACGGGAGCCGGACCTCGCCCATGACTTCACCTGCAGGCTCCGCCCGAGCTCCTACGGGAGCCGAACTTCGCCCATGACTTCACCTGCAGGCTCTGCTCGAGCTCCTACGGGAGCCGGACTCCACCGACGACTCCTGCTGCAGGTAAACTTCGTCCGGACTCCTACGGGAGCCAGACTTCATCCCTGATTCTAATTGCTGGTAAACTTCGTCCGGGCTTCTACGGGAGCCGGGCCTCGCCCACGACTTCTCCTGCTGGCTCCACCCAGACTCCTACGGGAGCCGAACTCCGCCGATGACTCCTGCTGCAGGTAAACTCCGTCCGGACTCCTACGGGAGCCGAACTTCGTCCCTGATTCTAATTGCAGGTAAACTTCGTCTAGGCTTCTACGGGAGCTGGGCCTCACCCACGACTTCACCTGCAGGCTTCGTCCGGACTCCTACAGGAGCTGGACTCCGCCGATGACTCCTGCTGCAGGTAAACTCCGTCCGGACTCCTACGGGAGCTGGACTTCGTCCCTGATTCTAATTGCAGGTAAACTTTGTCAGGACTCCTACGGGAGTCGGACCTCGCCCACGACTTCATCTGCAGGCTCCGCCCGGGCTCCTACGGGAGCCAGACTCCACCCACGACTTCACCTGTAGGCTCCGCTCGGGCTCCTACGGGAGCCGGACTCCACCGACGACTCCTGCTGCAGGTAAACTTCGTCCGGACTCTTACGGGAGCCGAACTTCATCCCTGATTCTAATTGCATGTAAACTTCATCCAGGTTTCTACGGGAGCTGGGCCTCACCCACGACTTCACCTGCAGGCTTCGTCCGGACTCCTACGGGAGCCGAACTCCGCCGATGACTCCTGCTGCAGGTAAACTCCGTCCGGACTCCTACGGGAGCCGGACTTCATCCTTGATTCTAATTGCAGGTAAACTTTGTCAGGACTCCTACGGGAGCCGGACCTCGCCCACGACTTCATCTGCAGGCTCCGCCCGGGCTCCTACGGGAGCCGGACTCCACCCACGACTCCTGCTACAGGTAAACTTCGTTTGGACTCCTACGGGAGCCGGACTTCGTCCCCAACTCCAATTGCAGGTAGACTTCGCCCGAACTCCTGTGGGAGTCAGACTTCGCTCGTCTCCAGCCCCAGCTGCAGGAAAACTCCATCCGAGCTCCTATGGGAGCCAGACTTCATCCCCGACTTCAACTGAAAGAAGACTCCGTCCGGGCTCCTGCGAGAGCTGGACTCCAAGCTCCTCTCAAATGGGTAGCTAGCCACCTCTCTCTGTCAGATACCCCAGCCAAACTCCGACCGATAGGCCTGGACCCCCTGGCAAGCCACAGCAACAGCCACGACTCTGCTCCACCTCCTGCGATGGATTTCGCGCAGCTCCATCACCCCCTGGCAGGCCACAGCAACAGCCACGACTCTGCTCCACCTCCTGCGATGGATTTCATGCGGCCCCATCACTCCCTGGCAGGCTGTAATAATGGCCACGATCCTGCTCCACTTCCTCCGATGGATAATGCACGATTCTTCCATTCTCTGGCAAGTCGCGACAATGGACGCCGCTCCGCTCTCTGTGACGGACTCCACGTGGCACGCCCCGATGATAGCCACGGGTCCACTTCACTACTCTCCGCAACAAACTTCTCCTGACTCTGGGCGGCCCACTGCCAGACGGTTACAGGCATTGCTATCAGTTTGTTGCCCCCTCCACCTATAAAAGGGGGACCCCAGATACGTTATTCTCTAAGCTCTCATTTATACCTAGAAACTCTACTAAAATTTCTGTTCGAGCACTCCATTCTTGTTGAGGCAGAGAGCTGACTTGAGCGTCGGAGGGTCTTGCCGGAGCAACCCCACCTCCGGTTTAGACTTCTTTTGCAGGTCCCGGCGGCGACCGCAACCTCCATAACTCTAGCTTCTCCAGCGCAGGTGGATTTTTGCATCAACAGGATTGGCGCTAGAAGGAGGGCCTGAACCTCCGCAGTACCCTTGTTCTTAAAGGAGCGCTCAACGGGATTGCCCCCGGGCATCTTTTCCGATGCCCTCTCCTCCTTCCTCCACTTGGTCTTTGCCTGATGCCTCCCCGTAAGGCGTCCACACGGCGATCCACGACCTCCGGTGCCAGATCTCAGGCTCCGGCCTCACCTCCAGTTTTCCAGCCTTCTCCTCCTCCTCCGACAACGGCGGTCGGTGCGGAGCAATTTGATCTGCTGGCATAGCAGGTCAGAGGCCTCACTGAAGCTGTGCAGGCCATGCAGCAGCAGCAGCCGTAGGCATCAGTGCACCTTGAAAGAGTGTCATCGGAACACCAGAATCCGGCGGTGGGGCGGGCCACTTGGGCCAGCCGCCCCATCTTTCCTGGGAAGATGAACCCGAGGGTGGAGAGCCCTCAATCGGATCACGACTCCACCCTTGGAAGATCTCTGCCTCCATTCTGCTAAAGGACCCTCGAGATCCGAAGTCGAAAGGATTTCCTGGATCGGAGACTCCAGGAGATGAACCGGCGGATTGAAGAACTCCATCACGCTCCCCCCACTTATGGTGAGAATATTTGCACTGACCCTCCCTTTTCTCAAATGATCATGCAGGAACCGATCCCACCAAACTTCAAACTCCCCCAGTTCGAAAGCTACGACGGGACTTCAGACCTAGTTGATCATCTGGAGGCCTTCCGGATGATGATGCTGCTTCATGGCGCACTCGACGCCATTCTGTGCCGAGCCTTCCTGTCCACCTTGAAGGGAGCGGCGAGAAACTGGTACTCGATGCTGAAGTCGGGTACCATCTTTTCCTTCGATCAGATGAGCCACCAATTTATGGCCCATTTCGTCAGCAGCCGGCGCCCCCGGAAGGGTTCGGAGTCCCTCATTAATATCAAGCAGAGGGAGGGGGAGTCCATTCGGGCCTACATCAATCGTTTCAATATCACAGCGCTGGAGGTTCAGAATTTGGATCAATCGGTAGCAATGACCGCTCTGAAGGGAGGCCTTCAGAAGAATGACCTTTTATTCTCCCTGGAGAAGAAGTACCTCAAAAATTTTGTTGATCTGTTGGCTTGGGATGAAGGGTACGCCCGAGCGGAGGAAGCCTTCAAAATGAAGGATGAGGAGACTGTGAGAGAGCGACAGGCGGGAGACTCGAGTAAGCCCGCAGTCGAAAAAAAATCGAGAGAAGCTCGACCGCATTCTCGATCCCCTCCTGGGCACAAGCGTGTCCATACTCCTCCCCGGGTACATAGGCAGAGAAGTTTGGATCGCGGGGTTCGACGGGATTCTCCATCGGGAAGATTTCGCAACTACGCCCCCCTCAATGCCTCAAAGATCCAGGTACTGATGGAGGTCAGGGAGCAGCTCCCTAGGCCAAAGAGGATGCGCACACACCCCGAGAAGCGCAACCCCAACAAGTTCTGTCTCTACCACCGCGACCACGGTCACGACACAAAGGAATGCATCCAGCTCCGAGATGAGATCGAGAAGCTCATCCGACGAGGTCGACTCGACAGGTTCATTCGACGCCGGTCTGAGGGTAGAGAAGACCGGCCAAGGGCCCTGCTGCAACCTGAACCGCCAAGGAGGGAGGAACAGCCCGGAGATCGGCCTCCAATCGGGACCATCGACTCCATCACCGGAGGCCCTCAAGGAGGAGCAGACCTTCTACGACCATGGAACTCGAAAAACCTGTAAATGCACTACTCACGACTTTGCTTTGAATCAAAATTCTTTTTGACTTTGCATGTCTTTCCCTTTGGACATGGACTTGTTACGATTGGGGGCGACCCCTTCAAACAATTAAAACAAGGTCATGTTAGGAATAGGAGGAGAACCTCGTCCTAACATGAGCAAAATGAAAGTTCGATTATTTTAAGGTCGGACCGGGAGAGAGGCCCATATAACGGCCCTTGAGTGCCCCCACAGCCATGTTAGGGACAGGAGGAGAACCTCGCCCTAACATGAGCAAAGTCAAAGGCCCGGTTCTCTTAGACCGGATGGGGGGAGAGGCCCTTCAACGCCCTTATGCACCCCCACAGCCACGTTAGGGACAGGAGGAGAATCTCGCCCTAACGTGAGCAAAGTTAAAGGCCCGGTTCTTTTAGACTGGATGGGGGGAGAGACCCTACAATGCCCTTATGCACCCCCACGGCCACGTCAGGGACAGGAGGAGGACCTCGCCCTAACGTGAGCAAAGTCGAAGGCCCGGTTCCTCTTAGACCGGATGGGGGGAGAGGCCAAACAGCGCCCACATGTGCCCCCACAGCCATGTTAGGGACAGGAGGAGAACCTCGCCCTAACATGAGCAAAGTCGAAGGCCCGATTCTCTTTAGACCGGATGGGGGGAGAGGCCCTGCAATACCCATATGCACCCCCACATTCCTGTTAGGGACAGGAGGAGAACCTCGTCCTAACTTGAGCAAAGTCGAAGGCTCGATTCTGTAGACCGGAGGGGGGAGAGGTCCTGCAACGCCTATATGCACCCCCATAGCCCTGTTAGAGATAGGAGAAAAACCTCGCCCTAACTCGAGCAAAGTTGAAGGCCTGATTCTCTTTAGATCAGAAGGGGGGAAGGGCCCAGCAACGCCCATATGTACGCCTACGGCCGCGTTAGAGATAAGAGGAGGCCCTCATCCTAACCAGAGCTGAAACCTGTTATGACAGATATAGGGAAAGGACCTCATCCCAACATCAATTAAAGTCTGGTCGTTCAAGACCAGGAGAGAAAAAGGGGGGACCTTCCCCAGCGGCCCCTTCGCAATAAGACTTCATCCGGACTCCTACGGGAGCCGGACTTCATCCTCGACTTCGGCCGCCGGTAAACTCTGTCTGGACTACCATGGGGGCCAGACTCCGTCTCCAACCTCAACTGCGGGAAGGCTTCACCCAGACTCCTACGGGAGCCGAGCTTTGCTCGTGATTTCACTTATAGGTGAACTCCGTCCGGACTCCTACGGGAGTCGAACTTCATCCCTGACCTTGATTGCAGGTAGATTTCGCCTTTGACTTCAACCGCAGGTAAACTCCGTTCGGACTCCCACGGGAGCCGGACTCCGCCTCGACTTCGCTTACGGGAGCCGAACTCCTGTAGCCCCACCAAGAACGGAGGAAAAATTCCAAACGAAAAAGAAAAAGGGAGGGGCTAAAAAGGAAGGCGATGGACCACGTCAGTGACGAATGGAAAACAAACAGCGTCGAAGACACAGAGAATCCCATCTCAGCAAGGATTTGGGTTCTTATCAAGGACCCCGACTCTCAAGGAAGCTCTCAGCACGAGCTCGAGATGAGACTTCCTCAGGGTGACGAAAGATCAGACCTCCGAGCCCGAGCTCTGATGGGGGGCGCCAAACCCGAGCAGTTTCGGACAAATCTGCGGCCATGGACGAAAAGGATGGGTCGATACGATGGCAATCGGGTGCCTCCGAACGATGCGAAGGTCGAAAAGAAGCTCGGCAAGCAATAATTCAACACGTGAGTATAAGAGGTAGCAAAAATTTTCCTTCTCATATTATTCATCTAATATACATTACAGAGCCATTAGTTGAAGGAGAAGGACAACTGAAAGACGAGCCGACGTGACCACTACCGGCAACCTATGGACGACGTCAAAAAAAAAAAAAAAAAGAAGAGAAAAGAGAGAAAGAAGAAGAGAAGTAAAGAGAAGGGAATACAACCATAGTAATGGTAAAGAAAGGAAGTTCGGCAGACACCAATTCGGTGCAAAGTGCAAACGAAGTAACAAAATCTCCTTCTCATTTCTCGATGTATGTTACAAGACCCGGAGGGCCAAAAAAAGAAAACATTATTACAAGACTCGAAAGGGATACACCGGGGGCTACTTCGAGCTGTAGGCTTCTCTTCCCGGTTCTATCCTTCCCACCAGTATTTTCCAGCACGTGTGACAAGCCTCTCAGCTCTCACCCCACGCCTCGTTCCGCTCCACCTCCGAAATCCCAACCCTAGGGGTAAAAGGATGGGATAGATTCCAGGGGGCAGTAAGGGCAACGACAGCGGCGATGATGACCTGTTTCAAGAAGAACCGGAGTTACCCCAGAGGCAGCGATGGCGTCGGAGATATGCACCATCACCGGATGCTCCATGACAACCACCGTCCTAGGCATTCCGGCAAGGTCGGCATGCACTATTTCCATCATCCTCGCAACAAGTTTTACTGCCCCACCGTCGATGCCGACCGCTTCTGGTCCCTCGGCCCCGACGACATCAAGGATCTCGCCATGGCCTGTAACGACAGCTTCGCCCCCTTGACCGGTGTCGCCCCGTTCAGCTACTCCAAAATTCTCAGGCAGAACGCCTTCACCGGTTGTCCCCGTTATTAAACCCCTGTTGTTGAAGGAATTCTCCCTCGAGCCCCCTTTAAGGTGGCGGAAACCCTCAGCGGCAGTTCGACGATCGGAGAATTCGCAGACTGCTGTTCTTCTCCTTGTACTCTTCTTAGCCCGTGGCATCATCTGGAGATTGACCTCCAGGGCGGAGGCCCCTGCAGGGGAACCCCGTGGAGAGACTCGGGGGACTGGAAGCAGTGGAGAGCCGACGGAGATGGCAAAGACCAGTGCGAGGGACGCTCGGAGCCGGAAGGGGCACCGATGGAGTGGCTGAGTGGCTAAGCTCTCAGGCGAAGGAAAGTTGTCGTCCCTCAGGCGAAGTGAAGCCTCTGGAGGATAGGTGGGGGCTTAAATAGGCAACGAAGCCTGGCGCAATTATGGTGGCAGGTGTCCCTAGGCCAACCAGTGCTCACCGCGTGTCCCACTCATCGCGACCTAGGGTTGACCGTTCGCAGACTTTCATGGCGTGACGCTTGGGATCACGCCCTGGTGGGAGTTCCGAAAAGACTCTTCGGGTCACCCTAATCGAAAAAAGGCTCCAGCACGCGCGCATTAAATACCAAAATATCTGAGAACGATCGCACGCAGACATTGAGGGAAGAACTTTGGCTGTGACAATCTTTCTGTACTTCCTTCATTCGAAATTCGAACTCAAAAGTAGGGGGACTGGTGTTGGGTATAAAATATCCCTCAGTCGAAGTTCGTGACGGGAGTGACCCTCCGAGGATCCAACTGACTTTCGACCTCTGACAACATCTCTTCAAACCTCCCGAGCGGCCGAGCCTCTGCCGCACTCCCAAGTTTTGCCAACCGGCAGGACCCCACCAGCGTCGACCGGATTCTTCGCGACGTCCGCACTCCTACGGGAGCCAGACCTCGCCCACGACTTCACCTGCAGGCTCCACCCGGGCTCCTATGGGAGCCGGACTCTGCCCACGACTTCACCTGTAGGCTCCGCCCGGGCTCCTATGGGAGTCGGACTCCGCCGATGACTCCTGCTGCAGGTAAACTTCGTCCGGACTCCTATGGGAGTCGGACTTCGTCCCTGATTCTAATTGTAGGTAAACTTTGTCCGGACTCCTACAGGAGCCGGACCTCGCCCACGACTTCATCTGCAGGCTCCGCCCGAGCTCCTACGGGAGCCGGACTCCGCCCACGACTCCAGCTGCAGGTAAACTTCATCCGGACTCCTACGGGAGCCGGACTTCGTCCCCAACTCCAATTGTTGGTAGACTTCGCCCGAACTCCTGTGGGAGCCAGACTTCGCTCGTCTCCAGCCCTAGCCATGGGAAAACTCCATCCGAGCTCCTGTGGGAGTCGGACTTCGTCCCCGACTTCAACTGAAAGAAGACTCCGTCCGGGCTCCTACGAGAGCCGGACTCCAAGCTCCTCTCAGACGGGTAGCTAGCCACCTCTCTCCGTCAGACACCCCAGTCGAACTCCAGCCGATAGGCCTGGACCCCCTGGCAAGCCACAGCAACAGCCACGACTCTGCTCCACCTCCTGCGACAGATTTCGCACGGCTCCATCACCCCCTGGCAGGCCGCAGCAACAGCCACGACTCTGCTCCATCTCCTGCGACAGATTCCACGCGATCCGATCACTCCCTAGCAGGCCGTAATAATGGCCACGATCCTGCTCCACTTCCTGCGATGGATAACGCGCGATTCTTCCATTCTCTGGCAAGTCGCGACAACGGACGCCGCTCCGCTCCCTGTGGCGGACTCCACGTGGCACACCCCGGTGATAGCCACGGGTCCCCTCTACTACTCTCCGCAACAAACTTTCCCTGACTCTGGGCGGCCCACTGCCAGATGGTTACAGGCATTGCTATCAGTTTGTTGCTCCCTCCGTCTATAAAAGGGGGACCCCAGATACGTTATTCTCTAAGCTCTCATTTTTACCTAGAAACTCTACTAAAATTTCTGTTCGAGCACTCCATTCTTGTTGAGGTAGAGAGCTGACTTGAGCATCGGAGGGTCTTGCCGGAGCAACCCCACCTCCGGTTTAGACTTCTTTTGCAGGTCCCGGCGGCGACCGCAACCCCGACAACTCCAGCTTCTCTGGCGCAGGCGGATTTTTGCACCAACATACATGCTTAGATTATTTTTTAGATTAGATCTAATTTATAATCTGATTGTTAAATCTAAAATTAAAATTTTTAGATCAATCACGAACTGTAGGTTGTTTTGCTGTAAGGTTTACCCCTTACAGTGCAAAGGTTGTCCTACTTCGTGTAGATCTATCTTTAATCATAAATTTATTAGATATGATCTAGATTAAATTTATAATTTATTAGATTTAAAAGATATTTAAATCTAAAATAAAATTTTTTTGTTAATAATTTTCGCACAAAGAACCATCATATATTTGTCTGAAAAATTTATGCAGTTTAAAGTTGAAATTATTTCAATTACATGAACCTGTTTAGATTAGATCTAAAATAGTTTCATACTTATTTTACTTGTATTTTGATTATGAATCAAACATGCAACTTGGTTGGTAGAACCATGCTGTAAAAATATTTTACAAATATGAAAATTATTTTCGAAAAATCGAACCCCAACCGTCAGCCCAAAACTTAATTGAGAATTAAGAAGTTGTTTGATTAGGTTCTAGGATTGTGAATTGAAGAACCTAAGATACAAACCATAACACATTAGATTAATGGGTTAGTGGGAATTAGGTCCATTAATTGGGTTAGACCTAAAGTTAGATTAAAGATGGACTTAATTAGAGAATTGACTAAATCTAATCAATTGTTGTCTTAGATTAGATCAAGGATTCTCTAGATCAATTACAATAATTGTAGTTAATCAAGTTCATGTCTTTAACGAGAACCAAGTGGACTTGATTCTTGGCTAAGTGATCTAGCACGAACTGTTAGGTTGATCTAATTGAAACTAATTAAATCAGTTAGTATCTAAGGTAAACCAGACCGGTGGTTTTTAATTGGCAGCCCACTTAATTGGCCATTTCTGATGGTGTCTAAGGCAAGCTTTGGCAGACCCTCCCACCGATCGAACTTACCTGACCTCTTGGTGAAATTATATTTTGATCAGATCACTTGACTATTCGAACTGACCCATGTCAGCTAGGTAAATCAGTGTGACTGATTTCGTGCTCCTAGACCAGCCCTTTTAATGGTCTCCCTTAAGCTGACTTGGTGAAGCCAGTAGGAGGATCATGATAAGCTAGTTCATCTGACCTCCTCCTCTAAATCAATTAAATCCTCTAAAATTATTAGGTCTTTAAAATGAAATAGTTATGGTGATAACTAGATCATAGCCTCCCATTAAGTGGATGATAATGGGTGTTGGATAATCATTGGAGGCCCAAAGGTCTGGTGCTTATCGACTGATGGAATTGTCATTCATAATATGATTTCTAGACTGCATCTTTCTAAATGGTGGTTAGGTTAGCCAATCAAAATTGGGCCTAATCATTCATTGGCAAGATGGGCTAAATATGGTCATGTTAATGGTTGGACCGAACCAGACCTTTTCAGTGGAGACCAAAGCCTACTGATTAAGGACTGGGACAAAATAAAATTACTAAAAATTATTTAGAAAAATAATTACTAATTAGGTTATGGTTTTCCTTTGTGCAGATATGGTCACTTCCCTATCGCTCCGATCATTGTTGGACAATGATAAGTTGGTGGGATCCAACTTCGGTAGTTGGTACCAAAAGTTGAAGATAGTTCTGAAGCATGAACGGATCCTATATGTGATAATGGATCCTGCACCTGAGGAGCCAGCTATCAATGCACGTGGAACAGTTAGAGACACTTACCAGAAGTGGTTCAGTGATTGGACCATGGTGCACTGCATCATGCTGGCTGCAATGAGCGACAACTTCAGTCGCAGATTTGAGATGACTCTGCCAAAGAACATGCTTCAAGTATTGGAGGATGCCTTTGGCACACCCGTTGATGTGGAGAGGCATAAGACTAGTTGTGCCATCTTCAATGCTAAAATACGGGATGGTGCCTCTGTCACTGATCATGTATTGTACATGATCGAGCTGATGGAGCGTTTGAGCAAGCTCGGCTTTCCCTTGCATGAGCAGCCTGGGAAAGATGTAATACTGAACTCACTATCCAAATCTTATCTCCCATTTCTCACTCATTATAGAATGACAAAGCCTGAAGTAAACTACCACGGGTTACTAGGGTTGCTTCAGAACTTTGAGAAGGATCACCAACTCCCCAAGGAGTCAGTGAACTTAGTGGGAGGTTCGTCTTCTGATTCTTGACCCTTTAAGAAAGGAAAGAAGAACAACAAGAAGAAAGTAAAGAAGATGCAAGTTCAGGCTGGGACATCAGTACAGAGTCAGACCAGAAAGATCAAGCCCGATAAGAGTCTATTCTACTGGTAAGCACTCTAGATTAGATAGTGTATCAGATATCTACTTATGGCACTATAGACTAGGTCATATAAACAAAAACAGGATAAATAGGTTGACTCAAGAGGGAATCCTCGAAGTCAGTGATTATGAATCACTTCTAACCTGTGAGTCTTATTTTCTTGGTAAAATGATCAAGTCACCTTTTACTAAAAAAAGTGAGAGAGCTACTAAGCTCTTGGGCCTAGTACATATTGATGTATGCGGGCCCATGAGCATAAGTGCTAGAGGTGGATATTTCTACTTCATCACTTTCACAGATGATCTATCCAGATATGGATATGTCTATCTGATGAAACATAAGTCAGATTCATTTGAAATATTCAAACGATTTCGAAGTGAAGTAGAAAAATAAACTGGAAAGAGTATTAAAACTCTTCGATCTGATCGAAGAGGAGAATATCTTTCTGGTGAGTTTCTCACATATCTAAGAGAGAATGAGATTCTCTCCCAATGGACTTCTCTAGGAACACCACAGCATAATGGTGTGTCTGAAAGGAGAAATCGGACTCTGTTAGACATGATCCGATCCATGATGGGTTTTACCAGCTTGCCGATATCTTTCTGGGGATATGCACTTGAATCGGCTTGTTATCTGTTAAATAGAGTTCTAAGTAAGTCTGTAATTAAGACTCCATATGAGATATGGACAGGACGTAAGCCAGCACTTTCACACCTTAGGATTTGGGGGTGCCCGGCCTATGTCAAACGGTTAGTTACAGATAAATTTGGACCTAGGTCTGACAAATGCACATTCATAGGATATCCCAAAGAGACCAAATGATATTTTTTCTACCATACTGATGAACAAAAGGTGTTCGTCAGCCTTAAGGCAATCTTTTTAGAAAAGAAGTTGCTTAGTGAAGGAACCGTTGCCTCTAAAGTTGAACTTGATGAAGTTCAACAGGTAGAAGGACTGACACCAATAGCTGAACCTGAGTCAGATTTGATTAGATCAGATCCAAAGCCCAATGTACCTGCACCATTAAGATGATCTGATAGAGTACTGTGTCAGCCGGACAGATACTATAGTTTTTTGATCCGGGACGGTGATCCCATCGAACTCGATGAGAATGATGAGGATCTGATCACCTATATGGATGCAATACAAAGATCTAATTCTGAAAAATGGCTTGAAGCCATGCAATTTAAAATAGAGTCCATGAAGGTCAACGATGTATGAACATTGGTTGACCCACCTGAAGGGATTAAACCCATTGGGTGTAAATAGGTCTTCAAAAGGAAGAGGAACGCTGACGAAAAGGTGGAGACTTATAAAGCCCATCTGGTTGCCAAGGGGTATCATCAACATTATGGTATTGACTATAACGAGACGTTCTCCCCTGTGGCAATGCTCAAATCCATTCGGATAATGCTTGCAATAGCTGCTTTTCTAGATTATGAGATCTGGTAGATGGATGTAAAGATAGCTTTCCTGAATAGAGAGCTGACCGAAGAGGTGTATATGATACAACCTGAGGGGTTTACATCCACAGATGAGTCCAAGATGTGCAAGCTTCAGAGATCCATTTATAGATTGAAGCAAGCTTCTCGGAGTTGGAACATGCATTTTGATAAGATGATCAAAACATATGGCTTCGTTAAGAACGGAGAAGAGCCCTGCTCTATAAATGGATAAATGGTCCAGTTGTGGTATTTCTTGTCTTGTACGTGGATGACATTCTCTTAATCGAGAATGACATCCCCGCACTACAGGGAATAAAAGTCTGGTTGTCATTGGAAGTTCTCCATGAAGGACTTGGGTGAAGCATCCTATATCCTAGGGATGAAGATCTATAGGGATAGATCTAAAAGGATACTTGGGTTATCTCAGTCCATGTACATAGATACTATGCTGAATCTCATGCTGAAGAGATTCAACATGGAGAATTCCAAGAAGGGCTATCTACCGATAGGCCATGAAATTTTTCTCTCTAAGAAGGATTGTCCAACAACTCTTGAAGAGAGAGAGCGTATAAGTAGAGTCCCATATGCTTCGATCGTGAGATCTATCATATACGTCATGACATGTACAAGGCCAGATGTGGCATACTCACTAGGAGTAGTGAGTAAACACCAATCTGACCCTAGAGAAAACTACTGAAAAATGGTTAAAGCCATCCTTAAGTATTTGAGAAATACTAAGGACCAATGATTGGTTTATGGCGAGTCAGATCTAAAACTTGTGGGATTCACAGACTCCAATTTTCAATCTGACCATGATGACAGCAGAAGCGTGTCGGGTTATATCTTTACTCTGAATGGTGGAGCCATTTGCTGGAAGAGTTCCAAGCAGCATACTGTGGCAGACTCTGTTTGTGAGGTGGAGTACATCGCAGCATCGGATGCCATAAAGAAAGCTGTGTGGCTGAGAAAATTCATCATCGAGCTCGTAGTAGCACCCTCCCTCGATGGTCCGATCCTGCTCTACTGGGACAGCACTGGTGCCATAGCTCGGGCAAAAGAATCCAAAGCACACCAGCGGATGAAGCACATTTTGCACCGTTTCCACCTGATCCGAAAGATCGTGGATCGAGATGATGTCGACCTTCAGAAGATCAACGAAAAAGAGAACCTGGCCGATCCCTTCACTAAAGCCCTGACGATAAAGGAGTTCGACAACCACAAGTCGAAGATGGGTATTAGATACTGTGCCGAGTGGCTTTAGGATAAGTGAGAGTTGTTGAAAAATATATCCCAAAAGCAAATAGTCAACCTGTTGACGGTTGAGTAATCTTGTATTGTAACTGATTTGTTAATAAATAAAATATATTTTTGATATTTTCATCACAAGTTTTCATCTTCTAATGAACTCCGTTATTGTGATGAAGTTCTTAGGACTATTTAGGTTCGATAAAGAGAGGATTTATCGATTAGTCCTTAAAATTATTTAATAGGATCAAGATGCTATTGTTAAGACATCGTGATTATCAATCAAATTTTGACTTCAATAAAAATTAAAAATATATAGAAAGTAGTGAGTCGGATCGAATCCACAGAGAAAGCAGGATTTTGATTTGAAATCTTTGATTTTACAAAAAAAATAAAATTTTGGAGAAATCAATTTAAGTCAAAAAATAAAAATTAAAAGTATAAAAAATAAATTGGATACTAAGATCTACTAACTAGATCCTAGCATTTACTTGCAATAAAAATAAATAACAAAAATTTAAAAAGCATAAAAATAAATTGGTATTAAGATCTACTAATTAGATCCTAGCATCTACATGCAAAAAATAAAACACAGGAATTTAAAGTGCAGGAAAATAAATTTTGCATTAATTGAAATTGAAATTCAAGTACAAAAAAATTAAAAAAAATAATAAAATAAAATAAAAATAAAACTATAACAAAGATCTGAAGTTGATCCGCCAAGCCTCATCGGAAAGATAGTTGATAACCTCTCCATCTTCCGTCGTACTCCATAGAGCGAACCGACTTTTTTTCTTCTTTTTCTTGGATCCCTAAAGCTATTTTATTTTTTTTTAATTTTTTTTATACTTTTTACTCAATTTTTCTACTCCCAAAGCTTATTCCCGGACCTCCTATTTATAGATAAAATTTTCATAATTTTTTGGTAGGAAAAGGAGTCCTAAAACCCTTAGAAATCGTATTAATCTCCTTAGGAATATTCCTGACTGTCGGATCAGCTTCGGACTGTCCAGATCTGCTAAAAAATTAGAGTTATAATCCTTATCAGGGTTGGATCAAATGTCAGCCATTGAATCTGGGTTTTGATGAAGTTCTGGCTGTCGGATAGTAAAAAAGAGTCCTATTCAAAGTCAGGAATAATAACAACCGTTGGATCTGTGATGGATTGCTTTTGGGCCGTCGGATCGCACAAAAGAGTCCTATTCAAAGTCGGCAACGAATCTGAACCGTCGGATCTGGGTCTGATTGAATCTCGGCCGTTGGATCATGCCCAGATCTTTCTCTTGCTGTGAGCCGTGCCTGTGGACCACGTAAATATTCCTGTGGACCACGCCCTGGCTCTGTGGACCGACCGACCGGTCCACCGTGCATCAAAGATAATATTTTTTATTTTTTAAGGTATTTTAGCTCTTTTTTCGCTCTAATTTTTACCTGAAAAATTGAAAAAAATATGTATTAAATTCTTCAAAAATTTCTCTTCATTTTGGTGCTTAAATTGCTCAATTAAATTAACATCTATTTTTTTATAAATATATCTAATTTCATATTTTTTTTCAAAATCACTTATTTTTTAAGAAAATTCAATAAATTCATGAAATTAGGATTTTTAAAAAGATGTTAGCACCATAAATTAACAAAAATATCTTCAATAAATATAAAAATATACCACTTATCACACTCCTCAACTTGAACTTTGCTCGTCCTTGAGTAAAGAAAGAATTTAGAATCAAGTACCTTTAAACTTAAAATCTCAAATTTTATTAAATAATTTTTTAAAAAGACCACTGATGTTCAGTAGAGTGTAAATGAGATAAGTCATTGGGGTATTAATACTAGTCAATATGAGAGTTAAACTAAGAACACTAAACCTTTTCCGAACTTTTCCAAATTATCCCTACCTTTATCTCCAAATCATTAACCTTCATATGGACAAGTATATTGTTACTTCTATCCTTCATTTATTGATTATTATTATTATTATTATTATTATTATTTTAATATTGTATCACTATTGAGTGTCTTAACTTCTTAAGCTTTCTATTTGACCCATGTAGTGAGTTTTCAGTCAATGACTCCCAAACCAGATGGCTTTAGGGCACTAGGTATAAAATACCCATTGAATCTACTTACTCGAATCAAATAGGCTACGAGTTACAACTAGCTTTACAATAAAGTTTCTTTGCCCTTCATACCTTTTGACATGAAACTCAATGCTTACTTAGGCAAAGAGGCCCGGTTACTCAGCATGAAGTACTAAGAAACTTTTTTTTTTTAAATATATAAAAAAATATATAGTTACTCTATACAAATCCATAGAAAGTAAACTCTTCTTTGATGCTGGTAAAAAAATTTAGAAATACTCAAAGAAAATTATTTAAGTTCTAAACTTAACTCTTTATTGAGTTTTCTTAATATTTGATCCCTCAATATCTCACAAACTCTCTGATCTGTACATCAATTTTCTTCTTTTTTTTTTAAAAATGCTTGGTTTAATTCGATTCTTAAGTGTAATCAGATGCTTAAATACTAAATACTAACTTACTTGAGGACTTAAAAAATTTTATTCTTCCCCCCAACTTAATCAACATTGTCCTCAATGGAGTAAGAAAAATGAATGGTGCATGTAAAGAGAAAGAAAAGGAGAGATATCACCTGATCCATAAGTCTTTTCAAAATTGATTCTCCCCCCAACTTAGCCAAGATTATTTTCAAATCCCTACACAAAATACTAAGTAAGACTCGATTAACCTAAACAAAATGCAAAAGATAGCAAAAAGTACAAAACTGAAAATTAAAAATTGGGTTGCCTCCCAGGAAGTGCTAAGTTTACCGTCTTCAGCCAGATCATGCTGATTCTCTCACCTATCCTGTGTCGAATATTGGATTGATAAATTCCAATGATTTTGGATTGCCAATATTATGAAGATGGCTTATGATAAATTTCAGTATTTTATTGCCAATCTTCAGAAAGTAGTTTACATCTCTGTTCTTAATTTTAGAAAGATAGTTCACAAACCTATTCACAGACCCTTGTTTATCAAGAATTTCTCCTATTTGTTCTTCTAAAATGCTCATGAATTGAGTTTTTGGGTTAGAAACTAAGTTTGAAGAAATAGGCACCGGAAGGATATCTTTTGATTTTAAATATGTGTTCTCAAGTGTGATCAAAGATAATTTTAATTCTGAAAGAGATAGTAATTCTAAAGTGGAAGAACTAGCTTCTAAGACTGAAGAAAATGAGACTCTTGATAGATATATCTTGGGTAACTCATCCATTCTCTTCTTTTCTTCACTTAGATCAGCATCAATACTAAGCTCAGGTTCTTCTATTGGGTTAGTTTCAGTACTAATCTCCTCTTCTAAATTTTTTTTTTGGCTAGCATCAGTACTAGCCTCCCTCACCTAGTCTTGGTATGAGTCCTTAAGAATCCTATTACTTTTAAGCTCAAAAATTGCATTGTCACTTTCAAATTGGGGATTCTTAGGTGGGCCATTGGATTGATGACTAGGTCCAGGTGATTGGTGGATGGGTGGGTCATTTTTAAAATTCGGTATTTGTTCGTTTGGCAATTGACCTAGTTCTCTCCTCATGGTAGATTCAGTTAATTGATCTATTTGTGCTTCTAGCCTAGCGAGGGATTGCTGTTGGGTCATGATTATTTGTTGAAGTTGGCTAAATCTATCGTCGGTTAAATTGGTCTGTTGAGGAGGTGGGTATAATAGCTGATTATAATAGGATGGCTGGATAGGCTGACTAGGCTGACCACTATTATAGGCATAATTTTGGTATTGGAGCCCATTTTGAAAGTTCTGCACAGAAAAAATTTGGGTTTGAGCCTGAGTCTGTTGGGGTCTCGAAGAAAAATTAGGGTGGTTCCTCCAATCTTGGTTATATGTATTTAAGAATGGGTTATTGATAAAATTGGAGTAACCTTGAGCAGCTTGAACTTATTCTTGGATGAAAGGTGAAAACTGTGCAGCCGTAGGACATTCACTAACATGATGGGCCGGGCTAGCATAGATAGAACAAATCTCTTGATAATTAGGTGGTGGTGTGTATTGTGCAGGAGATTGTTGACCTAATGCTAGGAACTGATCAAATTTTTGAGCAAGAAGGTCGATTTTATCTAATCTTTGGGCTATTAGGTTCAGATCGACCTCAGAACTAGAGTCAGAATATTTGATCTCATAGAATGATGAAAATATCGATGGATTATAGGTGAAAAAAATAAAATATTCTTTCATCTTCCTAGGTGGTTCTTAGAATTTCTAGCTATTTGATTATCATGTTTAGCATGGATCAGTCATTCAATTGTAGGATTAGATTCAACTAGGTCAGAAAAAATTATACCGTGCATGTATTAGTGCAAACCCTATTATGTGTGTTGTTGAGATTTTTTTTTTAAGGAGGTGAAAAAGAAGAGAAAAGAAAGAAAGAGAAAAGTTTTAAAGGTGAGATCCTTAAGAAAAATCTTAGACCTAAAGACGTAAGATGAGAAGAATTAGTTGTGGTTAAGTGTTAATTGTAATCAAGTTAGCAAACAATTAAACCTAGACACCTATGGATTTCTTAGACCTAATAGTTTGATGTAGAGTGGCTTAGTCTAGATACAAATTGGGTTTGTTCTCACTTCCTTCAACTAGCCAGGTAAGAGATGAGATCGTGGGGGTCCTCCCGTTGCTTGTCTTAGACACCAATTGAATTGGCCAGGTAAGCTAATGAAATCAATTAAATAACCACAAATCTACTTAGGCTGAGCCTTTATAACCTCTAACCTTAGACACCAGTTTCAGGAGTGAGTCCAAATTTATTTTGCATTTGACTTCAACAAAATACTCAAACTGAACTCAATTGATCCTAGGGGCCAATGTCTACTTGATTTTAGTTAGATTTGGGTTAATGCGGGATGCTGGTTGGTTATTTTTGGGTTAAGGAAGGATGATAAAATCTCCACCTTATTTTGTTATGGATATTGTCCTTAAATTGATTTGAGATGAATATGCACAATTAATTTCAAACAAGGAATTCTATGCAACTAAATTAGATGCATGAAACTAATAAAACTTGAAAGCTTATCTTATCTCCAGCGATCATCAAAAATAAATCTACAATGATGAATGCTCCTAAAAATTAAGTTTCTACTCTTGTCATGCAATTTTTATTAGATTTATGTGGATAAATTTTAGGTTAATTAAAAAAAATAATTAATACTAAAAAAAATTAGTTAAAGCTAGGGTTAGGATTGATCTCACCAAGCAAAATTGAAAGCTTTCTATCTCTTTTTTGAATTTTTTGAATTTTTTTTCTACATAAAGATAAAAAAATAGAAAAGTTAGTAAGTTAATTTATAAGAAAATCAAAGAAATCAAACATTAAAATTGTTGCCTTCCCCGGCAACGGCGCCAAAAATTGATAGGATCAAGATGCTGTCGTTAGGACACCGTGATTATCAATCAAATTTTGACTTCAATAAAAATTAAAAATATATAGAAAGTAGTGAGTCGGGTCGAATCCATAGAGAAAGCAAGATTTTGATTTGAAATTTTTAATTTTACAAAAAAAATAAAATTTTGGAGAAAGCAATTTAAGTCGAAAATAAAAATTAAAAGTGCGAAAAATAAATCAGATACTAAGATCTACTAACTAGATCCTAGTATCTACTTGCAATAAAAATAAATAAAAAAAAATTAAAAAGCATAAAAATAAATTGGTACTAAGATCTACAATTAGATCCTAGTATCTACGTGTAGGAACCAGATCTAGGGTTTCAGGGTTAGATCTTGAAATTTTTTCAAGATCATACAGTGGAAGACTAAAATAAATTAAAATTTATTTTCTAAAATTAGAGAATCTCTAGATCTAAGATCTTATTACATGATTATTATATAAAATTAAATCAGAAATTAAAATATGTATATACAGCATGAACTACATGTTGATCATATCAACATGTTTCTATACTACATCTAATGTATGTATTAAACAATAGATCAGATCTATTACCTTACAAGTTAGATGTTCTAACCTCACTGATCTGAGTTTGAGGAAGATGTTGCAAGCCGCACATGCGTCCGGCCTCTAGGAGTCATCCACACGAGCCCACGAATCTCGATCAGAAGTCCTGCTTCAGAAAATCAGCACAGTATGCTAGTACTGCGCTGATCCTTCTTTGATGGTTGATCAGGTACCTCCTTCTTCTTGATTTGGACTCTTTCAAAGATATAAAGTAGGAAGAGGAGTTTCAGATCTGAAACACTCTCAGAAAACTCAAGATGGAGGGAGGAAAGATATGAAAACAAACAACCCTAGAAGAAGACCCTCTTCTTCTTCTCATTTTTCTCCCTAGACACCCTATCTTGTGTCTATTATATCTCCATGACCCAAAGGTATTTATCTCTAATTTTTGGATGACCCAAAGGTCTCTCAAATCTCTATCTTCATCGAATATTTCATGAAGAAACTCATTTTATATAGAGAGATATGATAGAGTCCTTGTCTAGGTCAAATACCTAGTCAAGGCTTATCCAAACATGGCAAGATAAGGGGCGCCCAACTCTTGAGCACCTTCTCCTTATTTTTGTACATGGATCATTAGCAAAGGATGCACAATGTATACTCTAAAATTCATGAAAATTTCAAAAAAAATTTGGATAAATTTGGTGCAAAATTTAAAGAGTTTTGGATTTCTAAAACTCTATCTCATAGAATTCGAAATCCAAACTTATTCCTCTTTGATTTGATCCAAACCACCTTCCATGTAAGAAAGAAGAGAGGAAACCTTTTGTGAATGTGGGAGAGACCTGGGAGAGGGCTTTTGTCACACAAAATAAGAGGAGATTGGCGTTGAATGAGAGAGAGGATGTGGGGAAGGCTTATGTGGTGCAAGGTGGAATCCTAGTCTTACTAGGATTCTATCTTATGACATGTTTTAATTTGGTTTCTCAAACCAAATCAAACCAAAATTAGATCAATCCGATTAAAATAGGTCTTAACCCAATTAAGAATCTAATTTAATCAGATTAAATTAGATTTAAATCTGATTTAATTTTTTAATCAAATTAGAAATTAGATTGACCCAAGTCCTAGTTGAACTAGGACTAGTTTTTCCTTGCACTTGGCTTATCCAATAAACCAATTGGACTTGATCCAATCAAGTCCAAACCAAATCTAATTAAATCATATTTAATTAGACTTAATCTCAACTCATTGACTTAATCAAATTAAGCCAATTAGCAATCGAATTGCTAATCGATCCTCCTACAACACTTGCACTGGGTTAAATGTCAATCGTATTGATCATTTAACCCTAGAACAATTCTTAATCGTTGATCAACCATCTGATCAGATCATGAACTCTAATGTGTGTGACCTCATAGGTCCGAACCTAAGTCGGTAGCATAAGAATAAATTTTCATACCAATCGAAGTGACCATCTAGCAATGGTACCCGACGATCGGATAGGTCGAATGTGTAAAACAACATCCTTAGAACCCATGCGGATATAGTTTTCATATAATTCATCCCTTTGACCAAAATGATCATAGGACACTCCAAAGTTCAACTGTCAACTCTGATCAGGTTGTCCACATTGTATTTCAAAATATCAAATCCATCTGATGGATTACCCTGGCCAAGGTTTTGCTAAATTGAAATACAGCGACTCATTCTTCTCCAACTCTTGGAGTGGTCAATCCCATCTCGATCACACTCTGAGTTTGCAAGTACTTGACTATGCCCAGAAGCCTTCCGTCTCTGAATTAGAAATTCAGTTAGTCCAGTACCAAAGTACAGTGAGTTGCTTGCAAGTCACTGAGGCGATCTTAGGTCTAAGGGACACTTATACCTATATCCCATCAGAGACATTCTCGATAGCAGAATACTCTGGAGTTGGTTACGTTCAATGATGATGTACCAGTACATCTCATCTGTATGCCATACCAGTGTCTCCACACTCTTTGGTTAAGAGGACAACCAACTCATATGGTCTACAGCGACTTATGCTCGATAGAAGCTGTCGTCCTTATTAACAGCCTATCATTTGGTCGTGAACTGTTTTAAGGACTAATCGATAAATCCTCACTTTATCGAATCTAAATAGTCCTAAGGACTTCATCATAACAACGAAGTTCATTAGAAGATGAAAGCTTATGATAAAAATACCAAATATATTTTATTTATTAACAAATCAATTACAATACTTGGTTGCTCAACCGTCAACAGCTTGACGATTGGCTTTTTGAGACATATTTTTCAACAACTCCCACTTGTCCTAAAGCCACTCGACACAGTATCTAATACCCATCTTCGACTTGTGGTTGTCGAACTCCTTTATCGCCAGGGCTTTAGTGAAGGGGTCAGCCAGGTTCTCCTTTCCGTCGATCTTCTGAAGATCGACGTCACCTCGATCCACGATCTCTCGGACCAGGTGGAAGCGATGCAAGATGTGCTTTGACCGCTGATATGTTTTAGGTTCCTTCACCTGAGCTATAGTACCAGTGCTGTCGCAGTAGAGCAGGACCTGACCATCGAGGGAGGGTGCTACTTCGAGCTTGTTGATGAATTTTCTCAGCCACACAGCTTCCTTCACGGCATCCGATGCTGCAATGTACTCTGCTTCACAAATAGAGTCTGCCACAGTATGCTGTTTGGAACTCTTCCAGTAGATGGCTCCACCATTCAGAGTAAAGATATAATCCGACACGCTCTTACTGTCATCATGGTCAGATTGATAGCTAGAGTCTGTGAATCCCACAAGTTTCAGATCTGACTCGTCATAAACCAACCATTGGTCCTTAGTATTTCTCAAATACTTAAAGATAGCTTTAACCACTTTTCAGTGATTTTCTCTAGGATCAGATTGGTATCTACTCACTACTCCTAGTGAGTATGCCACATCTGGTCTTGTACATGTCATTGCATACATGATAGATCACACGGCTGAAGCATATGGGACTCTACTCATACGCTCTCTCTCTTCAGGAGTTGTCGGACAATCCTTCTTAGAGAGAGAAATTCCATGGCCTATCGATAGATAGCTCTTCTTGGAATTCTCCATGCTGAACCTCTTCAGCATAGTATCTATGTACATGGACTGGGATAATCCAAGCATCCTTTTAGATCTATCCTTATAGATCTTCATCCCTAGGATGTAGGATGCTTCACCCAAGTGCTTCATGGAGAACTGTGATGACAACCAAACTTTTATTCCCTGTAGTGCAGGGATGTCATTTTCGATTAAGAGAATGTAATCCACGTACAAGACAAGGAATACCACAACTGGACTATTTGTCCATTTATAGATGCAGGGCTCTTCTCCATTCTTAATGAAGCCATACATTTTGATCACCTTATCAAAATACATGTTCCAACTCCGAGAAGCTTGCTTCAATCCATAAATGGATCTCTGAAGCTTGCACACCTTGAACTCATCTGTGGATGTAAACCCTTCAGGTTGTATCATATACACCTCTTCGGTCAGCTCTTCATTCAGGAAAGCTATCTTTACATCCATCTGTCAGATCTCATAATCCAGATGGATAGCTATTGCAAGCATTATCCAAATGAATTTGAGTATTGTCATAGGAGAAAATATCTCGTCATAGTCAATACCATAATATTGACGATACCCCTTGACGACCAGACGGGCTTTATTGGTCTCCACCTTTCCATCTATGCCCCTCTTCCTTTTGAAGACCCATTTGCACCCAATGGGTTTAACCCCTTCAGGTGGGTCAACCAATGTCCATGCATCGTTGACCTTCATGGACTCCATTTCGAATTTCATGGCTTTAAGCTATTTCTCAGAATCAGGTCTCTGTATTGCATCCATATAGGTGATCGGATCCTCATTATTCTCATCAAGTTCGATGGGATTACCGTTTCAGATCAAGAAACCGTAGTATCTGTCCGGCTGACGCGGTACTCTACCGGATCGCCTTAATGGTGCAGGTACATTGGGCTCCGGATCTGATCTAATCATATCCGACTCAGGTTCAGCTATTGGTGTCGGTCTTTCTACCTGTTGAACTTTATCAAGTTCAACCTTAGAGGCAACGGTTCCTTCACCAAGGAACTCTTTTTCTAAAAAGATTGCCTTAAGGCTGATGAACACCTTTTGTTCATCAGCATGGTAGAAAAAATATCTTTTTGTCTCTTTGGGGTACCCTATGAATGAGCATTTGTCAGACCTAGGTCCAAGTTTGTCTGTGACTAATCGTTTGACATAGGTCGGGCACCCCCAGACCCTAAGGTGTGAAAGTGCTGGTTTACGTCCTGTCTATATCTCATATGGAGTCTTAATTACAGACTTACTTGGAATCCTATTTAATAGATAACAGGCCGATTCGAGTGCATATCCTCAGAAGGATATCGGCAAGCTAGCAAAACCCATCATGGATCGGATCATGTTTAACAGAGTCTGATTCTTCCTTTCAGACACACCATTATGCTGTGGTGTTCCTGGAGGAGTCCATTGGGAGAGAATCTCATTCTCTCCTAGATATGTGAGAAATTCATTAGAAAGGTATTTTTCTCCTCGATCAGATCGAAGAGTTTTAATATTCTTCCCAGTTTATTTTTCTACTTCACTTCAGAATCATTTGAACATTTCAAATGAATCTGACTTATGTTTCATCAGATAGACATATCCATATCGGGATAGGTCATCCGTGAAAGTTATGAAGTAGAAATATCCATCTCTAGCACTGGTGCTCATGGGCCCACATACATTAGTATGTACTAGGCCCAAGAGCTCAGTAGCTCTCTCACCTTTTTCAGTAAAAGGTGACTTGATCATTTTACCAAGAAGACAGGACTCATAGGTTGGAAGTGATTCACAATCATTGACTTCGAGGATTCTCTCTTGAGTCAACCTGTTTATTCTGTTCTTGTTTATGTGACCTAGCCTACAGTGCCATAAGTAGATATTTGACACACTATCTAATCTAGGGTGCTTGCCAGTAGAATAGACCCTTATCAGGCTTGATCTTTTTGATCTGGCTGTGCACTGATGTCCCAGCCTGAACTTGCACCTTCTTCACTTTCTTCTTCTTGTTCTTCTTCCCTTTCTTAAAGGGTCGAGAACCAAAAGACGATCCTCCCATTAAGTTCACCGACTCCTTGAGGAGTTGGTGATCCTTCTCAAAGTTCTGAAGCAACCCCAGTAACCTGTGGTAGTTTACTTCAGGCTTTGTCATTCTATAATGAGTGAGGAATGGGAGATAAAACTTGGGCAGCGAGTTCAGTATTGCATCTTTCCCAAGCTGCTCATGCAAGGGAAAGCCGATCTTGCTCAATCGTTCCATCAGCTTGATCATGTACAATACATGATCAGTGATAGAGGCACCATCCCGCATTTTGGCATTGAAGATGGCACAACTAGTCTTGTGCCTCTCCACGTCATCGGGTGTGCCAAAGGCATCCTCCAATACTTGAAGCATGTCTTTTGGCTGAGCCGTCTCAAATCTGTGACTGAACTCATCGCTCATGGCAGCCAACATGATACAGCGCACTGTGGTCCGATCACTGAGCCACTTCTGGTAAGTGTCTCTGACTATTCCACATGCATTGGCAGCTGGCTCCTCAAGTGCAGGATCCATTATTACATATAGGATCCGTTCATGCTCCAGGACTATCTTCAACTTTCGGTACCAGTTACCAAAGTTGGGTTCCACCAACTTATCATTATCCAACAATGATCGGAGCGATAGGGAAGTGGCCATATTTGTACAAAGGAGAACCATAACCTAATTAGTAATTGATTCATTAAACCTAAAGATTTGGACTTTAATCAAAAAGTTTTTTCCACTATTTTATTCGAATTGGTAGCCTCTACCTCCAATTCGAGGAATTACCCTAATTCTTTAGTGGGTACTAGAATCCACTTAGACTGCACACAAGCCCAACTTTGGTTGGCCAACCCGTGTACATCTAAGGATCAGTTCATAACCAATTGTTTCTCTAAATAATTTCTAATAATTTTAATTTTGCTCCAGAAACCTAATCAGTAGGCTTTGGCCTCCATTGTAAGGATCCGATTAGGTCCAACCATTAACAGGATCATACTTGGTGTATCTAACCAATGAATGATTAAGCCCAACTTTGGTTGGCTCACCTAACCACCATTAGAGAGATACTTCCAAGTCGTCATATGATGAGTGATAATTCTATTAGTCAACAAGCACCAGGCCTTTGGGTCTGCAATGATTATTGAGTTAATGGACTCATTATCAAACACCTTAATGGGAGGCTATGACTCAGTTATCTCCATAACTTTATCATTTTAAGGATCTAATAATTTAGAGGATTTAAATAATTTAGAGGATGAGGTCAGATGAACCAGCTTATAATGATTCTCCCACTGGCTTCACCAAGTCAGCTTAAGAGAGATCATTAAAAGGGCTGGTCTAGGAGCACCTAAATCAGTCACACTGATTTACCTAGCTGACATGGGTCAGCTCGAATAGTCAAGTGATCCGATCAAAACATAATTTCACCAAGAGGTCAGATAAGTTCGATCAGTGGGAGGGTCTGCCAAAGCTTACCTTAGACACCATCAGAAATGGTCAGGTAAGCGGGCTCTCAATTAAAAACCATTGGTCTGGTTTACCTTAGACACCAACTGGTTTAATTAGTTTCGATTAGATCAACCTAACAGTTCGTGCTAGACCGCTTAGCCAAGAATCAAATCCATTTGGTTCTCGTTAAAGACATGGACTTGACCAACTACAACTATTGTAATTGATCTAGAGAATCCTTGATCTAATTTAAGACAATAATTGATTAGATTTAGTCAATTCTCTAATTAAGTCCATCTTTAATCTAACCATAGGTCTAAACCAATTAATGGACCTAATTCCCATTAACCCATTAACCTAATGTGTTATGGTTTGTGTCTTAGGTTCTTCAATTCATAATCCTAGAACCTAATCAAATAATTTTTTAATTCTTAATTAAATTTTGGGCTGAGGGTTGGGTTCGACTTTTCAAAAAATAATTTTTATATTTGTAAAATAATTTTATAATATGATTCTACCAACCATACTGCATGTTTGATTCATAATCAAGATACAAGTGAAATAAACATGAAACTACTTTAGATCTAATCTAAACAGGTTCATGTAATTGAAACAATTTCAATTTTAAATAATTTCTTTGCACAAAAATTATTAACAAAGAGATTTTATTTCAGATTTAAATATCTTTTAAATCTAATAAATCATAAATTTAATCTAAATTATATCTAACAAATTTATGATTAAAGATAGATCTACACAAACTAGGACAACCTTTGCACTGTAAGGGGTAAACCTTACAGCAGGACAACCTTGCAGTTCGTGATTGATCTAAAATTTTAATTTTAGATTTAATAATTAAATTATAAATTAGATCTAATCTAAGAAATAATCTAAGCATGCATAAATAATCATGTAATAAAGATCCTGGGCTCTAATACCAATTGTAGGAACCAGATCTAGGGTTTCAGGATTAGATCTTGAAACTTTTTCAAGATCATACAGCGGAAGACTAAAATAAATTAAAATTTATTTTAAAATAAAAAAATCTCTAGATCTAAAATCTTATTATATAATTATTATATAGTATTAAATTAGAAATTAAAATATATATATACAGCATGAACTACATGTTGATCATATCAATATGTTTCTATACTACATCTAATGTATGTATTAAACAATAGATCAGATCTATTACCTTGCAAGTTAGATGTTCTAACCTCGCTGATCCGGGCTTGAGGATGATGTTGCAAGCTGCACACATGTCCGACCTCTAGGAGTCGTCCACACGAGCCTACGAATCTCGATCAGAAGTCCTGCTTCAAGAAATCAGTACAGTATGCTAATATTGCGCTGATTCTTCTTTGATGGTTGATCAGGTGCCTCCTTCTTCTTAATTTAGACTCTTCCAAAGATAAAAAGTAGGAGGAGGAGTTTCATATCTGAGATGCTCTCAGGAAACTCAAGATGGAGGGAGGAAAGATATGAAAACAAACAACCCTAGAAGAAGACCCTCTTCTTCTTCTCATTTTTCTCTCTAGACATCCTATCTTGTGTCTATTATATCTCCATGACCCAAAGGTTTTTCTTTCTAATTTTTGGATGGCCCAAAGGTCTCTCAAATCTCTATCTTCACCAAAACTTTCATGAAGAAACTTATTTTATACAGAGAGATATGATAGAGTCCTTGTCTAGGTCAAATACCTAGTCAAGGCTTATCCAACATGGCAAGATAAGGGGTGCCCAACTCTTGAGCACCTCCTCCTTATTTTCATGCATGGATTATCAGCAAATGGTACACAATGTGTACCCTAAAAGCCATAAAAATTCTAAAAAAAATTTGGATAAATTTGGTGCAAAATTGAAAGAGTTTTGTATTTCTAAAACTCTATCTCATAGAATTCGAAATCCAAACTTATTCCTCTTTGATTTGATCCAAACCACCTTCCATGTAAGAAAGAAGAGAGGAAACCTTTTGTGAACGTGGGAGAGACCTGGGAGAGGGCTTTTGTCGCACAAAATAAGAGGAGATTGGCATTGAATGAGAGAGAGGGCGTGGGGAAGGCTTATGTGGTGCAAGGTGGAATCCTAGTCTTACTAGGATTCTATCTTATGACTTGTTTTAATTTGGTTTCTCAAATCAAATCAAACCAAAATTAGATCAACCCAATTAAAATAGGTCTTAATCTAATTAAAAATCTAATTTAATCAGATTAAATTAGATTTAAATCTGATTTAATTTTCTAATCAAATTAAAAATTAGATTGACCCAAGTCCTAGTTGAACTAGGACTAATTTTTTCTTGCACTTGGCTTATCCAATAAATCAATTGAACTTGATCCAATCAAGTGCAAACCAAATCTAATTAAATTATATTTAATTAAAATTAATTTCAATCTATTGGCTTAATCAAATTAAGCCAATTAGCAATCGAATTGCTAATCGATCCTCCTGCAACACTTGCACTGGGTTAAATGTCAATCGTATTGATCATTTAACCCTAGAACGATTCTTAATCGTTGATCAACCATCCGATCGGATCATGAACTCTAATGTGTGTGACATCATAGGTCCGAACCTAAGCCAGTAGTACAGGAATAAATTTTTATACCAATCGAAGTGACCATCTAACAATAGTACCCAACGATCGGATAGGTCGAATGTGTAGAACAACATCCTTAGAACCCATGCGGATATAGTTTTCATATAATTCATCTCCTTGACCAAAATGATCATAGGACACCCCAGAGTTCAACTGTCAACTCTAATCAGATTATCCAAATTGTATTTCAAAATATCAAATCCATCTGATGGATTATCCTGGCCAATATTTTGCTAAATTGAAAAACAGTGACTCATTCTTCTCCAACTCTTGGAGTGGTCAATCCCATCTCGATCACACTCTGACTTCGCAAGTACTTGATTGTACGCAGAAGCCTTCCATTCCTGAATTAGAAATTCAATTAGTCGAGTACCAAAGCACAGTGAGTTGCTTGCAAGTCACTGAGATGATATCAGGTCTAAGGGACACTTATACCTATATCCCATCAGAGACATTCTCGACAGCAGAATACTCTGGAGTTGGTCACATTCAATGATGATATACCAGTACATCTCACTTGTATACCATACCAGTGTCTCCACACTCTTTGGTTAAGAGGACAACCAACCCATATGGTCTACAGCGACTTATGCTCGATAGAAGCTGTCGTCCTTATTAACAGCCTATCATTTGGTCGTGAACTGTTTTAAGGACTAATCGATAAATTCTCTCTTTATCGAATCTAAATAGTCCTAAGGACTTTATCATAACAACGGAGTTCATTAGAAGATGAAAGCTTATGATAAAAATGTCAAATATATTTTATTTATTAACAAATCAATTATAATACTTGGTTGCTCAACCGTCAACAGCTTGACGATTGACTTTTTGGGACACATTTCCCAACACTACTGTAAAAAATAAAAGACAAAAATTTAAAGTGTAGGAAAATAAATTTTATATTAATTGAAATTGAAATTCAAGTACAAAAAATTTAAAAAAATAATAAAATAAAATAAAAATAAAACTGTAATAAGGATCTGAAGTTGATCAGCCAAGTTTCATCGAGAAGATGGTTGATGACCTCTCCATCTTCCATCGTACTCCGTAGAGCGAATTGACTTTTTTTCTTCTTTTCTTTGGGTCTCTAAAGCTATTTTATTTTATTTATTTTTTTCTATACTTTTTACTTAATTTTTCTACTCTCAAAGCTTATTTCCGGACCCCCTATTTATAGATAAATTTTTCGTAATTTTTTGGTAGAAAAATGAGTCCTAAAATCCTTAGAAATCGTATTAATCTCCTTAGAAATATTTCTGACCGTCGAATCAGCTTCGGACCATCCAGATCTGCTAAAAAATTAGAGTTATAATTTTTATCAGGGTCGGATCAAATGTCAGCCATTGGATCTGGGTTCTGATGAAGTTCTGGTCGTCGGATCACGCAAAAGAGTCCTATTCAAAGTTGAGAATGATAACAGCTGTTGGATCACGTGATGGATTGCTTCTGGGCTGTCGGATCGTGCAAAAGAGTCCTATTCAAAGTTGGCAACGAGTCTGAACCGTCGGATCTGGGTCTGATTGAATCTCAGCCGTTGGATCACGCCCAGATCTTTCTCTCGCTGTGAGCCATGCCTGTGGACCACGTAATTATTCCTGTGGACCACACCCTGGCTCTGTGGACCGACCGACCGGTCCACCGTGCATCAGAGATAATATTTTTTATTTTTTAAGATATTTTAGCTCCATTTTTGCTCCGATTTTCACCTGAAAAATTAGAAAAAATATGCATTAAATTTTTTAAAAATTTTTCTTTATTTTGGTGCTTAAATTGCTCAATTAAATTAACATCTATTTTTTTTATAAATATATTTAATTTTATATTTTTTTCAAAATCATTTTTTTTAAAAAAAATTCAATAAATTCATGAAATTAGGATTTTTAAGAAGATGTTAGCACCATAAATTATCAAAAATACTTTCAATAAATGTAAAAATATACCACTTATCATTGTTCACGATCAAATGATGGGCTGTTAATAAGGACGACAGCCTCTATCAAGCATAGGTCGCTGTAGGCCATATGGGTTGGTTGTCCTCTTAACCAAGGAGTGTGGAGATACTAGTATGGCATACAGGTGAGATATAAGAGTACATCATCATTGAAGATGATCAACTCCAAAATATTCTACTGTCGAGAATTGTCTCTGATGGGATATAGGTATATGTATCCCTTAGACCTGAGATCACCTCAGTGACTTGCAAGCAACTCACTGTGCTTTGGTACTGGACTAATTAAATTTTTAATTCAGTGACGGAAGGCTTCTGGGCACAGTCAAGTACTTGCGAAGTTAGAGTGTGATCAAGATGGGATTGACCACTCCAAGAGTTGGAGAAGAATGAGTCACTGTATTTTAATTTAGCAAAACCTTGACCAGGATAATCTATCAGATGGATTTAATATTTTGAAATACAATGTGGACAATCTGATCAAAGTTGATAGTTGAACTCTGAGGTGTCCTATGAGAATTTTGGTCAAGAGGATGAATTATATGAAAACTATATCCGTATGGGTTCTAAGGATGTTGTTCTATACATTAGACCTATCCGACCGTCGGGTATCATTACTAGATGGTCACTTCGATTGGTATAAAAATTTATTTTTATACTACCAACTTAGGTTCAGACCTATGAGGTCATACACATTAGAGTTCATGATCCGATCGGATGGTTTATCAATGATTAAGAATCGTACTAGGGTTAAATGATCAATACGATTAACATTTAACCTAGTACAAGTGTTACAGGAGGATTGATTAGTAATTCGATTGCTAATTGACTTAATTTGATTAAGCCAATGGACTGAGATTAAGTCTAATTGAATATAATTTAATTAGTTTTAATTTGGACTTTATTGGATCAAGTCCAATTGGTTTATTAGATAAGCCAAGTGTAAGGAAAAACTAATCCTAGTTCAATTAGGACTTAGGTCAACCTAATTTTTAATTTGATTAGAAAATTAAATCAGATTTAAATCTAATTTAATCTGATTAAATTAAGCTTTTAATTGGATTAAGATCTATTTTAATTAGGTTGATTTAGTTTTAATTTTATTTGATTTGAGAAACCAAATTTGAACAAGTCATAGATTGAATCCTAGTAAGACTAGGATTCCACCTTGCACCATCTTAGCCCCCCACGCCCACTCTCTCTTATCCCACTCCCACTCTCTCTTATTTTGTATGACAAAATTCTCTCTCCCAGGTCTTCACGCACGTCCAAAACTTTCCTCTCTTTCTCTCTTACATGGATTGTAGTTGTGGACCAAGTCAAAGTAGGAATTAGTTTGGATTTTAAATTCTATGAGATAGAGTTTTAGGAAACCAAAACTCATTCCTTATGGTACTGATTTTATCCAAATTTTTTTTGAGATTTTTATGACTTTTATAGCACATAATATTCACCCTTTGCTGGTGGTCCACGGTAGAAAAAGAAGGAGGGGACACCCAAGAGTTGGGTGCCCCTTGTCTTGCTTTGTTTGGATAATCCTTGACTAGGTATTTGACCTAGACAAGGACTCTTCATATCTCTCTATTTAAGATAAATTTCTATATGAAATTTTTGTGAAACATAGAGCATTGAGAGACCTTTGGGGCATCCAAAAATCAAGGAGAAAGAGTCTTGGGGCGTGGAGATCTAATAGACACAAAACTAGGTGTCTGGGTTAGAGCAAAGAGAAGAAGAAGAGGGTGTTCTTCTAGAGTTGCTGGGTTCATCTCTTCCCTTCTTCCATCTATAAGTTTTCTGAGAGTGTCTCATCTAAAACTCTTTTTCTTACTTCTCATCTTTGGAAGAGTTCAAATCAAGAAGAAGGAGGTATCTGAGCGACCATCGAAGAAGGATCAAAACAGTACTAGCATACTGTGCTGATTTCCTGGATCAAGATTTTTGATCGTGATTTGTGGGCTTGTGTGGATGACTCCTAGAGATCGGATGCGTGTGCAGCTCGCAACATTATTCTCAAGCCTGAATCAGTAAAGTTAGAACGTCTAACTTGTAAGGTAATAGATCTGATCTATTATATTTTACATACATTAGATGTAGTATAGAAACGTGTTGATATGATCAACATATAGTTCTTGCTCTTTATATTTTAATTTTTGAATTAATACCATACAATAATCATGTAATAAGATCTTAGATCTAGAGATTCTATGATTTTATAAGATAAATTTTGATTTATTTTAGTCTTCCACTGTCTGATCTTGAAAAAGTTTCAAGATCTAATCCTAAAATCCTAGATCTGGTTCCTTCACCCCATGAGTTGATCCCTGTGCAGTGGTCAACCCCATAAGTCGACCCTCTGTGATGGAAACTTCTATAATGATTAGTTTTTAGCTCTTTTTGGTAGTATTTAATACTCTTTTAATGCACTCCAACGGTTCTATTTCTGCCCAAATTTATCTCTAGCATCTATTGAAGATATAAAGGTACTTAAAGGAGAGAAAAAGATAAGATTTTAAAAAGAGATTCAAGCATTCATTCAGTCCTAAGCAAAAAGACTTCTTCAAGCAAAAGAAGCTTTCAATTCAAGTTCACCAATCCCTCAAGAGCTCATTTAAATCTTCAACCATCTTGAGAAAAATCAGAAAAGCTTCCTTCGTGTTGTGTAAAATATATTTAAAATTTTATTTACTCATTAAAGGAGCTAAATTTATATTTTCATGTGATTAACTCACATACTCTATTTTTGTCTTGATTATTAGTTTTAGAAGGGTTTCAAAACTTTGAATCAGATTGTATTGGGTTGGCTTATACCTAAAAAATAAGTATTTTACTTGGGATAGCTAGAGTCGGAGGTACTGACATTGTATTCTTGTTGAATATGGTTTAGTAGATTTGAATTTCCAAGTAGGAGCTTGGAGAGTGGATGTAGGTGCAAGGTTGGTACCGAACCACTATAAACCTTGATTGTTTGTGGTGTCCTTACTTACTCTCTTGCTAAATTTTTTTACTTTCTTGCATCTTATTGCTACACCTTACTTAAATCACTCACTACATATAACTTGCTTAGTATTACTTAATCCTTGTGGTTTTAAATTAACTTTAAAATTTCAAAAACCCAATTCACCCTCCCTCTTGGGTTGCATAGCTGGATAACAAGTGGTATCAGAGCTCGGTGCTCTAGTTCTACTTTGATTTAATCATCAAAGAGCTAAAGATCTATGGCAACTCAAGTTGGTGCTTCACTAGCCGAGGGGTAGTCCACAAACTGACCTCCACTTTTCAATGGGTCAAACTACACCTATTGAAAAGCTCGGATGAAATTTTTTATTCAGGTACTTGACTATGATATGTAGAGTATCATAGTTAATGAACTACACACACCCACTAAGATAATTGATGGTGTTGAATCAACCAAACTCGAAAGAGAATGAGATGAGGTTGACAAGAAAATGGCTCAACTCAATACTAAAGTCATGAATATTTTATATTATGCTTTAGATGCTAATGAGTTTAATCGTATTTCAACATGCATATTAGTTAAAGAAATATGGGATAGATTAGAAGTAACACATGAAGGCACTAATCAAGTTAAGAAATCAAAAATTAACATGCTTGTGCACAAATATGAACTCTTTAAAATGGAGCATGAAGAATCAATAACTAAAATATTTACTCATTTTATGAATATTATTAATGGTCTAAAAAGTCTTGGTAAGTCTTACTCTAACAGCGATCTTGTGAGAAAGATTCTTTGGTTTTTACCAAGAACGTGGGAGGCCAAAGTGACCGCAATCCAAGAAGCCAAAGATCTGAATATTTTATCCTTGGAGGAGCTTCTAGGATCGCTAATGACACACGAGCTAAGCATGAAACAACATCAAGAAGAAAATATCAAGAAGAAGAGGACAATCGCCCTCAAGTCCACTACTCAACTTGATGAGGAATCTGAAGAAACAGAAAATGAAGAGCAAAATGAAGAAATGACCCTCATCACTAGAAAGTTTAAAAAATTTTTGAAGAAAAAAAATAAGGGATGAGGAAGAGGCCACCTACAAAAAGGGAGTATAGCAAGGAGAAGGATAAGGAGCAACCTCTTATTTGTTATGAATGTAAGAAGCCGGGGTACTTTAGGTCCGAATGTCCACAACTTAAGAAAGATCCCAAAAAGTACAAAAAAAAAGCTATGGTGGCTATATAGAGTGATAGTGATGAATCAAGCTCCAAAGAAGAAGATTCATATGAACAAACCAACTTGTGCCTTATGGCACATGAAAATAAAGTAAACACTGAAACTCCTGATGACTTTACTTTTGAAGAACTTCAAGAAGTATTTTATGATCTAGTTGATGATCTAAAGAAGTTAGGGGTAAAGAACAAAGAATTGAAATCAAAGAATCAATCTTTACTAAAAGAAAATGAGATTATTTCAAATGAAAAATTGGTCTTGACACAAAAAAATCTGAACTTGAAAAATAAAATTGCTAAGTTAAAACCTATGGTAGAAAAGTTCACTCTAAGTTCAAATAAACTTCAAATAATACTTGAAAATCAAAAGACTGTTTATGATAAAGTCGATCTTGGCTACAATCCTTTAAAGAAATAAAAATTTTTGAAAATATTTATTAAACTCATCAAGTAACAAATTTTCAAATATTACTTGCTTTAAATGTGGTAAAGTAGGACACAAATCTTATACTTATTTTTCTAGCAAATTTGAAAATTCAAATGTGAAGAAAATATGAGTTCTAAAAAGAACCATTGTGACTAACCAAAGAGGATCCAAGAAAATTTGAGTACCTAAAGTGAAAATTTGATTTTTGCATATAGGTGTGTCTTGCATCTCAAGGAATAAATCGAAAATAGTATCTTGATAGTGGGTGCTCAAGACATATGACCGATGATAAATCTCAATTCATCACACTTGATGCAAAAGATGGAGAGATGGTCACCTTTGGAGATGATAGCAAAGAAAAAATCATCGGTATAGGTAACATTAGTATCACTCCCTCCAAGTATATTGAAAATATTTTATTAGTAGATGATTTGAAACATAATCTATTAAACATTGGTCAATTTTGTGACAAAAGGTACAAAGTTATTTTTGAATCTTCATTATGCATAGTAACTAGTCCCAATGATGAAGGCATTAAATTTATTGAGAATAGACATGATAATATTTATATGATAGATTTGAATAATCTTTTCAAGATAAATATGTAATGTCTAGTAGTCTTGAATGCCAAAATTAATGAGACTAGTTGGCTTTGGCACCGTAGGCTTGCACATATTAGCATGCATTCACTTTCAAAACTTATTAAAAAAGAATTGGTTACGGATTTACCTAAATTAAATTTTGAAAAGGATAGAATTTGTGATGCATGCTAACTGGGTAAAAAAATAAAAGTCTCATTCAAATCTAAAAATATTGTTTCAACTTTTGGCTATTAGAATTATTGTACATAGATTTATTTGGATCTACTAGAACTACTAGTTTAGGTGAAAAATGATATGGCTTTATAATTATTGATGATTTCTCTCATTTTACATGGATTTTCTTTTTGGCACATAAGAATGAAACTTTTCATGTGTTCTCAAAATTTTATTGAAAAGTTACTAATGAAAATTTTTTTTCAATTCAACATATTTGAAGTGATCATGGAACCGAATTTGAAAATCAAAATTTTGAAAAGTTTTGTGATGAAAAAGGCATTGACCATAACTTTTCAGCATCTAGGACATTCCAACAAAATGGGATAGTAGAAAAAAAAAATAGAATCCTTGAAGAAATAGCTCGTACCATACTATGTGAAAGCAACCTTTCAAGATATTTTTGGATGGAAGTAATTAATACGGTGTGTTACATATTAAATCATACTTTAATTAGACCAATTCTAAAGAAAACATCCTATGAGCTTTGGAAAGGAAGAAAATCAAATATTGCATATTTACATATTTTTTGTTGCCGATGTTTTATTTTAAACAATGGTAAAGAAAGATTAGAAAAATTTGATGCAAAATCTGATGAAGCTATTTTTCTTGGTTATTCCTCTTCTAGCAAAGCTTTTAGAGTTTTCAACAAAAAAACTTTAGTAGTAGAGGAGTCAATACATGTTGTTTTTGATGAGACTAATGATCTTTCTTCAAAAAAGAATGAAAGTATTGATGATGCAGATCCTCTTATAGAAGGGATGAAGGAGCTCATCCTAAAAGACTCAACAATTCAAAATGAAGAAGAACATGAAAATAAATAAGATGATGAAGGTAAAAAACAACAAGAACAAGCTCAAGGTACAAATGAACTATCCGAAGAATGGAGGTATGATCACAATCACCTCAAGGAATTAATCATTGGTGATCCTACATATGGAGTAAGAACTCATTCTTCACTTAGAGATGCATATAATTATTTTATATTTATTTCTCATTTTAAACCTAAAACTATAAATGAAGCTGAAAAAGATTATAATTGGATCAATACAATGCAAGAAGAACTTAATCAATTTGAAAGAAATAATGTATGGACTTTAGTATCAAGACCTATAAATTATCCAGTAATTGGCACAAAATGGATATATAGGAATAAATTGGATGAACATTGAAATGTAATTAGGAATAAAGCTAGATTGGTTGTAAAGGGTTATAATCAAGAAAAAAAAATTGATTTTGATGAGACCTTTGTATCTATTGCTAGATTAGAAGCAATTAGACTTTTACTTGTATATGCATGCTTTATGAATTTTAAGTTATTCCAAATGAATGTCAAAAATACTTTTCTAAATGGTTATATTGCTGAAGAAGTATATGTAGAACAATCCCTCAGTATTGAAAATCATGCTTTTTCTAATCATGTTTTCAAATTAAACAAAGCTTTATATGATTTAAAATAAGCACCTAGGATTTGGTATGAAAGGTTAAGTAAATTCTTGCTTAATAATAGTTTTTCAAGAAAAAATATAGATACAACCCTTTTCATTAAAAGAAATCATGATGATATCTTACTTGTACAAATATACGTTGACGACATTATATTTAGGTCTACTAATAAAACTCTTTGTCAAGATTTTGCTAATGTTGCCCAGCTATGCAACTCAAGAGGGGGGGTGAATTGGGTTTCTAAAAATTTTAAACTTAACTTATGACTTACAATAAATGTTTAACAATAGCTAAATAAATGAGGAGAGTATAGTTGATTCAAGGCTAATGGTTGAATGCAAGAATGCAAGAGAATAAAGAAATTCTAAAGAATAGCAATTAGGCACAACACAAACAAAAGGATTTATAGTGGTTCGATGCCAACCTTGCACCTACATCCACTCCCCAAGCTCCTACTTGAAAATTTCAATCCACTAACTTGTATTCAACCTGAATACAAACGTCGAAAACTCCGACTCTAGCTATCCCAAGCTAGTCCACTTATTTTTCGGGTACAAGCCAACCCAATACACTCCGATTCAAGGTTCGGATCAACTTTCTCTTGTTTTGGAACCCTTCCAAAACAAAAACAATAACTCAAACAGAGTATAACAATCAATAGCACAGTAAATACAAAAGAAGCTCCTTTAATGAGCGAATGAGGCTTTAAATACACTTTACTCAAAGAGAAGAAGACTCTTTTCGATTTTCTCAAGGTGGTTGGAGACTTGAATGTGCACTTGAGGAGTTGGTGAGCTTGAATTAAAGGCTTCTTGAATGCTTTGATTGAGCTCTTGTTTAGGACTGAAAAATATGCTTGAAATCTTCTTTTCAAAAATCTCTCTTCTTGATTTTACTTAATGATTCCTACCTTTTTGTCCCTTTTATAGCTTTAAGGAATGGTGGAGAACAATCTGGGCTGAAATAGAGCCGTTAGATCACATTAAATGAGCATTAAAAGTACTTAAAACGGGTTAAAAACTAGCCGTTGTAGAATATTCTCGTCATAGGGGTCGACTCATGGGTCGACTCGTGCTCATGGGTCGACTCATGGGTCGATCTCTGTGGAAAAATAACAGAAAATAATCAGAAGATAAGGTTCTGTAATTTTTGACCTAAAAACAGCAGAGGTCGACTCATGGGTCGACTCATGCCTTGGGGGTCGACTCATGGGTCGACTCACAGGCTGTGCCAAGCCAAAAAATCTGCGTGCCAATCAGCTCATTGTGCCATGAGTCGACTCATGGGTCGACTCATATTTTTCAAACATGAATATCTTTCAAAATATAAGTCCAAAAATAATAAAATTTTCATCAATGGATCATAAATCTTTTGTTCTATCACTTGATGCTTTCAAATCAGGATTTGATAAAATTATGATTTTGCTCCTGAAAAGCAATAAGTCTTTTTCAAGCAAAAATCATTAGTACCCCTTCAAATGCTTTGTAATCATCAAAATCAATCCAAGGAGCAACAATCTCCCTCTTTTTGATGATGACAAAATACTTGAGCAAAAGCATATATATGAAACATTTAGCATAAATTTCAAAGAAATGAAATGCATCATAGGTAGTTTGAAGATACATAGGAAATTTGCTACCAAATTGAAAATTACTTATAAGTTCATTTGCTTGAAAAGAAGATTGATTCTTTGGCACGTGATACATGTGCCCATTTGCTTGTGTTGCTCATTTGCCTAATAATTTACCTATTACTTAATACTTTGAAAATTTGCTCATCTGATTATTTTATTTTGGTATCAGAGTAGAATTTTTGTTATCAGAGCAAAGCAGAATTTGCCTAAGAATTTTGAAAATTTTCTCTTTGCTCATTTGAAATATCTCATTTGCTCATTTGAAAGTTTGCTTATTTGAAAATATTTGCTTATTGGATTATGTGATTTTTGATATCAGAGCAAAATTTTTGGTATCAAAACAAAGCAGAATTTGCCTAAGAATTTGAAAATTTGCTCTTTGCTCATTTGAAAATATCTCATTTGCTCATTTGATTATTTAATTTTGGTATCAGAGCATGCCTAAGAATTTGAAAATTTGCTCATTTGCTTAACATTTTGCTCAATTTGCTTTTGATTCTTTTATCAATTAATTTGCTTTTGATTCTTTTATCAATTTGCTTTCGATTCCTTAATTTCTCCCCCTTTTTGACATCATCAACAAAAAAATTGTTTACTCCCCCTTTTCTGAATATATTTTCTCTATTTCTTGCTTTTGATTAAAATAATTTTACTAATGTTACTTTTGTTTACTCCCCCTGAATACAGCAAACATAAAAGATATACCATTGGATATCATAGATATGAAATTGCAATTCATAGTATGCACATAATTGAAAGTAACTCAATTTAAAGGTCATACATTAAAAGTCAAAGAGTAGATATATATATAATCAAAAAGTGACTGATACCATATAGTTGTTCCAATACAAATATCAAAATACAAAAGTCAACCAGTCAACATCATTACATGGCCCAAAAGATAGATCCTAGAAAGAGACAAAAGACAAGACTAACTACAAGGATCTAGTAGAGCTCATGACTGGATGGATCAGAGTTAGATGTATCGGAGATAGGATGGGGAGATGAAGGATCACGACCAAGGGCTCGTCCTCGACCCCGTCTGCCTCTGCCACGAGTGGAGGTGCCGGCACGTGGGCGGGTGAGATGATCCTGAAGGCTGAGAAGCAACAGACTGAACTGCAAGAGAGAGTCTGATGGTGTCTAGAAGGTTCAGAGCTCTCGATACAGACTATAGCAGTGCAGTGAACTGGGTGGATGCATGCTCACTAGAGCCTCTGATATCTCTCCTCAGAAAATCAAATCCACTCTCCAATACTCCTCTAAGTCTGGCTGCCTCCATAGATAGGTCTGAGACCTCAGTGGTGCACTTCTGTGGCTGTGGATGTGCTAGAGCTAACACTTACCCCTGCAAGTCAAGTACTCTCCCAGTCAGTCTCAATATATAACCCTCAAGCTGCTGAATGTGAACTGACTGATCTGAGATCATTTGGAAGATAGTGGAGATGTGAGGGATCAAAGTCTGATCAGATACATCATGTGATGTGGATCCCTGTGCAAAAGCTGAAGTACCCCACTGTCGAGAAAGTAAGAAAGCCACACGCTGAGAGATCATCTCAATCTGGTCATCAGCCAATCTGATCTCTGAGGGATGTGCTCTGTTGTCTAGCTGCTGGACTGAAATGTGCCTCCTAGTAGACTTTGATGGGCCAGCCTCGGGATCTGAACGAACTGAATGTCTGGAGATACTGTCCTGATATCATGGAGAGGTGATGAAGGACCTTCTTCCTCAGCTCTATCCTCAACTCTCTCTTCTGAACCCTTAATCCAACCACCATCAGTCCTAGTAAATCCCATGCGGTGCAAAATATGTTGGTTGATGGTGTCAGAGTGAGAAAGCCTAGCTGCTGCCTCCCCCTCAAAACTAACTCCAAACCTCCTGAATACCAATGTGAGGGCCATACCGAAAGGTAGATGTGTCTTGGATCTATTCAGGGTTTCCCTCATGGCTTCTATCATTAATGCTGGGAGGTTTAGGGGGGTTTGGGTAATCACATGAAACATGATGCAGATGTCTCAGCCTGAGAGGAGGTCATGTCTACCACTTCTAGGGAAGAAAAGCTTTGTTACCATTTGATGTAGCATTCTCATCTCAATGGACAGGATCTTGGCTTCTAGTTTGTTTAGGCTTTCTGAGAAGGTTCCTCCTAAAATCACATTAATTCCTTCTTCCTTGACTGGGAGTTCCATGTTTGAGTATCCCTCACAGGGTAAATGAAGAATCTCTTCCAAAAGTACAGGATCTAAACAGATATCTATACTCTTAATAGTGGATGTTACTGTTCCATTTCCATAGCTCAAGTTCAGATAAAATTTTCTAACCAAATCCACATAGGTAATTTCTTTAAGAGAGCAGTAAAATCTCCAACCTTGATCTTTGATTTTTGAACCAATGGAGAACTCCTCTTTTTCAAAAAATCTGAAATCTATATTTTTCCCGGGTTCTACCTTTCTAACAGATAAGAAAATTTTACTGGGGCTTAATGGAGACCGAGAAGAACCTGGAGCAGATGTCGAACAGGAATGGAAGTAGAAGAGGTCTGAGAAGCCTGTCTCTTCCTGCGTATGCCCTCTTCCAACTCATGGACCGACTTCTTTCTTTGTGGGAGCTTCATTTTTGGAGCCATTTCCACCACCAGAGCAAGCAAGGGGTCTTGGGAGATCAAATATGTGAAGAGATAGAGGGATTTTAGGGGAATGATAGGGATTTTTGGAAGAGTGAAACCCCGATTTGGAGGAGAAGGGTGGAAGCTAGGGCATGCTCCAACTGTTCCAAACAAGGGAGGAAAAGGGGAAAAACTTGATTCCCAAGGGGCGATTTGAGGTGTAAGGGGTGATGGGAGAAGGATCTAGGGGGTAGGCCTTGGATTTGGAGAAGAAGAAGAAGAGGACCTAAGGTTTTGGAGAGAGGAAGATGACGGTGAAATGAGTCGGCTCAAAGGAGTGGAATTTCAACAAAATAAGAAGAGCCCGTGGAATTTTGGCCAAAACTGCAAGTTTGCCATTGGGTCGACCCTAAGGGGTCAACTCATGGTTCACAAAATTCAAAAAAATTGATGAACAATTTTTGAAAAATTCGAAACTCTGAGAGAAGGATATTTGCTCAATGATCAATTATGAGAATGATAATTTTAAGCTTTTAAGCCCAAAAAAATGATGAGAATTGAGTTCAAAGAATTTTTGACATTGATCCCTTGGGATCAGAGAGATATTTAAGCAGATGAATCAAGGATTCCTAGATCTCTCCTAATTTCACAGAATCTATCTTCACTTAGGGCCTTTGTAAAGATGTCGGCTAATTATTTTTCAGTACAAACATAGTCAAGAATTATGTCTTTATTTTGAATATGTTCTCTTATAAAATGATGTCTGATTTCAATATGTTTAGATCTAGAATACTGAATTGGATTTTTAGTAAGATTTATGGCACTAGTGTTATCACATCTTATGGGTATTTCATTAAGTTTGATACCAAAATCTTTGAGTTATTGCTTAATCCATAAGATTTGAGCACAACAACTTTCGGCTGCAATGTATTCGATCTCGACCGTAGACAGTGCTACCGAATTTTGTTTCTTGCTAAACCAGGAGATTAGGTTAACTCCAAGAAATTGGCAAGTTCCACTTGTGCTTTTTCTATCTAATCTACATCCAGCAAAATCAGTATCTGAATATCCTATTAAATCAATTAGTGAGTCCTTAGAGTATCATAATCCTAGAGTTTGAGTACCATTCAAATATCTAAGGATTCTTTTAACAGCATTCAAATGAGATTCTTTAGGATTAGATTGAAATCGAGCACAAAGACAGACACTTAACATGATATCAGATCTACTTGCAGTTAAATATAGTAGAGAGCCAATCATACCTCTATAATATTTTAAGTCTACACTTTTACCTTCTTCATCCTTGTCAAGCTTACATGAAGGGCTCATGGGTGTGCCAATTATTTTGGAGTTCTCCATTCTAAATCTTTTGAGTAATTTTCTTGTGTACTTGCTTTGGGTGATGGAGATTCCTTCCTTTGTTTGTTTGATTTGGAGTCCGAGAAAGAATATAAGTTCTCCCATCATGCTCATCTCAAACTCTCCCTGCATGAGCTTTACAAAATCTTGATAAAGAGATTCATTAGTAGACCCAAAAATAATATCATCAACATATATTTGTATAATTAATATATCATCTTGATTTCTTTTAATGAAAATGATTGTGTCTATATTGCCTCTTGAAAAACTATTATTAAGTAAAAATTTTCTTAGCCTTTCATACCAAGCCCTGGATGCTTGTTTCAAACCATACAGAGCTTTATTTAATTTAAAAACATGATTAGGAAAAGCATGATTTTCAAAACCTGGGGGTTGTTCTACATAAACTTCTTCAGCAATGTATCTATTTAAAAATACACTTTTGACATCTATTTAAAATAATTTAAATTTCATAAAGCAAGCATATGCAAGTAGAAGTCTAATTGCCTCTAATCTTGCAACAGGTACAAATGTCTCATCAAAATCAATTCTTTCTTCTTGATTATAACCTTTAGCTACCAATCTTGCTTTATTTCTTATTACATTTTCATGTTCATCTAATTTATTCCTAAAAACCCATTTTGTGCCAATTATTGAATAATTTTTAGATCTTGATACTAAAGTCCATACATTATTTCTTTCAAATTGATTAAGTTCCTCTTGCATTGCATTAATCCAATTATAATCATTTTCAGCTTCTTCAATGATTTTAGGTTCAAGATGAGAGACAAAAGCACAATGATTGAATGCATCTTTAAGTGAATAACGAGTTCTTACCCCATGCATAGGATCACCAATAATTAGCTCCTTAGGGTGATTGTGAACATACCTCCATTCTTTGGGTAGGTCATTTGTACCTTGAGGTTGTTCTTGATGTTCTTCACCTCCCTCATCCTGTTTGTCTTCATGTTCCTCATCATCTTGAATTGTTGAATCTTTCAGAGTGATCTCCTTCATTCCTTCTGTAAGAGGATCTGCATCATCAACACCTTCATTCTTTCTTGAAGGAAGATCGTTAGATTCATCAAAGACAACATGTATTGACTTCTCTACTACTAAGGTTCTTTTGTTAAAAACCCTAAAAGCTTTACTAGTGGAGGAGTAACCAAGAAAAATTGCTTCATCTGATTTTGCATCAAATTTTTCAAGTCTTTCTTTATCATTATTTAATACAAAACATCGGCAACCAAAAACATGAAAATATGCAATATTAGATTTTCTTCCTTTCTAAAGCTCATAGGGGGTTTTCTTTAAAATTTGTCTAATCAAAGCATGATTTAAAATGTAACATGCCGTGTTAATAGCTTCCGCTCAAAAGTATCTTGGAAGGTTGCTTTCACATAGCATGGTACGGGCTATTTCTTCTAAGATTCTATTTTTCCTTTCTACTACCCTATTTTGTTGGGGTGTCCTAGGTGCTGAAAAATTATGGCCTATTCCTTTTTCATCACAAAATTTTTTAAATTCTTGATTTTCAAATTTCGTTCCATAATCACTTCGAATATTTTGAATTAAAAATTCTTTCTCATTAGTGACTTTTCGATAAAATTTAGAGAAAACTTGAAAAGTTTCATCTTTGTGTGCCAAAAAGAAAATCCATGTAAAACGAGAGAAATCATCAATAATTATAAAACCATATCGTTTTCCTCCTAGACTAGTAGTTCTAGTAGGTCCAAATAAGTCCATGTGCAATAGCTCTAAAGGTCTAGAGGTTGAAATAATATTTTTAGATTTAAATAAAACTCTTGTTTGTTTACCTAGTTGGCATGCATCACAAATTCTATCATTTTCAAAATTTAATTTTGGCAAACCAAGAACCAATTCCTTCTTAATTAATTTTGAAAGTGAATGCATGCTAATATGTGCAAGCCTACGATGCCAAAGCCAACTAGTCTCATTAATCTTGGCATTCAAAGATACTAGGCATTGCATGTTTATCTTGGATAGATCATTCAAATCTACCATATAAACATTACCATGTCTATGTCCAACAAATTTAATGCCATCATTAATAGGACTAGTTACAATGAAAACAGAAGATTTAAAAATAACTTTATATCCTTTATCACAAAATTGACTAATGCTTAGTAAATTATGCTTTAAACCATCTACTAACAAAATATTTTCAATGTATTTGGAGGGAGTGATACCAATGTTATCTATACCGATGATCTTTCCTTTACCATTGTCTCCAAAGGTGACCATCCCTCCATTCTTAGCATCAAGTGTGATGAATTAAGATTCATCACCAGTCATGTATCTCGAGCATCCGCTATTAAGATACCATTTTCTGTTTCCTCCTTGGGATGCTAGACACACCTGCAGGCAAAAGTCAAGTTTTTGTTTTAGGTACCCAAGCTTTCTTGGATCCTTTTAGGTTAGTCATAATGGTTCCTTTTGGAACCCATATTTTCTTTACATTTGAGCTTACAGATTTGTTAGAGAAGCAAGTGTATGACTTATGTCCTACTCTATCACATTTGAAGCAAGTAATATTAGAAAACTTATTACTTGAAGAGTTTACATAGATATTTTTTCGATACTTTTGTTTCTTCAAGGGGTTATAGCCAAGTCCAGCCTTATCATACACGGCCTTTTGATTTTCAAGAATCATACTAAGTTTGTTTGAACTCAAGGTAAATTTTTCAACTATTGGTTTTAGCTTGGTGATTTCATTCTTTAAATTTTGATTTTTTTGAATCAGGGTAGATTTTTGAATTGAAATGCTCTCATTTTATTTCAGTAAAGATTGATTTTTTGATTTTAGATCTTTGTTCTTTATCCCTAGTTTCTTTAGTTCATCAATTAAATCATAAAAAGCTTCATGCAGTTCTTCAAATGTAAAGTCACTAGGAGTTTCAGAATTTACCTCATTATCGTGTGCCATAAGGCACAAGTTGGCTTGTTCAGTTGAGTCTTCCTCTTTGGAGCTTGAGTCATCACTCCCACTCCAAGTGGCCATCATGACCTTCTTCTTGTACTTCTTGGGACCCTTCTTCAGTTGTGGACATTCAGACTTGAAGTGTCCCGATTTCTTGCATTCATAGCAGATAAGAGGTTGGTCTTTGTCATTTTCTTTGCTCTGTTCCTCTTTTGTGAGTGGCCTCTTCCTCATTCTTTATTTTCTTTTTCTTAAAAACTTCTTGAACCTTCTGGTAATGAGTAACATCTCTTCATCCTGCTCTTCATTATCGGTGTCATCAGTTTCTTCATCTGATTGAGCTGTGGATTTGAGGGCGATTGTTCTCTTCTTTTTAACTTCTTCCTCTTGATGTTGTTTCATGCTCAGCTCATGTGTCATCAATGATCCAAGAAGCTCTTCCAAGGGTAGGATGTTTAGATCTTTGGCTTCTTGGATGTCGGTCACTTTGGCTTCCCAAGTTCTTGGTAAGGACCTGAGAATCTTTCTTACAAGCTCACTGTTAGAATAGGACTTACCAAGACTCTTTAAACCATTTATAATATCAGTAAAGTCAGTAAACATTTCAGTTATAGACTCATCATGCTCCATTTTAAATAATTCATATTTATGCACGAGCATGTTAATTTTGGACTCCTTTACTTGATTGATTCCTTCATGGGTTACCTCTAAGCTATCCCATATTTCTTTAGCAGACAAGCAAGTTGAAATACGATTAAATTCATTAGCATCAAGAGCACAATATAGAACATTCATAGCTTTAGCGTTTAGTTGTGCCATTTTCTTATCAACCTCATCCCAATCCTTTTCGGGTTTGGCTGATTCCACACCATCAATAATTTTAGTGGGTGTGTGAGGGCCGTTTACTATGATACTCCACATATCATAGTCGAGTGCTTGAACGAAAATTTTCATCCGAGCTTTCCAATAGGTATAGTTGGACCCATTGAAAAGTGAAGGTCGGTTAGTGGACTGTCCCTCGGCTAGAGAAGTGCCAACTTGAGTTGCCATAGATCTTTAGCTCTTTGATTGGTTAGATCAAAGTAGGGCTAGAGCACCGGGCTCTGATACCACTTGTTGTCCAGCTATGCAACCCAAGAGGGAGGGTGAATTGGGTTTCTAAAAATTTTAAATTTAACTTATGACTTACAATAAATGTTTAACAATAGCTAAATAAATGAGGAGAGTATAGTTGATTCAAGGCTAATGGTTGAATACAAGAGAATAAAAAAATTCTAAAGAAGAGCAATTAGGCCCAACACAAATAAAAGAATTTATAGTGGTTCGGTGCCAACTTTGCACCTACATCCACTCCCCAAGCTCCTACTTGGGAATTCCAATCCACTAACTTGTATTCAACCTGAATACAAATGTCGGAAACTCTGACTCTAGCTATCCCAAGCTAGTCTACTTATTTTTCGGGTACAAGCCAACCCAATACACTCCGATTCAAGGTTCGGATCAACCTTTTCTTATTTTGGAACCCTTCCAAAATAAAAACAATAACTGAAACAGAGTATAACAATCAATAGCACAGTAAAAACAAAAGAAGCTCCTTTAATGAGTGAATGAGGCTTTAAATACACTTTACTCAAAGAGAAGAAGACTCTTTTCAATTTTCTCAAGATGGTTGGAGACTTGAATGTGCACTTGAGGAGTTGGTGAGCTTGAATTAAAGGCTTCTTGAATGCTTTGAGTGAGCTCTTGCTTAGGGCTGAAAAGTATGCTGAAAATCATCTTTTCAAAAATCTCTCTTCTTGATTCTACTTAATGATTCCCACCTTTTTGTCCCTTTTATAGCTTTAAAGAATGGTGGAGAACAATCTGGGCTGAAATAGAGCCGTTAGACCACATTAAATGAGTATTAAAAGTACTTAAAATAGGTTAAAAACTAGCCATTGCAGAATATTCCCGTCACAGGGGTCGACTCATGGGTCGACCATGCTCATGGGTCGACTCATGGGTCGACCTCTGTGGAAAAATAACAGAAAACAACCAGAAGACAAGGTTCTGTAATTTTTGGCCTAAAAATAGCAGAGGTTGACTCATGGATTGACTCATGCCTTGGGGGTCGACTCATGGGTCGACTCATAGGCTGTGCCAAGCTAAAAAATCTGCGTGTCAATCAGCTCATTATGCCATGAGTCGACTCATGGGTCGACTCATATTTTTCAAACATGAATATCTTTCAAAATACAAGTCCAAAAATAATAAAATTTTCATCAATGGATCACAAATCTTTTTTTCTATCACTTGATACTTTCAAAGCAGGGTTTGGTAAAATTATGATTTTGCCCCTGAAAAGCAATAAGTTTTTTTTCAAGCGAAAATTATTAGTACCCCTTCAAATGCTTTGTAATCATCAAAATCAATCCAAGGAGCAACAGCTAAGCTCATGCAGAAAAAGTTCAAGATGAGTATGATGGGAGAACTTATATTCTTCTTTAGACTCCAAATCAAACAAATAAAGGAAGAGATCTCCATCATTCAAAGCAAGTACATAAGAGAACTACTCAAAAAATTTAGAATGAAGAACTCCAAAGCAATTGGTACACCCATGAGCCCATCATGTAAGCTTGATAAAGATGAAGGAGGTAAAAATGTAGACTCAAAACTTTATAGAGATATGATTGGTTCTTTATTATATTTAACTGCTAGTAAATCAGATATTATGTTTAGTATTTGTCTATGTGCTTGCTTTCAATCAAATCTAAAAGAATCACACTTAAATATAGTTAAAAAAATTCTTAAATATTTAAAAGGTATACAAATTTTAGAATTATGATATTCTAAGGACTTATCAATTGATTTAATAGGATATTCAGATGTCGATTTTGCTGGATGTAAATTAGATAGAAAAACTACTAGTGAAATTTGTCAATTTTTTGAAGTTAACTTAATCTCTTGATTTAGCAAGAAGCAAAATTCGGTAGCACTGTCTATGGTCGAGACTGAATACATTGCAGTCGAAAGTTGCTGTGCTCAAATCCTGTGGATTAAGTAATATCTTGAGGACTTTGGCATCAAACTCAATGAAACTCCCATAAGATGTGATAACACTAGTACTATTAATCTAATTAAAAATCTAATTCAGCATTCTAGATTAAAATATATTAAAATCAGACATCATTTCATAAGAGAACATATCCAAAATAAAGATATAATTTTTGATTATGTATGTACTGAAAAATAATTGACTGATATCTTTATCAAGGCCTTAAGTGAAGATAGATTTTGTGAAATTAAGAGAGAAGTAGGAATCCTTGATCCTTCAGCTTGAGTATCTTTCTAATTCCAAGTTCAATTTGCCAAAAATTTATTGAACCAATTTATTTTTAATCTAATTTCACATCTCTCCTTTCTTAAAAGCTCAAAACTATTATTCAAACGATCAATCTCTCAAATGGACACTCTTCCCTCAAGTTTCAAGCTTTTTCAAAATTTTTCCATCATCTTTTTTAATTTTTTCTTACCATGAGTTGACCCTTAGGGTCGACCCTAGGGTAAACTTAGAATTTTTTATTAAAACCCATCGGGCTCTATTTTATTAAGATTTCATCGATTGCAAAGAGCCGACCCCTTTGCCGTTCGTCTTTCCCATTCCACCGAACAAGATCACCTCTCTCTCCACTCTCATCTCAAAATCCCTCTTCCCACCAGATTTTTTCTTTTAAATCACCCCTTTAGGATTTAAATCTCTCTTCTCTTTCTTCTTCGTTTGGGTGGTTCGAGATTACCCTAGCTTCAAACCCTTTTCTCACTCTACCACTCATCAACTCTCCTAAGCTATTTGCAAGTCTCTTCTATCCAAAATGACTCACAAATCAAAGCTATAGCAGAGAAGAAAATCTGTTCGAGGGTTAGAGAAAGATGTACATAGAAAAAGAATGGCTGCCGACCCCTCTTCTGCTCTAACTCTAGTTCCAGGTCCTGCTCCAACTTCTTCACAGTCTCCACTCAGTCCAAGCAAGGTATCTCTCTCCAATCGAAAAGTAAAACCTGGGAAGAATATAGATTTCAAGTTTTTTGAAAAAAAAAGATTTTTTATTGGTTTAAAGATTAAAAATCAAGGATGGAAGTTTTACTGTTTATTAAAGGAAAATACTTATGTTGATTTGGTCAGAAAATTCTACTTAAATTTGAGTTACTGCAATGGAACAGTAAAATCCTTGGTGAAAGGTGTCAACATTGTTCTTGATCCATTGCATTTGGGATAAATCTTATACTTGCCTTGTGAAGACTATACTCATATAGAACTCCCAATCAAAGAAGGATTAAGTGCTATTTTAGGGAGAGCATTTACTGAAAACTTGAATAAATTAGAAGCAAAAATTCTTTCAGTTGAGATGAGGCTTTTGCATCACATGGTTACCAAACTTTTTGTCCCTAGGAGTGGCAGGCATAACCTCTTATCTGGTAGGAATATTTGCATCATGTACCATGTGATCACTGAGACCCCCTTGAATCTTCCTGCTTTGATGTTTGAGGCCATGAGGGAGATCCTAAACAAATCTAAGGCTCACTTGCCTTATGGTATGGCACTCACCCTGGTCTTTAGGAGGTTCGGAGTCTATTTTGAGGGGGAGACAGTCACCAAATTATCACATTCTAACACCATCAACCGCCACACACTGCATCGCATGGATTTTTCAAAGACTGATGACGGTTGATCGAAGGGTGTTGAGGAGAGAGCAGAGGAAGAGAGACCGTCTTCACCTCCTTGTGATCATAGAGCATCTTCTGATATTCAGTTCGTATCTAATCACGAGGCTGATCCCTCAGAGTCAGTGAGGAGGCATGCTTCAGTTCCACAGTCAGGGAGCAGGGTACATCCTTCAGAGTTCATATTTGTAGATGATCAGATTGAGTTGATGTCCCAACGTATTGTTTTTATTTTATCTCAGCAGTTTGCACCTCAATCTTTGCTTAGAGGTCGACATCTCAGGCTGACTCAGATCAGACTTTGATCCCTCATATCTCTACTAACTTTCAGATGCTCACATCTCAGTCCGTATGACTTAAGGAGCTTGAGGGATGTATTCTGAGACTGACGGGCAGAGTTCTAGATTTGCAGAGGCAGGTATTAGCCTTAGCCCATCCCTAGCCGTATGAGGACATCACAGAGGTCTCCAACCTGTCTGCAGAGGTGGCTAGATTTCGAGAAGTTTTGAAGGGTGGATTTGACTTCTTGAGGAGACAGTTCAGTGACTCCAGTAAGGCTGTTTCTACTCAGATTGGTGCTCTGATGCAGTCCTTATCGAGAGCTTTGGGATATTTGGACACTATCAGACTTACTCTCCTAGCACAGCCCTTAGCTTCTCAGGATCCAGGACCTTCTCGCTCTTCTACTCGTGCCGGTACTTCTACCCGTGGCTAAGGCAGATGAGGTCGAAGACGTGCCTGTGGCCTTGATCTTGAGACTCCTCATCATATCTTTGACTCTTCTGATTCTGACCCTTCTAGTCATGACATCTATTAGATCTAGCATAGTTAGTCTTTTATGTCTAGGTTCTAGCTTATGGCCTTTGTAATTGTTGACTGATTGACTCATGGATAGTTGTATTTTTTTGTTATCCATAATTTTTGTATGGCCTATGTACTTTGACTTGACTCGTATGTATTGTGACACTTATGTCACATTTTGGATATATACATATATATGCTTTTAACTTCTATGAATATCTTTGGATTGATTTTTATGAATGGCATTAATTAAAATATCTTAATATGATATGAAAAATACCTCATATATGTATTATAAAATATTATGAATGGCAATATCTTCTATATGAGCAAATTAAAATGCCCTTTATGATTGCTATAGTGAGGGAGAGTCTCTTTCATTTTTTTTTAAAAGTGGGAGTAATGATCTTAATTGATGTTGTCAAAAAAGGAGAGCAAAGAGGAATAAAATCGAGCAATAAGCAAAATTATCTAAAATTGAGCAATAAGTAAAATTATCTAAAATCGAGTAATAAGCAAAATTGTCAAAGCAAATTTGTCAAAAGAAAATAATCTTATAAGCTATTTTAACACTAATCTTCAAACTACTCATGATGTATTTTATTCAAATAATTGACTATAATGTTTAAGTGATGCATCTTCATAAATTTGAAATTCTTGTTTAATGCTTTATATATGTTATGTTTTTCTTTTCTTCAAGTATTTTGTCATCATAAAAAAGAAGAGATTGTTGCTCCATGAATTGATTTTGATGATTACAATACATTTGAGGGGGTTATTAATGATTTTGGCTTGAAAAAAGATTTATTGTATTTCAGAGGCAAAATCATAATTTTATCAAGTTCTGATTCGAAAGCCTCAAGAGCAAGAACAAAAGATTTATGATCTATTGGAGGTAATTTCATACTTTTTGGATGGATATGTTGAGAGAAATTCAGGTTTAAAGAATTGAGTCGACCCTATGAGTCGACTCCTGTCAAAAGAGGCTGAACGACATGCTATTTTTGGCTGGCACATCCAAAAGGGTCGACCCTATGAGTCGACCTCTGTTGCTGTGTGGGCTAAAGATACAGAATAGTGGTTTTCTGTTCTGTGCCATAGAGATCGATCCCATGAGTCGACCCCTGTGCACAGGTCGACTCATGGGGGTCGACCCCATGAGTCAACCTCTGTTGCTGTGCAGGTCAAAGATACAGAATAGTGATTTTCTGTTCTGTACCACAGAGGTCGACCCCATGAGTCAACCCCTGTGCAGAGGTCGATCCCATGAGTCAACCCCCTATGATGGAAACTTCCGTAACAGCTAGTTTTCAGCTCTTTTTGGCAGTATTTAATACTCTTTTAATGCACTCCAACTGCTCTATTTTAGTCCAGATTTATCTCTAGCATCTATTGAAGATATAAAGGTACTTGAATGAGAAAAAAAGATAAGGTTTTAAAAAGAGATTCAATCATTCATTTCAGTCCTAAGCAAAAAGATCTTTTCAAGCAAAAGAAGCTTTCAATTCAAGTTCACCAACCCCTTAAGAGTTCATTCAAGTCTTTAACCACCTTGAGAAAAATCAGAAAAGCTTCCTTCGTATTGTGTAAAGTGTATTTAAAGTTTCATTTGCTCATTAAAGGAGCTAAATTTGTATTTTCATGTGATTAACTCACATACTCTGTTTTTATCTTGATTGTTAGTTTTGGAAGGGTTCCAAAACTTGGATAAATTAATCCGAACCTTGAATCAGATTGTATTGGGTTGGTTTGTATCTGAAAAATAAGTATTCTAGCTTGGGATACCTAGAGTCGGAGGTACCGACGTTGTATTCTTGTTGAATACGATTTAGTGGATTTGAATTCCCAAGTAGGAGCTTGGGAAGTGGGTGTAGGTGCAAGATTGGCATCGAACCACTATAAATCTTGATTTTTTATGGTGTGCTTACTTGCTCTCTTCCTAAATTTCTTTACTTTCTGGCATTCTTGCATCTTATTGCTACACCTTGCTTAAATCACTCACTACATATAATTTGCTTAGTATTATTTAATCTTTATGGTTTTAAATTAACTTTAAAATTTTAAAAATCTAATTCACCCCTCCCTCTTGGGTTGCATAGCTGGGCAACATGGACCCCATGAAGGAGATGACTTGGGAGCAGCTACAGATGCAGACGGTGAGTACCATTTGCTTGTATTTGACGAATGAGGTGGTAATCCATGTGCCTGATGAGACTTTCTTGATGGTGCTATGGTCGAAGCTCAAAGAGTTGTACATGGTGAAGTCGTTCACTAATACTCTCTTCCTCTGGAGGTAGTTCTACCAACTACAGATGGACGAGAGACAGAGCATGCAAGAGCATCTCAGCTACTTTCAGAAGATTCTCATCGATCTTCTCAGTGTAGGTGAGAAGGTTGAGGAAAAGACCAGAGCATTGGTCTTTCTAGCATCGCTTCTCCTTTCATATGAGTCTTTGGTGACTGCTCTTTTAGTGGGGAAGAGCACTATCAAGATGGATAAGGTCACTATGGTGATTCTCCAGAACAAGATTCTCAGGAGGGAAAATCAGGCTTTGAGCTCAAATGACGGTAACTTAGCTTTAACTGTTTCTAGGGGAGCAGGTGGCAGCAGAAGATCATGAGGAGGATGATTCAGGTCCAAGATGAGAGACCCCAACATGATCAGGTACTACCAATATGATGAGTTGGGGCATCATATCAGAGATTGCCCTTAACTTAGAGATCGGACGAGGACTGCTGTGGCGATGGCCTATAGCGAGTCAGAGGATGATGTCCTAGTGATATCTGATGAGGTATCTACTTTTTTCAGCAGTAGATCTTAGATTCTGCATACATTCATTGTGTTTGTTGCAGAGAGGACCTGTTTGACTCTCTGAAGAGCAGTGAGGGCACTGTTCGTCTACTGGACGGATCGAGCTATGCGATCAAGGGCACCGAAATAGTCAGCTGGAGGACACATAATGGTGCAGTGAGGAGATTGGACGAGGTTCGATACATACCTGATTTCAGACAGAATCTTATCTCACTAAGCAGATTGGATTCAAATGGCTACAGATGGGTAGCTGGTGATGGAATCCTAAAGGTTATGTACGGTGATAGGGTTATTCTGGAGGGTAAAAAGAAGATAAGAGGATATTACTACTTGACAGGAAGCCCAGTGCGAGTTGGAGCTTCAGGAGTCAGGAGAGCCCAGTGCGAGGTGGTGCTCCAAGTGGAGGTAGATTGGACATGAGATACGAAACTTGGAAGGACAAGAAGCGACATCGTAGAGTGAAGTTTCTATTACTGTAGGAGACTTTTTTTAGCAAATCTTTGATCAGAGTGGACACAGTCTGTCACGCCCTCGACCTATGATTGTGAGCCGAGGGTCATGGCAATCACCGCATACTTATGAAGAACTCTCTCCATAAGCATGTAAGGCATCTCATCACAATATCAATGCATCACAGTAGAATAAAATTTAAATAATTATTATTTAACTTTAATTCAAATACCCAAATTAAATGTCTTACATTCAATAAAGTTTCATTAAAAATAAAATAATAGATCTAAGTTCAATGAAGTTGATAATGCTAAATCTCATCTCTAAAAGCTCTATCGCAACATTATCACCCACACTCACAATTAATTATCTGAATCTGAAAAAAATAAAAAAAAGTGATAATAAACTAGACAGTCCAGTAAGTAACAAATATCTCAATTAGATATTTTAGATATTATATAATATTCAAGAACAATACTGTGAATTAATATAAAAATATATTCATGCTAATTCAATGCAAATCTAATCTTTTCAAATATTCATATATAATATAATTATAAATCTGATTCGAATCAAAATACTCATAACTCAACAGTCTCGACTATGACCAATGTTTAACCCCTATTCACGGGATCTACTAAATACCTGTGTACAACCCCCATTGGCAGAATCCACTAAATACCAACACACAACCCCCACTGATAGGATTCACTAAATACCAGTACACAACCTCCACTGGTAAGATCTACTGAGTATCAATGTATAATCTTCATTGATGGAGCCCATTGAAATATAGTTAGGCTGAGAGCATAAATCCGATCTGTATCAAAATACTTTTATATCATAACATATCATAATTTTTACTTTTCAGAATCACTTTTTGTTCCAACATAATTTCATAAATCATACATAATTTTAAAGAATAATTATTTACTTTCAAAATAAATATAAAATATCTTGAAAAGGTGATTCATTACTTACCTTTTACAGATCACTGAACGAACAGATCGATTAACCTTTAGAAGATTCTTCAGTTTCTATTATTTAAAATTATATTTTTATATTAATTTTAATTCAAAATTAGATTTAAATAAATTTTAAATCAAAATTCTACTTAGGATTGGATCCTCTACTAAACTCGATCAAAATCATCAAAAAAAAAAGTCCTTCACGGAGCTAATCTCAGAAAAATAACTTCAAGAGAGAGAAATTCATCAAGAGAGAGATTAATCTAGAGAGAAAAAATTTTAAAGAGAGAAAGTTTGTAGAGAAAAATTAGAGAGAGAAAGTTGGCTTTCTAAAGAGAAAGTAAAACTTCTAGAGAGAAAGCGAAGACTTAAACTCAGAGAGAAGGAAGAGAGGGAAGAGAGAGAAATTCTCTCATCTTTTTCTTCTTTCTTTTTTTTCTTTTTTTCTTTTTCTTCACAGAAGAGAGAACCCGCGTGGTCATCTTCCTTCTTTTCTTTCATGAAATAGGGGAGCTCTTGCTCTCCCTTGTTCTCAAGCTTGGAGGACCCCCACCCCTGTTGGCATCCCTTAAAATCAGAAGAGCAGTCCTCGATGATGCCCTGCTAGTCAGTTTTGATGACCTACGATGGCAAACAGCAACAAAAATTAGAGATGGAATGCAAAAATAGGGGAACAAAAATTTGCAAGGGATTTTCAGCAAATTAACTTGGTGAAATTCAAGATTAAAATCCATAAAGATTAAAGAAAGATAATGAAACATATTTACCTAGCTTTTTGGATGGATTTGATCTGATTTCTGGTGGTAGAAAAGTATGAACAAAATGAGAAAAAATAGAGGTTCCGAAATCAATTTTTTTTTCAAAATATTTGTACCAGCAAATTGGCAAAAATCCAAATTTTAGAAACCAAAGGAGATTGAGAGGAAGATGATTTAAGAGTCTTACCTTATCTTTGACAAAGATTGATATGAATTTTCATAACCATAGTGAGTATAATCAACGATAATCCAAAAAGAGTAGCAGAGAAAGGGCAGCAAATTATAATGATTTTTGGGTGATTTTTTGATGAATAAAACATAGAGGTCTTGAGGCCTTTAAATAGATCTTTAATGAAAGAGTTGTAGTTTGATTTTAATTACATCTCTGGATGGTTTTGGGTCTTCGATCAGAAGAAGGAAGAGAACTCTTCAAGAGCTCCTTCCACGTACTCTTTTTCAACCTCCCAACTTTCCCACGTATTACTAGCTATTCCCCTCTTTTTTTTTAATAGTTGCTGTGAGATTTAGGGTAGGGTGTTACATCTCCCCCTCTAAAAAGAAATTTCATTCTCAAAATTTTTTTTCTGGCTTGGGATTCATTGTTCAAATCTCATCCTCAAACATTTTGCTTTCCAATCCTCGATGTAATTTTTATCATTAAATCAAAATTAATACTGCAAGAGTTAATCTAAATTAGAACCATTCATTTTCTTAAAATCAAAATCAATCTCTTAATTCCAGATAAAAATCAAGTCTCTAAAAATAATATTAATTGCTCATGATTTAACAGACCTATCATAAGATCATGAACAAATTTTACTATACTCTTAATAGATAAACATTCAAGTATGAAGTCTAAAATCGACAAACAATCTCATATTCTTCCTCATAGATAAAAGAGTATAAGCTTCAATTCTAGGATTGTCAAATATTTTTTTTTAGTATGGTCAATAGAAGATCTACTTATGAAAATGACATATCGACATCCAAAATAATTTCAAATCAAAAATATTATCCTTTTCATATAAATATTTTTTTTTCTATTAAGGAATATCAAATCATGTCTTCCCTCATAAATTTTTAACTCAAAGATTCAATATTGTTGACCATGTCAAAATAATCCAGATAATTCAGATCATTATGCTTCCACTACGCACTCTGATTTAGATCCATCAACATGTTTGTGTTAAATCTTGGGTTTCTAAGTTATCACAATCAATATCAGTTATCGTCCCACTGTTCCTAGTATCTATCCACATATACTCATATCTAATTTATGTATCATAATTTATCCACTTATATTTTGATATCATATTAATTGTCATGCCTCGATCCGTGATCGTGAGTTGAGGGTTATGGCAACCACAGCATACTTATGAAGAACTCTCTCCATAAGTATGCAAGGCATCTCATCATAATATCAAAGTACACAGTAGAATAAAATTTAAATAATTATTATTTAATTTTAATTCAAATAACTAAATCAAATATCTTATATCCAATAAAATTTTACTAAAAATAAAATAATAGATCTAAGTTCAATGAAGTTGACAATGCTAAATCTTACCTCTAAAAGCTCTGTCCCAACATTATTATCTATATTCATAATTAATTATCTGAATCTAAAAAAATAAAAAGAGAGGTCCAGTAAGTACCAAATATCTCAATTAGATATTTCAGATATTATATAATATTCAAGAATAATACTGTGAATAAACATAAAAATATATTTTATGCTAATTCAATATAAATCTAATTTTTTTAAATATTCATATATAATATAATTATAAATCTAATTTGAATCAAAATAGTCATAACTCAACAGCCTCAACTATGATCAATGTTTGACCTCTATTCACGAAATCCACTGAATATCAGCACACAACCTTCATTGATAGGGTCCACTAAATATCAGTGCATAACCTCCACTGACAGGATCTACTAAATACTAGTGCACAACCCTCACTAGTAGAGCCCATTGAGTACCAACATATAATCTCCATTGGCGGAGCTCATTGAAATATAGTTAGGTTGAGAGCATAAATCTGATCTGTATCGAAATACTTTTGTATCATAACATATCATAATTTCTGCTGAACATATACATAATCAATAAACCATAGTATTTTAGAATCACTTTTCATTCAAACATAATTTCATAAATCATGCATAATTTTAAAGAATAATTATTTATTTTTAAAATAAATATAAAATATCTCAAGAAGATGCTTCATTACTTACCTTTCACAGATCACTGAACGAATAGATCGATTAACCTTTAGGAGATTCTTCAGTTTCTATTATTTAAAATTATATTCTTACATTAATTCTAATTCAAAATTTGATTTAAATAAATTCTAAATCAAAATTTCAGTTAGGATCGGATCCTTCACTAAACTCGATCAAAATTATTAAAAAAAAATCCTTCACGGGGCTAATCTTAAAAAAATAACTTTGAGAGAGAGAAATCTATCAAGAGAGATCAATTTATAGAGAAAAATTTTAGAGAGAGAAAGGTTGTAGATAGAGAAATTAGAGAGAAAAAGTTGGCTTTCTAGAGAGAAAGTGGGGATTCAAACTCGGAGAGAAGGAAGAGAGGGAAGAGAGAGAAATTCTTTCATCTTTTTCTTCTTTCTTTTTTTTCTTTTTCTTTCTTTCTTTTTTTTCCTTCTTCATGGAAGAGGGAACCCACGTGGTCCTCTTCCTTCTTTTCTTTCACAAAACAAGGGAGCTCTTGCTTCTCCTTGTTCCCAAGCTTGGAGGACCCCTACCCCTGCCGGCATCCCTTAAAATTGAAAGAGCAACCCCTGATGACACCCTGCCAGCCAGTTTCGATGACCGACGATGGCAAACAGCGGTGGAAATCCGAGATCAAACACAAAAATGGGGGAATAGAAATTTTCAATGGATTTTCAGCAAATTAACTTGGTAAAATTCAGGATTAAAACCCATAAAGATTAAAGAAAGATAATGGAACATATTTACCTAGTTTTTGGATGGATTTGATTTGATTTCTGATGGCAAAAAAGTATGAACAAAATGAGAAAAAATAGAGGTTTCAAAATCATTTTTTTTAGAATATTTGTACTAGAAAATTGGCAAAAATCCAAGTTTTAGGAACCAAAGGAGATTGAGAGGACAAGGATTTGAGAGTCTTACCTTATCTTTGATGAAGATTGATACGATTTTTCACAGCCACAGTGAGTATAATCAATGATAATCCAAAAAGAGTAGTAGAGAAAGGGTAGCAAATAACAATGATTTTTGGGTGATTTTTCGATGAGTAAAACCTAGAAGTCTTGAGGCCTTTAAATAGATCTTCAATGAAAGAGTTGTAGTTTGATTTTGATTACGTCTGTGGATGGTTTTGGGTCTCTGATCGAAAGAAGGAAGAGAACTCTTCAAGAGTTCCTTCTACATATTCTTTTTCAACCTCCCTACTTTTTCACGTATTGCTAGCTATTCCCTCCCCTTTTTTTTTAATAGCTGCTTTGAGATTTGGGGTAGGGTGTTACACAGCCCATGATAGAGATGGGATCGAATGGTCTAGCTCGACTCCCACATTTGTCCATTCATGAGACAGCAAGCATGCCCCAGGGTATAGGGATGAGATGGATCATAGGCACTCAAAGATAGATAGAGGCCGAACATCAAATCGAGATGAAGATTGTTAAGAAAAATATCTCGAGATTTAATCCATAATATGTCCAGAACAAGATCCAGAATGACGAATGGAGTCTAACGAGCCCAAGAATAATCCAAACAGCATTTAGGCAGAGAAGTTACGTGTGAAAGAAGGTCGGGAGTAGATGGTATGGACCACGGGCCAGTAGAGGGGCCCATGGGCTGATGCAGGTTGGTGGTGACATAGGCCAGCTAGCTCGATAGTATGCTGGTGCTGGGCCAATAGTGCACTGGGCTAGCCTAGGCATATGCGTGGCCCATGAGCATGGGCGCCTAGGCCCACTGGGTATCACGATCCATGATGGACCGCACCCTATCATGGCTCACAAGAGGTGCATGGACCGACCATGATCTAATGGCTGTGATGAGATTTGGTGCACAGTGAAGATCTGATGGTAGCAGCATTTTTGCACGATCCGATGACTGATGTCGTAGCTAATCAGGATTGGATGGCTAAAACTTGATTTAGGTTTGAACTAGAGAGTGGAGGCACGATCCAATGGTTCTGACATGATCTAAAAATGATCGAATGGCTTAGATCAAATTTGAATGGGATCTGGACATAGTATGCATGATTGGATAGCTCTGGAGAGAGCTAGTCACAATCGGATGATCCAGATGGATTCTAAGATTTGTTTTGGACTCGGTATCCTAGTGTATTACTGTTTTGATGATTTTGAAGCCTATATAGCTCCAATTGATGAGTCATTTATTGTGTTGGATAGCTGGTGACGTCTTGGTAGTGTAGAGAGGCTTCAAAAGAGATTTCAAAGAGCTTTTGCAAGAATTTTGGAGCTTCTTGTTGAAAGATCTTTGTATAAGGATTGAGTGATGAGTTTTTCTTGTATTTATTTGATTTTTTTCTCTCATAGTGAAGCTTGCACGCCCCATGGAGGTATGCTTAAGGCCAATCTACATTATCTTGATTTGTTTGTGATATTTTTTTATCTCTTTCTTTTTTTTTTCTTCTCTAACAAGTGATATCAGAGCACAATAGTACTAGAGGTTCAACAATTTGGTATCAGAATAGTGCAGCAGGTTGAGCGGTGCAGCAGATTGGGCATGGAGGAGGAAGAAGAAGATCAGATTTTCAGTAGAAGGATCAGTAGAGGTTCAGATCTAAAGGTTTCTCCCAATTTTATGAGGAAGAAAGAGATCTAGGGGCTGCTATCCACCCTCCTAGTCAAATATTTTTTTAGATCTACATCTTGTGCTATTTTGATTCAATTTGATCATGGATAGCAGTGCGGTAAAGGTGAGATTTGAGAAGTTTAATGGAGAGGGGAGTTTCACTATATAGAAGGTTAAGGTGGAGGATCTACTGATTCAAATGGGGCTGGATTCGACCTTGGAGGATAGGCTGGAGGAGATGAATGACAAGCAGTGGATGTCTTTGGAGAAAAGGGTATGTACCATGATTAGAGCTTGTCTAACGGATGAGGTTTTGTATGGCATGTTGGAGGAGAGAACATCCAAAGATTTATGGTCGAGGTTACACCAGTTGTATATGAAAAAAAATATGTACAACAAGCTGATGTTGAAGAAGCAACTGTATAGCCTTCGGATGCAGAAGGACGAAGATGTTGCAGGGCATATTCAGTGGTTCGATCGGATGAGCATGGATTTGCTCAACATTGGGGTGGAGCTCGAAGCGGAGGATAAGAGCCTATTGCTGCTGTGTTCGCTATCCAAAAGCTTCGATCCGTTGGTGACGATGCTGCTATGTGGTAAGAAGACATTGGTGTATAAGGAGATAGTTTTGGTGCTAAGATCTAACGAGCTGCAGAAATGGATGACGAAGAGAGAGATCTTCTAGGAGAGTCTTACAGTTTTAGAGAGGCCCAAGAAAGGGAAGAAGATGGGTGAACAGGTGCAGATGGGGCAAAGACAGTCCCAGAAGGGCAGCAAGGAGGCTAGGAAGTGCTTTAAGTGTAGTGAAGTAGGGCACTTTAAGCGGGAGTATTTGCTTTGAAAGAAGTGCAAGGGAAAAGAAAAGATGGATTCCATTGGCTCAATCACTGAAAGTGAAAAGTCGGATGAGCTCTTGGTAGTTTTAGAGGAGCCCGCAGGGTGCAATGTATCCAAAATGGCTTCAGAGGGATCCATGGAGTGCGAAGGGTCTGATGGGATAGTAACAATGTTCATGGTGCAACGACAGACCCAACAAGATAGCATTAAGTGGTTGGCCTCGAGTGACCCGGGTATAGAGTCAGCTTCATGACATCAGGGGAACTTCAGATTTAGGTGGAGTATCGGATGGAGGTGGCTTCATAGATGGAGAGGATTTTGGCACATGTTCAGAGCGAAGAGGTGCAAGAAGAGAAGTGATATCTCAGCACCAGCCCTAGGACTGCACAGAGCTAGATGGAACGTAGTGTGCAAATAGGGAGGCATGGCTTTGAGAAGACCATGGCAGGTGTGTCAGTTACAGTGAGTGTCGATAAAGAAATGCTGTGGTTTCTCCAGAAAAGTTCAGGATAATAGTTGATGCAGCTGTCAAGCAGAAGGGTTCCTACAAAGAACTCTAGGATGGTGCAAAAAAGCAAGCAAGGGTCTTCAGCAATGGAGGCAGTCATCCCAAAGGCCTCAAAGGGAGCTCAGAAGCTGAAGAGGGTAGGCAGAGGCAAGGATGTTTGCACAAGAGACCGTCGGGGTATGCAGTGATAGCGAGAGTTGGTGTGGCGCTCCCAAGCCTTGGGAGGCTATAGGAGGAGTTAGGGTATTGGCTCTGAGAGACTAGGACAGGTTTGGATCCTAGGGCTAGGACAGGGATGGTCCTAAAGTGGATGCAGTGTGTAGCCCTCTACAGGCTCGAGGTTCGGGTGTTCAGGACTTCGAGGGGCTTAGTTGGGCCTCTGAATATCTGGAGACACAAGATGGCACAATAAATCAGAGCCAGAGTTGAAGACCACGAAAGAAAAGTAGTTTTAAGATACTGATCGACTCAGACTGAGATTGAATCGATCAAGTCTCAGAAGAGATGCCAGACAGAAGACAACATCTCGAAAATTTGACACAGCACGCAGGTGAGTCGACTCAGTCTTAGTTTGAGTCGATCCAGTCTCAAGTTAGTTGACTCAATCTGAGACTGAGTCAGTTCAATTGCATGGGTAGAGTTGCATAGGATTTTTGCATGGGTCTAGGATCGGATTTGATCTTAGGTGTCTTAAGGCTTGGTTTGCTAGATCTTAAGGGGGCTAACTCAGGGTTTGGAATAGAATTAAGTGTGGAAAAAATTCAGTGCAGGGGTAAAATGATAATTTTAAAATATTTTCAAAATCACTATTTTACAGTAAAAATTATTAATTAATCTAATTAATTAATAAAAATTTATCCTACACTAGGATCTAAATATGATATATAGCATGCATGCATTTAAATTTGAAATTCGAATTTGAATAGTAAACACTTTACTGTAATGTGTTCAGAACACAATACCTTTGTGCGGATAGTAGATCGCCGCAATCTGATTACCGTCGGAAGAGTCTGATCATCGTGATGCAGCCACACAGTATGTCTGGCCTCTGCGGATCGTCCACACGAAGCTCCCGATCTGATCAACTCCTCACGAGTGCTAGCTCGTTGTAGAGCCCTTTCGACGGCCGATACTGATCGAACTCCTTCGATCGATGTCTGTCGATTCTTTGGATACTCTGGATCATCAGCAGACATGTTTGAGAGGATGTTGAAGATCTTCCTAAAATTTGGTAGGCTCACGACACTCATAGCTTACCTTCTCACTTCTCGAACTCCAGGCTGAAACCCTGAAGAACTCACTGAAACCCTACGCACACTTTTTCTTTCTTTTCATTTTTTTTCTCTCGAAAGGATATAGACCTTCACCTTGTACACAAGGATTCCTCATGCCTAGATTTTCTCTCCAAAATTTTTCTTGCACAATCCCCACTCTTCTCCTCCTTTTAAAATAATATCAAACGTCTTATCCACGTGAGAGGATAAAGATGAGTAATTGCACATTTGAATTCAAATCAAATTTTAAATTCAAATGGAAATCAATTTATCCCTATCCACTGAGGATGTGAGAAGAGGAGGGCGTGGCTTAATTTGTGCATGAGTGATTTCATGAGAAACATTTTCTCATGTAATAAATGGGGCACTAAAAGAGGATAAGGTTAAGGCGCTAAGATTGGTTGCTCATTCAAATTTAAACTTTATTTTGAATTTGAATGGCCAACCAATCATCCTTATCCACTCATTTGGTGTATTAAAGTAGGGCGTGAGGAGGGCTTTGCATGAGAAAAAATTCATGAGAACTTTCTTCTCATGAATTCAAATGGGCGCAGTGGAAGTGAGGTGGCGCAGGGAGAATGGGTCAAGGTGGTTTCATTATTTAAACCAACCTAATTGAACCAAATAAGTTAGGCCCAATTAGACTAATTTAAATCCAACTTAATTCGGATTAATTAGGCTCAATAAAATCTTAATCAAATCAAAAATTGATTAAGCCCAACCCCTGATCAAATCAGGGACCAAACCATCTCGACGATTAGGTCAACTCTTAACCTAATCAGGTCAAACCCAACTGAATCCAATTCAATTGGACTTGATCCAAAAATAATTACTCAATCAAATTGAGTTAATTAATGATCAAATCACTAATTAAATCTCTCATAAATATTGAGTCCAAATCCGATGGGTAATCGAGCATCAGAATTCATCGATATGTAATCCTGATCGAAGAGTCCCAAAATAATGGGACTCTTGACCCCGGTACCCAAAATATGTGGGACTCGTGATCAGAGAATCCTGATTCTCAATCATAGAGTCTCAGACACATAGGACTCATAGTCTACGAGCATTAGGACTCTTCATCATCATCAGATCAGATAGGAACCTCTAATGTGTGTGACCCCGTAGGTTCGAACCTAAGCCGGTAGCACAGGAACCAATTCCTGTACTAATCGAAGTGACCATCTAGCAATGGTACCCGATGATCGGATAGGTCGAATGGTCATAATCGCAACACTCAGAACCTATGTGAATATGGTTACTGTATAATTCATCCTTTTGACCTCTGTGTTTAGGATGACTCAAGGTTAAATTGTCAACCCTGATTAGATCATCCGAATCGTGCTCAACTCAAACAGTCCTGTGACTCCTCACAAAGACTACCTTGGCCAAGGTTTTGCTAAATTGAAACATGACTGTACACAGCTCCTGAACTGAAGTGGTCAATCCCATCTTGACACACGCACCGACAAGCCAAGTACTTGACTACACCCAGCAGCCTTCTGTCACTGAATTAGAAATTCAGGTAGTCCAGTGCCTAAGTACAGTGAGTTGCTTGCAAGTCACCATGACGGTCTCAGGTTGGAGGGACATTTATACCCATATTCCATCGGAGCAAATCTTGACAGTAGAAATAGCTCCGGAGTCGGTCACGTTCAGTGCAGATGTACCCTTACATCTCACCTGTATGCCATACCAGTGTCTCCACACTCATTGGTTAAGAGGACAACCAACCTATATGGCACATAACGACCTATGCTTGATAAACGTTGTCATCCTTGGTAACAACGTATCATTTGATCGTGAACAGATTTAAGGACTAAACGACAAATCCTCCTTTGTCGAGTCTAAATAGTCCTAAGGACTTCACCACAACATAGGAGTTCATTAGAAGATGAAACATTTTATGATGAAAAATATCAAAATAATTTTTATTAATTAATAATTTATGTACATATACAAAAATGAGCACAACCGTCAACAGGATGACGATTGGCTTTAGGACACTATTCTCAACAATCTCCCACTTGGCCTAAAGCCAATCGGTGCAGTATCTAATACCCATCTTCGACTTGTAGTCGTCGAATTCCTTTACCATAATAGCTTTAGTGAATGGGTCGGCCAGGTTCTCCTTCCCGTCGATCTTCAGAAGGTCGATGTCACCTCGATCCATAATTTTTTGGATGAGATAGTAGCGACGCAGAATATGCTTCGTCCGCTGGTGTGCCTTGGGTTTCTTCGCCTGAGCAATGGCTCCAGAGCTGTCACAGTAGAGCAGAACTGGACCAACAAGGGAGGGTGCTACTCCGAGCTCGGTGATGAATTTTCTCAACCACACTGCTTCTTTGGTAGCATCTGATGCAGCGACATACTCCGTCTCGCAAACTGAATCAGCCACTGTGTGTTGTTTGAAACTCTTCCAGCAGATAGCCCCACCATTAAGAGGTAAAAATAAATCCCGACATACTTTTGCTGTCATCATGATCAGACTGGAAACTAGAGTCTGTAAACCCTATAAGTCTCAAGTTCGATTCACCATAAACAAGCCACTGGTCCTTAGTATTTCTTAAATACTTCAGGATGGTTTTAACAACCTTCCAGTGATTCTCCCCTGGATCAGATTGGTATCTACTCACTACCCCTAGTGAGTATGCCATATCTGGTCGTGTACATGTCATGGCGTACATGATAGATCCCACTGCCGAAGCATATAGAATCCTACCCATACGCTCTCTCTCTTGAGGTGTTGTCCGACAATCCCTCTTCGAGAGAGAAATTCTATGACCTATCGGTAGATAGCCTTTCTTGGAATTCTCCATGCTGAACCTCTTCAGCGTAGTATCTATGTACGTAGACTGGGATAAACCAAGCAACCTTTTAGATCTATCCCTATAGATCCTCATCCCTAGGATGTAGGAAGCTTCTCCCAAATCCTTCATGGAGAACTGTGACGACAGCCAAATCTTTATTCCCTGTAATGCAGGAACATCATTCCTGATTAAGAGAATATCATCCACATACAATACAAGAAATATCACTACTAGACCATTAGCCCACTTATAAATGTAGGGCTCTTCTCCATTCTTAACGAAGCCATACGTCTTGATCGTCCTATCAAAATGTATGTTCCAACTTTGGGATGCCTGCTTAAGTTCATAAATGGACCTCTGTAGTCTGCACACCTTAGACTCATCAGTGGATGTGAATCCTTCAGGTTGTATCATATACACCTCTTCATCCAGCTCTCCATTTAGAAAAGCTGTCTTCACATCCATCTGCCAGATTTCATAGTCCAGATGGGTAGCTATCGCAAGTATAATCCGAATGGATTTGAGCATTGCCACAGGAGAAAATGTCTCGTCATAGTCTATACCATAACGTTGACGATATCCCTTGGCAACCAGACGGACTTTATAGGTTTTCATCTTTCCGTCTGCGCCTCTCTTCCTCTTGAAGACCCACTTACACCCTATGGGTTTTACTCTTTCGGGTGGGTCAACCAATGTCCACACATCGTTGACCTTCATGGACTCCATTTCAGATTTCATGGCCTCTAGCCATTTCTCAGAGTCGGGTCTCTGCATTGCATCCATGTAGGTGATCGGATCCTCATCATTTTCATCAAGTTTGATAGGATCGTCGTCCCGAACCAAGAAACCATAGTATCTGTCCGGTTGACGTGGTACTCTACTAGATCGCCTTAAGGGTGCTTGAACAATGGGCTCCGGATCTGATCTAATCAAATCTGATTCAGGTTCAGCAACTTGTGTCGATTTTTCACCTGTCGAACTTCGTCAAGTTCGACCTTAAAGGCAACAGTCCCTTCACCAAGGAACTCTTTTTCCAAAAAGATTGCCTTAAGGCTGACAAACATCTTTTGCTCATCAGCCAGGTAAAAATAATATCCTTTGATCTCTTTTGGATATCCTATAAAATTACACTTGTCAGACCTAGGTCCTAGCTTGTCCGTAATTAAACGTTTAACATAAGCCGGACACCCCCAAACCCAAAGGTGCGAGAGTATTGGCTTACGTCCTATCCATATCTCATATGGTATTTTGGTTACAGACTTACTCGAAACTCTATTTAGAAGGTAACAAGTTGATTCGAGCGCATATCCCCAGAGGGAGATCGGCAGACCAGCAAACCCCATCATGGATCGAACCATGTCCAACAAGGTCTGATTCCTCCTTTCAGATACACCTTTATGCTGTGGTGTTTCAGGAGGAGTCCATTAAGAGAGAATCCCATTCTCCCCAAGATATGTCAGAAACTTATTGGAAAGGTATTCACCTCTTCGATCAGATCGAAAAATTTTAATACACTTTTCAGTTTATTTTTCTACCTCATTTCGGAATAGTTTGAACATTTCAAATGACTCTGACTTATGCTTCATTCAATAGACATACCCATACCTCGATAGGTCGTCTGTGAAGGTTATGAAGTAGAAATATCCATCTCTTGTATTTGTGCTCATGGGTCCACATACATCAGAATGTACCAGACCCAAGAGTTCACTAGCTCGCTTACCTTTTTCGATAAAAGGTGACTTGATCATTTTACCAAGAAGACAGGACTCACAGGTTGGAAGTGATTCACAATCACCTACTTCAAGAATTTCTTCTTGAGCCAACCTGTTTATCCTGTTCTTATTGATATGACCTAGCCTACAGTGCCAAAGGTAGACTTCTGACACATTATCTATTCTAGGGCATTTACCGGAGGTTTAAACCACATTAACAGGTTATGATAGAAAGTAAATTTTATTATAAAGTTGTCCAATAAATATTGTAACACCATTCAAAATGATATTGCAAATATTTTTTTTTATTAAAAATTGATAACCATTCATGGCCAAAAGACCTACAAAAATAATATTTAATAAAGCTTGGACAATAGTGACATTCAGTCAGAATTATATTTCGAGAATTGATTACAAGGTTCATGATTTCTAATGCTAGAACTGAAACTTTGCTTCCATCTCCAACGTTCAGGAACCTCTCGCCTTCATCAAATCTCCTACTGACCTGCAGACCCTGCATCGAATTGCAAATATGATAAGGGCTTTCGATATCCAATACCCAGGCAGTAGTATCACAAATGAAAAGTTGCAAGGTGTTATCATATATGTATCTTGCTTCTTCTTTGGCCTGTTCGGGTCCAGTGAGGTAATGTATAGAGGACAGTTTCTCTTCCAGTGCCCCTACTTCTTGTAAAAGAAGCACTCCGCCTGGCTCTGGTCGGGCTTGCGCTTCTTGGTCTGATCCTGTGCAGACGTCCCAGCATACAGCTGCACCTTCTTATTCTTCTTCTTCTTGTTCTTCTTCCCTTTTTTAAAGGGTCGACGACTAGAAGAAGATCCTCCCACAACATTCACCGACTCTTTATGGAGCTGGTGATCCTTCTCAAAGTTTTGCAGCAACCCCAACAAGCCGTGATAGTTCACTGCAGGCTTTGTCATTCGAAAATGAGTAAGGAAGGAAAAGAAGGACTTGGGCAGAGAATTAAGGATCGCATCCTTATCGAGCTGCTCGTGCGAGAAAAAAGCTAGTTTACTTAGGCGCTCAATCATTTCGATCATGTACAGTACATGATCAGTGACTGAGGCTCTATTCCTCATCCGAGCATTGAAAATGACACAACTAGTTTTGTGTCTTTCAACATCGTCAGTCGTGCCAAAAGAGTCATTCAACATTTGAAGCATCTCCTGTGGCTGGGCATTCTCGAACCTGTGACTGAACTCATCATTCATTGCCGCCAGCATTATGCATCGAACGTTGGTGCGGTCGTTGAGCCACTTCTAGTAAGTATCTCAGACCGTCCCTCTAGCGTTCAGGGCTGGCTCCTCAGGTACCGGATCCGTTACTACATAAAGGATCTGCTCATGCTTAAGGATGATTTTTAATTTTTGATACCAGCTATCGAAATTAGATCCCATGAGCTTGTCATTATCTAATAATGACCGGAGCGACAGGGTAGTGGCCATAGCTGTATAAAGAAAAACCAGACCTATATTAGTATATAAATTATTAATACTAAAGATTTGGATATTAGTCTAAAGTTTCTCCCAGTATTTTTACGAATTGGTAGCCTCAACCTCCAATTCGAGAAATTACTTTAATTCTTTAGTGGGTACTAGAATCCACACAGACTACACACGAGCCCAACTTTGGTTGGTCAACCCATGTGCATCTATGGGTAGGTTCATAACTAGTTGTTTCTCTAAACAACTTCTAGTAATTAATTTTGCCCCAGAACCTAATCAGTAGGCTTTGGCCTCCACTGAAAAAATCTAGTTAGGTCCAACCATTAACATGATTTGATTTGATGAATCGGACCAATAAATGATCAAGTCCGACTTTGGTCGGCCAACCTAACCACCATCAGAAAGACTCAAACCAAATTATCATACTATGAATGATAATTCCATTAGTCAATAAGCACCAGGCCTTTGGGCCTCTAATGATTATTAAACTAATGGACTCATTATCACTCACTTAATGGGAGACTATAACTTAGTTATCAATATAACTTAATCATTTTTAGAACCTAATAATTTTTTTTTTGAAGATTTTATTAAAGAATAGATGAGAAGAAAATATCCAGCCAATTTCAATCCTCCCACTGACTTCATCAAGTCAGATTAAAAAGGATTTACTTAAAGCTGGCATTAGGAGCACATAAACCAGTCAAACTGATTTATCTAATGACATGGGTGAGCCCTAATCACCAAGTGATCTAATCAAAACCTAATTCACCAGGTTGGCCAGGTAAGTGAGATCAGTGGTGGGGATAAGCCATTAACTCGTCAGAGATCGAATCATTGTGAGTAGCTCCCGCTTAAAAATCACTGGTCAAACTGCTAAACTTACTTTAGATACCAATCGGTTCATTAGTTTAAATTTGATCAACTTAGTAAATAGGGTTCCACCGCGTAGCCATGAATTAAGTCCATCTTGGTCTAGTTAAAGATATGGACCCATTCAACTACAACTATTGGAGTTGAGTCTAGAATATCCTTGACCTAATTTAATTTAATTTTTGATTAGATTTGACCAATTACTCTAATTTAGTCCATTTCTTTAAGCTAACCTTAGGTCTAACCCAATTATGGACCTAATCCATCTAACCCATTGACCCACAAGTTTATGCAATTGTCTTAGGTCTTAATTCACAATTCTAGACCTACTAGACTACACTTAATTCTTTTAATTAAGTATTTAGACTGATGGATCAGGATTTGGCATTTTAAAAATAATTTTCAAATTTGAAAAGTTTTATTTTATGTTCACCAAATATGTTGACTTATTACACAAATATATCAGCACATTTTATAAATAGCAATCCTATTACTAATTACATAACAGAAAATAACTCAATCAAAATAAATCATGAATATTCCTTTCGCTGCTTCATCTGCATGGGATATAATCGCATCGGCACTCCTACCGCCATAGGAGACCCCATCGAATGGGAAGAGAGGGCCTTTAAATCCTATTTTTCTCCTATAATCGGATGGCCATGGCAACCAACCCAATTCGATTACTTGCTACTTGGATCAAGTATATCTAAATATATCAATTTTAAAATTTAAATTTCAAATTTTAAATTTCAAATAAATTTTAAATTTCAAATTTTTAAATTTCAAATTTTGAATTTCAAATTTTGAATTTTAAATTTTGAATTTTAAATTTGAAATTTCAACCAAATTTCAAATTTTGAATTTTAAATTTTTGAATTTTGAATTTCAAATTTCAAAATTCAAATTTTAAATTTTGAATTTCAAAATTTTGAATTTTGAATTTCAAACAACTTTCAAAATTCAAAATTTAAATTTTAAATTTTAAATTTTAAATTTAAACTTTTAGATTACAACTTAATCTACACATGTAAATATATATATCATATCTAAGAACCTGCTTTGATACCATTTGTGAGAAAAATTCAATGCAGGGGTAAAATGGTAATTTTAAAACTTTTTTAAAATCACTATTTTATAGTAAAAATTATTAATTAATCTAATTAATTAATAAAAATTTATCCTACACTAAGATCTAAATATGATATATAGCATGCATGTATTTAAATTTGAAATTCGAATTTGAACAGTAAACACTTTACTGTAATGGGTTCAGAACACAATATCTTTATGCGGGTAGTAGATCCCCACAATCTGATCATCGTCGGGAGAGTCTGATCATCATGATATAGTCACACAGTATATCTGGTCTTTGCAGATCATCCACATGAAGCTCCCGATCTGATCGACTCCTCACGAGTGCTAGCTTGTTGTAGAGTCCTTTCGACGATCGATGCTGATCGAACTCCTTCGATCGATGTCTGTCAATTCTTTGGATACTCTGAATCATCAGCAGATATGCTTGAGAGGATGTTAAAGATTAATCTAAAATTTGGTGGGCTCACGACACTCATAGCTCACCTTCTCACTTTTCGAACTCCAGGCTGAAACTCTGAAGAACTCACTAAAACCCTGCGCACACTTTTTCTTTCTTTTTTTTCTTTTTCTCTCGAAAGGATATAGAGCTTCACCTTGCACACAAGGATTCCTCATGCCTAGATTTTCTCTTCAAAATTTTTCTTGCACATGTCCCACTCTTCTCCTCCTTTTAAAACAATGTCAAACGTCTTATCCACGTGAGAGGATAAAGATGAGTAATTGCACATTTGAATTCAAATCAAATTTTGAATTCAAATGGAAACCAATTTATCTCTATCCACTAAGGGCGTGAGAAGAGGAGGGCGTGGCTTAATTTGTGCGTGAGTGATTTCATGAGAAACATTTTCTCGTGTAATAAATGGGGTGCTAAAAGAGGATAAGGTCAAGGCGCTAAGATTGGTTGCTCATTCAAATTCAAACTTTGTTTTGAATTTGAATGGCCAACCAATTATCCTTATCCACTCATTTGGTGCATTAAAGTAGGGCATGAGGAGGGCTTTGCGTGAGGAAAACTTCATGAGAACTTCCTTCTCATGAATTCAAATGGGCGTAGTGGAAGTGAGGTGGCGCAGGGAGAATAGGTCAAGGTGGTTTCATTATTTAAACCAACCTAATTGAACCAAATAAGTTAGGCCCAATTAGACTAATTTAAACCTAACTTAATTAGGCTTAATTAGGCTCAATAAAATCCTAATCAAATCAGAAATTGATTAAGCCCAACCTCTGATCAAATCAGGGACTAAACCATCTCGACGATTAGGTCAACTCTTAACCTAATCGGATCAAACCCAACTGAACCAATTCAATTGGACTTGATCCAAAAATAATTACTCAATCAAATTGAGTTAATTAGTAATTAAATCACTAATTAAATCTCTTATAAATATTGAGTCCAAATCCGATGGATAATCGGGCATCAGAATTCATCGATATGTAACCCTGATCGAAGAGTCCCAAACCAGTGGGACTCTGGACCCTGGTACCCAAAATATGTGGGACTCATGATCAGAGAATCTTGATTCTCGATCACAGAGTCTCAGACACGTAGGACTCATAGTCCATGAGCATTAGGACTCTTCATCAGCCATCAGATCAGATAGGAACCTCTAATGTGTGTGACCCCGCAGGTTCGAACCTAAGCCGGTAGCATAGGAACCAATTTCTATACTAATCGAAGTGACCATCTAGCAATGGTACCCAACGATCGGATAGGTCGAATAGTCACAATCGCAACACTCAGAACCTACGTGAATATGGTTACTGTATAATTCATCCTTTTGACCTCTGTGTTTAGGACGACTCAGGGTTAAACTGTCAACCCTGATTAGATCATCCGAATCGTGCTCAACTCAAACAGTCCTGTGACTCCTCACAAAGACTATCCTGGTCAAGATTTTGCTAAATTGAAATACGATTGTACACAGCTCCTGAACTGGAGTGGTCAATCCCATCTTGACACACGCACCGACAAGTCAAGTACTTGACTACACCCAGCAGCCTTCTGTCACTGAATTAGAAATTCAGATAGTCCAGTGCCTAAGTGCAGTGAGTTGCTTGCAAGTCACCATGGCGGTCTCAGGTCGGAGGGATATTTATACCCATATTCCATCGGAGCAAATCTTGACAGCAGAAATAGCTCCGGAGTCGGTCAAGTTTAGTGCAGATGTACCCTTACATCTCACCTGTATGCCATACTAGTGTCTCCACACTCACTGGTTAAGAGGACAACCAACCTATATGGTACACAATAACCTATGCTTGATAAATATTGTCGTCCTTGGTAACAACGTATCATTTGATCACGAACAAATTTAAGGACTAAACGATAAATCCTCTTTTGTCGAGTCTAAATAATCCTAAGGACTTCACCACAACATAGGAGTTCATTAGAAGATAAAATATTTTGTGATGAAAAATATCAAAATAATTTTTATTAATTCATAATTCATGTACATATACAAAAATGAGCACAACCATCAACAGGCTGACGATTGGCTTTGGGATACTATTTCCAACATTAAGTCTATGGGATGAGAGCATATAAGACATTGGTGTATATGGGTCCGGTGAGTACTTTCATGTATGGGCTAGCTAGGGGAGGTTTTGATAAGGCCTATTGGCTATGTATATATATACATACATTGTATTAGGATTTGAATATAATGGAATATAATTAATCTTTTCTCTCTAACTCTCTCTTTCTCTCTAGTTCCAATGCCAAAAATTCTAGCATCTCCTAGCATCTCCTGTTGGAAAATGTATCCTAAAGTCAATCATCTAGGTTGTAGATGATTGTGCTCCAAATATGTATATGAATTATAAAATAATAAATATTATTTGACAGATTCATCATAAGGAATACATCTTCCTAAATAGAACTCATATGTTATAATGAAGTTCTTAGAGCTACTTATAAAATGATAAAGGAGGATTTATCATATGATTCTTAAATCTTACTCGTAACCAAATGATATAATTATTACAAAGACAATAATTGTATCGAGTATAGGTCATTGTGTGCCAGATTAGTTAGTTGTCCTCTTAACCAAGGCATGTGGTGATATGGATATGGCACATGAATAAAATATAGGAGTACATTTTATTGAGCATGTCCACCTTAGGAGCACTCTACTATCAAAGATTGCTCTGATGGGATATGGGTGTAAGTGTCTCTCTGATTTGAGACTGCCTCGGTGACTTGCAAGCAACTCACTGTGTTTTGGTACCGGACTATCCAAATTTTTAATTCGATGATGGAAGATTTTTGGAGACAGTCAAGTACTTGTGAAGTCTGAGTGTGAGTCAAGATGAGATTGATTGCTCCAAGAAAATTGGAGATGATGCATTACTATGTTTCAATTTAGCAAAACTCTGACCAGAGTAGTCCTAGTGAGGAGTCACAAGATTTTTGAGATTGAGGCACAATATGGACCACTCTTCCTAGGTTGACAGTTTAACCCTCAGTTATCCTTGAGCATCGAGAGTTAAAGGGATGAATTATGCGGTAACTATATCCACGTAGGTTCTAGAATATTGCTCGACATATATTCAGCCTATCTGGATGTCGGATCACTATTGCTAGATGGTTACATCGATTGGTACAAAAATTATTCTTGTACTATCGACTTAGATTTGAACCTATGGGGTCATACACATAGAAGTACCTGTCTGATCAAATAGCTGATCGATAATTATGAATCATTGAAGGGTCTAATTGTCAATGTGATTGATAATTAATCCTGTGCAAAGATTACAATAAATTATTTACTAATGATTGATAAATTAAAAAAATAATTAACTAATAATTTGATTGTTATTGGCTCAATTTGATTGAGTAATGGAGATTGGATCGGATCTAATTGAATTGGATTCAATTAGGTTGGTTTTGGATTGATTGGATACAGTCCTATTGGATAATAGGACTTGTTCCAATTGATCTTAGGGATACAAATCAAATTTTAAGTTGAATAAGATTTAATTTAATTTGATTTAGATTTTGATTAGATCAAATTCTATTAGATAATAGGCTTGATTGGATCAAGTCCTATTATCAAATGCTTTCCTGAAAATGTTAAAGAAAAATGTCCAAGAATCAATCTCTGGATCAATAGGAGTTTTAATCTAACTAATTTTCAATTGGATTGGGGCCTAATTGATTTCATAATTGGGCTACGATCTAATTAGTTAGTTTATTATAACTAATTTCTAAGTTAGTTAGGATTGGATCCAAAAATTAGTTAGAATTGAAATAAGATTCTTGAGCCCTATTTAGAATAGGACTTAACCAACTCCTAAACCCATCTATTTAAGATCCTCCATGCCCCACCTCTTCCCACCATGAGTATCCATGCCCCAAATCTGATGCCATGCCCTCTCCTCTCTTCCGTGAAAGAAAATAGGCCGTCCCCTTCTTGTGGTCGCCCAAAAGAAAGAAATGAGGAGGGGGCATCCAAGAGTTGGACGCCCCATAACTCCACATGTGAAGCCCCTCTTCTCTCCCCTCTTTGGAAGATATTTTATTAGAGAGTACTGCTGGTTTCAAGGCATCAAAAAAATTTTCTCTTGCTGGCATTATAGTAAAAAATTGGAGAAGAAAGATTCTTCCTAATGAGAGAAAGAGAAGGAAGAAAAAGGATCTTCTTTCTAGTGCGCAGTCTTGGAGAAGAAGGAGTTCTTCTCACATATTTTTTTTTTATTTTTTTTAGGATAAAAATCAGATCGGATCTAATTTTTAACATAAAAATTTAGAGAAAAAATATCAAAAAAAATCTAATTGGGTGTTTAAGATTTCCTAGGCCTCTAGATCAACAAGAAAATGAAGAAGAAAGGAGAAAAATGGTTCTTCTCTTAGGTCTCTCTTTTTGGTTCTTCTAGAGCTTAGAATTTTATATAATTTTTTATATAAAAAATCAAATTAGATTTGATTTTTATTATAAAAAATTAGAGAAAAAAAATTCTTTTTAAAGGCATGAAAGGAAGAGAGAAAGATTTTCTCTTGTGCGTGAGAGAATTGAGAAGAAGGGATTTTTCTCTTGATCTCTATCGTAGAGATTTGATGCGTAGATCCAGAAAAAAAAAGAAGAGGATCTCTTTATTATTCATCTTCTTCATGTTTTTCTTAGATCAGTCAAAGCATGATATCTTCACAAGCTAGCACTCTCAGAGAGATTAATCAACATAAGGACTTCGTATGGATATTTGTAGAGGCCGGACACGTGTGCAGCTACTGAGCATCATGAAGAATCAATTACTATAGATTTTGGATGTGGTGATCTTCTATGCATGCTCAGATATAGAGTTTTAAACTCAATTCATATTTAGATATGATCTAAATATAATTCAAATATGATCTGATTTGATATAGATGTGATCTATGTTTGTTGAATTTTAGATTTCAGATTTACATATATGCATATTAGTTCATGTCATAGGTCCTATTTGGTAGTTTTAGATTTGATCTATGCATACATTGTAGATTAAATTATTTAATCTATGTATGTTTCACTATAAAATTTTAAAAATACATATATGCATATAGAATTAAACATATATGCATGTAAAATTAAAATCTAGATTTAATAATGCATGAGATGTATTATGATCTGATTTTAGATATGATCTAATATAAAAATTAGATCTGATATAATTTAAATTTGATCTAAATCTTTTGCATATATGATATGTGAGTAGATTAGATGATCCAATTAGCAAGTACTTAGATTGGGTAGATCACCAGGCCATCTAGTCATAGGAGCAAAAAGGGTTTAAAGACCTTCTTTTCTTATTCAATAGGGTGCTCTTATGGTATGTAGGAGTGCCATGTGATTTAATCCCATGAAAAAGAATGTGAAAGAAAGAATTTACTTTTCTACAAAATCCTAAATGTTGAAATCCTAGGAGTTGTTGTATGCGATACAAAACTTGAGTTGTATGAAAAATAGTACATTTAATCTCTATAATTAAAATTATTTTAATTATAAAAAATAAAATTTAAAATTATAAAATATTTAGATATGATCTAAAATTTATTTATGATTGATTTTATTTCAGTTTATATAAAATTTTTAAATCTGAAACTATATGATATCTGTTGGCATGGTAACTAAGCCGACTCAGTTTTGAACTGAGTCGACTCAATCTCCTGATTTAGTCGGTTCAGTGCTAACTGACCCGATCCAATTATCTCAGATCGAATAGTAATGGTTACTGTTCATGATCAGTTAGTCGATCAAGTATCAGACTTTGTCGACCCACTGAAGTAGGCCAACTTAGTTCAAGGGTGAGCCGACCTAATTTTTAGAATAAAAAATTTTACATAAAATTGATATAAAATTATTTTATAAAATTGAAATAGGTTTAATTAATAACCTTAATCTATGTTATTGTCATACTTAATTAAAAATTAAAAAATATATTTTAGATCTAAAATTATGATTAAAGATCTAATGATATTGCATAAAATATAGGGCATAGGTTAGCTCAAATCAGATCCTTTTAATTGGGTTAGACCTAAGGTTAGAATCAAAGACTTAATAGACTAAAAAGAGTAGTTGATCAAATCAAACCAATAGTTGATTTAGATTAGATCAAGGATACTCTAGATCAAACACAATAGTTGTAGAAGGTCGAATCCATATCTTTGATTAAACCAAATAGATTTTGATTGTGGCTCAATAGTTGAGCCCAAGTCATTCGACTGATTAGATCACTAAGTGACTCGAATTGATCCATGTCGTTAAAGTTAATTAGTATGACGGATTTAGGTACCCTGGACTGACTTGTTTCTAGTCCTTCTCATGACTTGGTGAAGTCAGTGGGAAGATTTATGACTTGCCGGTTAGACCAGTTAATCTCTAATCCTTTACATGACTTAGTGAAATCAGTAGAAGGATTTACAACTTACAGGTTGACTGATTATTTTTAAAATATATTAATCAATTTTTTTAAATTATTAGGTCCATAAAATGAGCTAGTTATGATAGCCTCCCATTAAGATGCATGATAATGCATCCAATATTTTAAATAGGTATTGGAGACGCCACACACCTGGTGTCTATTGGATATTAGAATTATCATTCATCATATGACCGTCTTGTTGTATTCTTTAGATCAATGATCAGGTTGGTCGAGCCACACTCGAATCTGGATATTTATTTGCTAGATGCACTTGATGTAGTCATGTTAATAGTTAGACCTAATAGGATTTTTCAGTGGAGGTGCCACACGCCTGCTGAGGAGATACCTGGAGCAAAATCTGATTGCTAAAAATTATTTGGAGAAATAGTTAGTTAGGAACCTATCCATGGATACACTAGGATTGGTTAAGCCACACTCGGACCTGAATGCAGTCTGTGTGAATTCTAGTACCCACTAAGGAATTAAAGTAATTCTTCGAATTGGAGGTAGAGGCTACCAATTTGTATAAAATAGTGAAAGAACCTTTAGACCAAAGTCTAAGTCTTTAGACTAAAAGTAATTCATATACTAATAGATCAATTATTTTCTTTTCAGAAATGACTAAAAAATTATCGCTCTATTCACTATTAGACAGTGACAACGTTATTGAACCTAACTTCGATAGCAAGTATCAGAAGTTGAGTATAGTTTTTGAGTCTGAATTAATCAAAAAGTCTAAGACTAACCAAAATCAGACAAAATGCTTCTTTAGAAGAAGCTGGATTATTGGAAGAAGAATTGTCCTTAATATTTTGGTTCTCTTGACCCAAACATGCCTAAAAGAGAAATCAGCAAATGATTGCTGGTCAAGATAGTTATATGATAACTCTTTAAAATTTTTCTATAAGTAATACTACTACCTAGGTGTAGAATATCAATAGTACAAGTTATGTTTGCAAACAGTTGCAAAAGACTTCAGGATAGTAAAAAGTTTGAAAATGGCAAGAGACTCCTGAATGTAAGAGATAGAAGTCAGTTTCAGTCTTAACATTAGGAATCATCGAGTTTATTTTCAACCCTAATGATATCATTTTAAGTGATTGTTATTATTATCCAATCTTATTGATGGTGTCAATAAGAATGATTATTGTGATATCATTGTGAATGATACTATGATAATGAGTAGACAATTAAAAATGACATAAACTCAGTACCATGGCCTGTTAGTATAAAGTACACATCTAACTAGCATCCTAGATTAGATATTATCACTGAAGCCTACCTTTGGCATAGTTGACTTAGTCACCTTTTATTGAAAAGGGTAAATAAGCCAGTAATGTTTTGAGTTTAATACATAATGTATTTGCACCCTTGAACACAAATGCCAAAGGAGGACTTACTACTTCATTAAAATCTCTGATGACCTATCTTGATATGGATGCATCTTGCTTATAAAGCACAAGTTTAAATTGATTGAAATATTTAAATAATTTTGTAATGAGGTAAAAAAATAAACTGCAAAGAGTATTAGAACTCATCGATTGGATCGATGAAGCGAATACCTTTACAGTAAATTTTTTGACATATCTTGAAGAGAATTGGATTCTCTTTTAATGGACCTCTCCTGGGACACCATTGTCTGAAAGAAAGAATCAAACTTTGTTAGATATAATTTGATCCACTGGGGGTTTGCTAGTCTATCTGAGGTTATGTTTTAGAGACTACTTGATATGTACTTAAGAACATTCCAAGCAAATTGGTCACCAAATTTCTATGTAAGATATGAACTTAGGTAATACGATACTCTCTTATCTTAAGGTTTGAGATATCGAGCTTATGTGAAACATTCATAAACTGACTAGCTTGGATCTTGGTCTGATAAATATTATATTAAGAATATTTCTTCTACCTTCCTAATGGATATGAGATGTTCATGAATCTTAAAGCATTCTTTTTGAAAAAAAAATTTCTTGGTGAAGAAACTGATGACGTTAAGAGCAAGCTTGGTGAAGCTTGATAGATAGAGAAACCAACTCTGACACAAACCAACAGAATCAGAGTTGATTAGATCAAATCTGGAACCCAATGCAAAGGCATTCTTGAATAGATACAGTAGAGTATCATGTCAGCCGAATAGATACTTCGATTTCTAGATTCGAGATGAAGATTTGATCTCCTATACGGATGTCATACAGTAATCTAACTTTAAGAAGTGACTTGGAGCCCTTAAATCTAAAATGAAGTCCATGAAGATCGACGATGTATGGACATTCATTGAGTCACCTAAAGGGATAAGACCCATTGGATGTGAGTGGATTTTAGATGGATAAGAGATACAGATGGAAAGATGAAGACCTATTAATTCTGTCTGATTGTTAAGGATTTCATCAAAATTATAGTATTACCTATGATGAGATATTTTTCTTGTGGCAATCCTCAAGTCCATTCGGATTGAATCAAACTTCTCAGAGTTAGAACATATGTTTTGAATGTATGACTTCATTGAGAATGAAGTAGAATCTTGTATGTACAAATGGACTAATAGTTTTGTAATAGTATTCTTTGTGTTATTAGAGATGAAATTCTCTTAATTGAGAATGACATCCCGACATTACAGAAAATAAAAGCTTGTTTGTCATCTCTGTTCTCCATAAAGGTTTGGAAGGTTATGAGAATTATTTTTAAGTATTTATAAAATACTAAAGACCAATGGCTCATTTATGAAGAATCTGACTTAAAACCTATGGAATATTGATTTTAGTTTCTAGTCGGATCGAAATGACAAAGTTATGTCAGGTTATGTTTTTATCCTAAAAGAGGAGCGACATGCTGGAAACGTTTCATGCAATATTCAGTAGCCAGTTTTATTTGCGATACGGAGTTCTTTGCGGTATTTGATGTTGGAAAAGAAGTTGTTTAGTTATGAAAGTTTATTAACGAGCTTGGAGTAGCACCCTTCGTTGATGGTCCAGTTCTTCTGTATTGATAGCAGTACTGGAGCCATAGCATAAGTTGAAGAATCGATGTTCCATCTGAGAATCAAATACTTTCTGTATTGTAATCATCTTGTTCAATAAGATTGAAATAAAGTTGACCTTAGGAAGATCGACTGAAAGGAGAACTTGACCGACCCATTGACTAGAGCTATCAGATCTAAGGAGTTCGATGATCACAAATGAATGATGGGTATTTGATACCGATCTGATTGGCTTTAGTCCATGTGGGAGATGTTAAAAAATATATCTTAAAGTTAATCATCTAGGTTGTAGATGATTGTACTCTAAATATGTATATAAATTATAAAATGATAAATGTTATCTGACAGATTCATCATAAGGAATACATCTACCTAAATAGAACTTATATGTTATGATGATGTCCTTAGAGATACTTCTAAAATGATAAAAGAGAATTTATCATGTGGTTCTTAAATCCTGCTCACAATCAAATGATACAATTATTATAAAGATGATAATTGTATCGAGTGTAAATCGTTATGTATCATTTTAGTTGGTTATCCTCTTAACCAAGGCGTGTAGTGACATGGATATGGCATACAGGTCAAATGTAGGAGTATATTTTATTGAGCATGATCATCTCCAGAGTACGCTACTGTCAAGAGTTGCTCTGATGGGATATGGGTATAAGTGTCCTTCTGACCTTAGGCTGCCTCGGTGACTTGCAAGCAACTCACTATGCTTTGGTGCCAGACTATCCGAATTTTTAATTCGATGATGGAAGGTTTCTGGATACAGTCAAATACTTATGAAGTCTGTGAATGAGTTAAGATAGGATTGACTGCTCCAAATAAAATTGAAGATGATGTATCACTGTGTTTCAATTCAGCAAAACTTTGGCCAGAGCAGTCCTAGCGAGGAGTCAGAGGAGTCATAGGATTTTTGAGATAGAGACATAATATGGACCACTCTTACTGGATTGACAGTTTAACCTTAAATCATCTTTGAGTATCAAGAGTCAAAGGGATGAATTATGCGATAACTATATCCACATAGGTTCTAGAATATTGCTGGACATACATTCGGACTGTCCAAATGTCGGATCACCATTGCTAGATGGTTACATCAATTGGTACAGAAATTATTCTTATGCTACCAACTTAGGTTTGGACCTATAGGATCACACATATAGAAGTACCTGTCTGATCAAATGGCTGATCGATGATTATGAATCGTTGAAGGATCTAATTATCAATGTGATTGATAATTAATCTTGTACAAAAATTATAATAAATTATTTACTAATGATTGATAAATTAAAAAAATAATTAATTAATAATTTGATTATTATTGGTTCAATTTGATTGAGCAATGAAGATTGGATCAGATCTAATTGAATTGGATTCAATTAGGTTGGCTTTGGATTGATTGGATGCAGTCTTATTGGATACCAGGGCTTGTTTCAATTGCTCTTAGAGATGCAAATCAAATTTTGAGTTGAATAAGATTTAATTTAATTTGATTTAGACTTTAATTAGATCAAATCCTATTAGATAATAGGCTTGATTGGATTAAGTCCTATTATCAAATACTTCTCTAAAAATGTTAAAGAAAAATGTCTAAGAATCAATCTCTGGATCAATGAGGGTTTTAATCTAACTAATTTCCAATTGGATTGGGGCCTAATTAGTTTCATAATTGGGCTAGGACCTAATTAGTTAGTTTGTTATAACTAAATCCTAAGTTAGTTAGGATTGGGTCCAAGAATTAGTTTGAATTGGAATAAGATTCTTGAGCCCTATTTGGAATAGGACTTAACCAACTCCTAAACCCATCTATTTAAGATCATCCATGTCCCACCTCTTCCCACCATGAGTATCTATGCTCCAAATATGATGCTGCGCCTTCTCCTCTCTTTCATGAAAGAAAATAGGCTGTCCCCTTCTTGTGATCTTCCAAAAGAAAAAAAAGAGGAGGGGGCGTCCAAGAGTTGGATGCCCCATAACTCCACGCATGAAGCCCCTCTTCTCTCCTCTCTTTGGAAGAGATTTTTTGAGAGTTTACTGTTGATTTTAAGGTGTTAAAGAAAGCTCCTCTTGCTAGTATTACAGTAAAAAATTAGAGAAGAAAGATTCTTCCCAATGAGAGAAAGAGAAGGAAGAAAAAGGGTCTTCTTTCTAGTGCGCAGCCTTGAAAAAGGAGTTCTTCTCATTGATTTTTTTTTATTTTTTTTAGAATAAAAATTATATTGAATCTAATTTTTAATATAAAAATTTAGAGAAGAAATATCAAAAAAATTTGGTTGGGTGTTTGGGGTTTCCTAGGGCTTTTGATCAACGAGAAAAGGAAAAAGAAAGGAGAAAAATGGTTCTTCTCTTAGGTCTCTCTTTTTGATTCTTTTAGAGCTTAAGATTTTATGTGATTTTTTTTATAAAAAATTAAATTAGATCTAATTTTTATCATAAAAAATTAGAGAAGAAAAGTTCTTCTTAAAGGCATGAAAAGAAGAGAGAAAGGTTCTCTCTTGTGCATGAGAGAATTAAGAAAAAAGGATTCTTCTCTTGATCTCTATCGTAGAGATTTGATGCATGGATTCAGAAAGAAAAAAAGAGAGTCTCCTTATTCTTCATCTTCTTCATATTTTTTTTAGATCAGTTAAAGTATAGTATCTTCGTGAGCTAGCACTCTCGGAGAGATCGATCAGCATAAGAGCTTCATGTGGATACCTGTAGAGGTCGGATACATGTGCGTCTATTGAGCATCATGAAAAATCAATTACTATGAATTTTGGATATGATAATCTGCTATTCGTACTCAAGTATAGAGTTTTAAACTCAATTTATATTTAAATATGATCTAAATATAATTCAGATATGATTTGATTTGATATAGATGTGATCTACGTTTGCTGAATTTTAGATTTCAGATTTACATACATGCATATTAGTTCATGTCATAGACACTGTTTGATAGTTTTAGATTTGATCTATATATGTATTGTAGATTAAATTATTTAATCTATGGGTGTTCCGCTGTAAAATTTTAAAACTATATACATAAAACCACCACGCTTCCCTTCATCTGCGTCGTTTGCTTCTACATTTCTTCTTCAATTTTTGGATTAACATCTAGGTCCACACAAGATGATCCTCATCTGGTACAAAAGTTATACCAGAGGTTCAACATGATTCTGTAACATAAGAGAGCTCGATTAGTAATAAAAGCTATTTTCTCTTTATCTTTTGGTGCCATTCGGCTTTGATTGTATCCCAAAAAGACATCCATGAAGGTGAGAAGTTCATGTCCTAAAATTGCATCCACCAACTGATCGATGGAAGGTATGGGATAGCTGTCCCTCGAGCATGCTTTGTTAAGATTAGTAAAGTTGATATAGATTCATCATTTGCCATTCATCTTCTTGATCGGAACCATGTTCACGATCCAGCTTTGATAGGTGACTTCCTGGATGAAGCATGCATCTAGTAACTTGTCCACCTCTTCAGCTATTGCTTTCTGTCGTTTGGGCACAAAGCTTTTTTTCTTTTATTTGATAGGTCAGTGGTTTGGATTGATGCTTAGCCGATGCATCATTACCTTCGGATCGATGCCTAGCATATCTACTGGGGTCTAAGTAAACATGTTCGCATTCTTTAGCAAAAAGGAGATGAGACATCGTTTGGTTATCTGATCGAGTTTTGATCCGATCTGGACGGTGTGCTCCTTGTTGCTATCATTTAGTGGGATCATCTCTAGATCCTCCATCGACTTTTCTTGCTCTTCAGATAGCTCATCTTGGGTGTCTAATCCATCTACTGGGTAAGCTTCAGAAGGTCTTGTGCCATGAAGTGCGATGTTGTATAGCACTATCGCACCAAGACATGATCTCCACAAACTTTGTCGACTCCGAATTCTATTAGAAATTTCATCTTTAGATAGTAGGTGGATACCACAGCTTGAAGCACGTTGAGTTTCGGATGTTCGAGGATGGCATTGTAGGTCGATAGAGTTCAAACCACCGAAAAATCAACTTGAGCTTCAGAATGCTTGGGGGATTGTCCGACTATTATAGGGAGTGTTATGACTCCCATAACAGGCACCGCATCTCCAGTAAATCCCATAAGAGGGAAATCCAGTCGCCCTAGGCATTCGGAGGTATATTCATTTGGGAGAAGGCATCGTAGAGCAACACATCTACCAAACTTTTATTGTCAATCAAAATATGACATACATCGTAATTTGTGATATTTAAAAATACAACTTCTGCATCATTATGCAGGAACTAGATTCTTTGAGCATCTTCTTCAATAAAGGTGATGGATTCTTTAGTTCTTTGCTTTTTGGTTGGTTCGACAAATTTCTCTGCTCCACTTCAGTGCGCCCCTCCCATTATTGTATTGATTCCTCCGATAGGAGGTCGATCTCCAGAAGGTTCCCCTTGCCACTGCTCTAGTGGGTCGGAGGATCTCCACCACTCCTCTAGCTATTCCTACCAATGCAAGATGAATCGATCCAGATGCCCAAGCCGAAGGAGTTCTTCAATTTCATCCCGAAGCTAAATGCAGTCTTTGATATCATGGCCATGATCGTAGTGATACAGACAGTACTTATTATGGTTCCACCAGCCTGGATGAGACCGCAGCTTCCCCTCCTGGGATATCCAAACCCTAATCTCCATCAACACTTGGGCTTGGGCAGCGTTTAGTGACATGTAGTTTGTTGACCTCCTAGGTGAGAACACACGCCACTCCCTTCTAAAATTATCCTTTTGTCGAGGGTACCATGGGAGAGTTCGGGACCTTCGATGTCCGGATGGAGAACAGGAATATTACCGATCCTTCGACAGAGATTCCATCTTTTCTTCTTTCTTTTCTTTGGTGACCATATCTACCAGGGACTCATTCTCGAATGCTTCGTCTGCCCTCATATACTTCTTCGTCTGAGCTAACATATCAGCAAAGTCATAGGGTAAGTCTTCTCTAATGAGTAGTGAAGACCAGTCCTCAATAATCCATCCTTCAAGGTGGCCATTGCGACTGACTGATTTAGGTCGTGAACCTCTAACACAGTCACATTGAAGTGATCGAGGTAAGATCAAATTGATTCTCCCTCATTCTACTTAATGTTAATCAAGGAATCCGATCCTTTCTACTGCCTCCTACTGCTCATGAAGTGGCCCAAGAACAATCAACTCATTTGGTCAAAGGAGTGGATTGTTTGTGGCTTCAAACTCGTGTACCAATGCCAAGCTATGTCTTTCAGGATAGATAGGAAGGTTCGGCAAAGGGCGACATTGGTTGCCCCATAAATGAGCATCAAGATCTTAAAACTTTTTAGGTGATCCATAAGATTGGTGATCCTATGGTAGCTCTCCAACTGTAGCATCTTGAAGTTGCTGGGGAGCAGTTCTTACACAATCCAGACACTGAATGGTGGATCAGTGCTTTACCCATCATTCCGCATCGATGCTTGATGGCGGATTGCTTTGATCCACTCGTTCATTTTTTGAAGTCTATGATTGATATGCTAATCTCAAACAGTATAATTTTTTGAGCACTGTGGGAGAGATCACCGATTAGGGGTTGAATCCTGCCCAAAATAAGGACTCGAAGACCACTATCTTCTTCGTTCTAGACTTTGAAATTGACTGCGGCGAGTCTGTCTCCCCCACTAAGGGATCTGCAGGGAGATCAGTGGTCACTCTTGCTGTGCAGGTTGCTGTACGAGGCTTGTTAGCTGTGGATCCGCCATTGGTGCAGCATTGGTTGGTGGTGTTGCTGTCGCTGTCGGTGCAGTATTGATCTGTTGCCCCGACATCGCCATCGTTGATGCATCATGGGGTTGCTGTATCGCCTAGACGATGGTGGTCAAGTTAGTAACTTCATTTTGAAAAGTATCTAAATTTTTGTAGTCTTCAATAACCCTAGACAGTTGCTTCTTGTCCTTATCAATCTATTTCTGATATGAAACAAGGATTGTATCCCAATTTTCAATGGTTTCCTTAAACTCCTTCGGCTTGGTTTCTAGCTTCAAGATTTTTTCACTCTTTCTGTAGCTTATCGTCTTTGTCATTCATTTAATGTTCATTATCCAAAAGCTGTTTAGTCTTTTTTTTGATGGATTCCATCTTTCTTGGAGCTATTTCTTCAGCCCCTTTGTTGCTTCGCTTTTTTTGGCAGCCTTCTTTTCTGCTATCTTTTTGGCCTCCTCGGCCACCTTCCTAGCCTCCTTCTCGACTTTGAGTCTCTCTTTCAAAGACTTTTTATTTTCAAAAAACCATATCAATTGCTCATGGAGCAACTTAAAATATATGGCTGACTGTAAAAAAAGAAAAGACATTGTCAGGTCAGTGAATAGCCGATGTAAAGAAAAAAGAAAAAAAAGAGGGGGGGGGGGCGTAAAAATGCACATCCATGATACTATTGAATCCATAGTTTATTAGTTAATCCAGAGAGAGATCCCTCCTCCGAGCATCCAAATCCTTCTGAGGCATCATCTTGCTTAACAAGTCTCTGCCTAGTCTTGGTGTCTCCAACAGCAATGCCTGCACTTGATCGATCTTGATCGATGAGAGGATGGCAGGTTGGCATTGGGAGTCTGAGACTTGGAATGCTGGTCGGTGGCCTGAGCTGACTTGATCGACGTCGGAGGGGGTGCTGAAGAAGTTGCGTGCTTAAGGCGAGCTGATTCCTTTGAGGATGGGCAAACCACCTCGGTAGTTTGGTGAGTTGATTTCATTGGTGGGATAGTGGAGATTGGTGCAGCATCTGCATTGATCGATATAGTCCCTGATGATGATCGGAGGGCAATCGATCTCGGGGGAACATTCTCTTTATTCTTCTTGGGAGCAAGTTGATCAGGTAGATCTTGCTTCCTCTTCTTTGATTCAGCCAACCTTTGCAGGTTGAACTTCATTATTGCTAATACAACAAATGTAGAAATTGTTAAAGAAGGAAAATGATGAAATAAAAAATGACAAAGCAATGAAGAGAGAAAATTAACATTGGACTTATCCTATGGAGAGATCTGACTAATGTTGGTATCAAATAAGGATTGCTCAGACACTAGTAAGCTCATCTTGGGTACTTTCGTATCCAAAAGCTCTGCAAAAGTCTCTTCATCCCCAGGTAACACTTTATTATTTGAGTTCTATTTGGTTTCAGGATTAAATTATTTATAGCTAAAACCCCATGGAATATTGAAAGAAACAAAGAAGAAATGATTGTTCCAGTTATATATTAAGGAAGGGAGAGCAGGGCCAAATTTGTACTTAGGCCGAGGTTAAAAATACTATCAGTCTTTTTCATAAGGATGTTTCTTGAGGACGAACAGTGCCCTAAAGAGAGAGATCCTAAGGTCTATGGCAAAAAATTTTCAGCAAATGATAAATATTATGGTCATCCTAATTGCATTGGGGGTAGTTTTAGTTGGATGAAGTCTATAGAAATCAAATACATTACTAAAGAAGGGATGTAAGAAAAATCAAAGTCCAGATCGAAGTGCCTCATTATAAAATACAATACAACCTTCTGGAGGTTTGGTAACCCTCCCATCCTGATCTGAAGCTATGAGTTGAATTCTTCAGATATTTGATGCTTTTTTCTAAGTTCCTGAAGGTCGAGATTGGTTAGAATAGATTGTTTAGTACTTGGACCAAGATAATCCAAAAAACCCCTTATAGGAGACTCTGGGTTATCCCAACCTGAGATACTGACCTCGGTTGTTGTCTAAGATAAACTTTTCATCTCGAACTCAAGCAGTAGTTGGATTGACTGAGGTATCCGGTAGCCTTGGTTTATCTTATTGCTACTATCGAAAGACATCTTTGGAAGAAAAGAAGAGAGCAAAGGTGGATGAAAAAGGAAAAAAGAGAAGAGGAAAAGCTATTTGAAGAAAAAAGAAAATAAGGATTGTGAAAATCCAAAATCTCAAGTTTTGATGGAACGAAGGTCGAAAACAAATACCTAATGAAAAAAGAGAGATCTGAGGAAGCTTTTAAAGAACCTCTCTGACTCTTTTTTCTTTGACTCTAATGACTTTTGGGGAGTTTCTTCTTCAACACCGATGATGTGGGGGCTTCAAAAATATTTCAGTAAGGCTTACGCATCAAAGAAAATAATAAAGTGATTTTTGAATGAAGTACAGGCCTATTTATAAACCTACTAATAGTTCGGATTGATTTGATGCATCATTGGATCAATATCATTTGTCAACCATCTGACGATCTTGCAGAGAGCCATTTCGACGCACCTCTTTCTGATTAAGCCATGTAGGTGGGATCCACAGGATAGCTAAAGTAGCCAACCGCATTATAACACCTGGCTTATGCACATCCGAGAATAGATGCTTAAATAATTATGAATTCTTAATTTTCTAAGTGCTCATCATTATCAAGTCCAGCAAATCATTTTTGAGAAACGGTGTATCGCTTCGAATGATTAAAAAATTAATATTTTCAACCATTAGCAATATAGAACATTTATGATGATAATACAAGTCAGATGAGATCTTCTGAAAAGTGGGGGACATGTGTTGATATATGTTGTCCGACCTTATCATCTGGACATGTGGCAGGAGATTATTATCTGAGTTAGTTTTCTTTCAGGTCACATCGGTTATTTCTCGATCTGCTTCTCCAATCTGATATCTGGTTGAACCAATCTAACGAGGATTGTTCTTAAATTATGATGCTCATCTCGGTTGTTAACCAACCTTCGATGAGTTATATCGGTCTTTAGCTAATGTGGTTATTAATACCAAAGAGGTATGATATCGAATTCAATAAGTAACCGAGCTCAATTATGTCACATCGATATATTACCAATATGCTATCAAAGTACAGATGGTTATCTAACATTTGTCATCTAGCTCTGCATCAGCTATTTTTTAGCTATACTACATCCAATCATCACGTGGGCAAACACTCCATGATCTCTATACAGTTGGTTATTCTGTTATAACAAACTAACATCTTAATAAACTCTCCTAATGGCCTAACAACCTAAACAAGCCTCTTCACCCCCTCTATATAAAGAGAGGTAGGGTATCCTCTAAAGGTAAGTCTGGAAGGAGAGAGCCAAGACTTTGTTAAATCATTTTCAACTCCCCCACTAAAGGGAACAAGGGTCCTCTCTCTATTTTGTCTATAATTTTTTTTCTCATCCTTCTATTCTCTTATTTTCATCATCTGATCTCAAGATTTTATCTGACTTAACCATCAGAGGGTCTTAAAATGAAGGGTACCCCATCGATTTTGAGACTGTCTTTGCAGGAATCATCACAGACTATCAAGTTTAACTAAGAAGTAGCTCAGTTCGGTTCATCACCGATCTCGACAACTATTTACTGAAGCCTTGCAGCAACACAAGGTAAAGGGTATTTATTTCTTAGGATAACTTTATTCAACTCTTTGTAATTAATGCAAAGCTTTATGCTTCCGTCTTTCTTTTTCATGAATAAAATTGGAGCTCCTTAGGGTGACACACTTGGTCGAATAAAACCTTTGTCCAATAATTCTTGCAACTATGCTTTTAATTCCTTCAACTTAACAGGGGCCACCTGATAGGGGGCTTTGGAAATCAGACTTGAACTTGGTACTAGATCAATGGCAAACTCAATTTCTCTATCTGGTGGCAATCTCGAAAGATCCTTAGGAAATACATCTGAAAATTTATTCACTATAGGGACATCTTTTAGTCTTGATTCCTCCTGTCGAGTATGAATCACTATAGCTAAGTACCCTCTCATCCCTTTATCATCATCTGTTTGGCTTGCAAGGCTGAGATTATACGTAGAGTAACTCCTGTGCTTCCCATAAAACTAAATTTTGGTTCATCAGGAATCTTGAAATTCACACATTTCTTATGACAGTCAATTAAGGCATAATAAGCGGTAAGCCAATCCATCCCTAGTATCATATTGGAATCCCGCATATCTAATACTATTAAATCAGCAAGCAACTCTCTATTCCCTATTCTAACTTTACAAGATTTACATATAATGTGAATAATCATCATACCTTTTACTGGTGTCTCAATACATAGTTTAGTCCTCATAGGTTCATATAACATATCATGTTTCTTAATAAAGGTAGCAAATATAAATGAATATGTGGCACCAGAATCAAATAAAACATAAATATAAATGTTGGATACTAAAATTGAGTACCTATCATATTGCATTGGAAGCCTATGCATCCTATTGAGTAAGTGCATAATGTGAGCTTAGGTGTGGCGCTCCTAAATCTTGAAAATACAAGAGAAAAGTGTTGCCTCCAGGAATGATTTTGATGATCACAAAATATTAGAGCATATTTCAATACTAATATCTCTCAAAATTTGTCAAAGAATATTTTTGTAGAAAGAAAAGGTCATTAAAAGACTCCTGACATAATTGAAGATCATTTGAGTGAAGAGAAACTGAGTTTGGAGAGTATTGGTATAAGAAAAATTAGCTCAATGTATTCGAGCCGACTTATCCAAAAAATCGAGCTAGCTCTGGCACAGTACGTCCTCTCTGTTTTGGCTTAGTATGCAGCCGAACCGGCTCGAGATAGATTCGAGCTGGCTCTCTCAGAGTGATAGAGAAGGTATTTTTGGATTCTGATATTTGAGCCAACTCAAAATTGAAATTGGATCAGCTCTCTCAGGTCGGCAAAAGGAAGAATTTTGAAGACTGTTAGTTGAGCTAGCTCGAGGACAGATCCGAGCCGGCTCTCTCAGAAAAATAGAACGTGAATTTTTAGAAATGCAGTTTGAGCTAGCTCGAAGGTAGTACCGAGCCAGCTCTCTCAGTCGAATAGAATCATAAAATTTTGAAAAATATTATTCGAGTCAACTTAAGATCAATCCGAGCTGACTCAATGCTGTCTGACAGCCTCAACGGCTATTTCTGCAGATACTGATTTTCACCCAAAAAAAGCTTCCAACGGCTAGTTTCCACCTCCAATGGTCATAAATGGCTAGAAATAAGTGCAAATTACTCAAAGCTTGGAGGGAATGGGTAAGAGATAAAAGAAAAAGTAAGGAACAAAAGCAAGGATACTATTTATGAAAAAAAGAATACTTTGAGCATTCAATTGACCTCAAGAGTGTCCACCAATTTCCAATCAATATTCTCTTGACTTTTCTTAGTGCATTCAAAGAAGAGAAAGAGTATTCACTACCAGTATTCAAAGCTTTCTCAAAAGAGAGCATCAACGACAACAATCCAACCATCATCAGGGTTTTTATTGTTGTTCTATTTTTCTAATTCGAAATTGCTGTATTAGTTTCAGTGGGGGCTGAAATTTGAAGGGTTGAACTTGTACCAAACCAGGATTAGTTTGGGGGAGCTTTGGTTCAAAACTTGCAAAGATTTTGATTGGTTGACCTGGGATAAAACCAATAAGGTTTGTTTGTGAGCCTGATGAAAACAAACACACTATAATTAGATTGATTATATTAAAAATTTTCAAGAAGTAGCTTGGGGAGTAGATGTCGGTGCTTGAGATGCACCGAACCACTATAAATTGACTGTGTTTGTGTGCGTATGATCCTTTACTTCTTCTACAGTTATTTTCAGCTTATTTGTTTGCTATATTTTCAGCTTACTTACATTGCTCACATTAGTTTAAATTAGAAAAAAATTTAACAATCCAATTTACTTTCTCTTCCTCTTGGGTTGCCTAGCTGGGCAACAAAAAGACCAAGGGAACAAGGAAGCAAGCTAGCAGAAGAATCAGCCTGGTTAAAGCTACTGTAGCATCTTAGATGACTCACTCTAAGACTGGGTTGACTAAATTGAAAGTGAGTCGACTATATCTCAGATAGAAGCCAGATAGAAAGTAGAGTTTTGAAAATCTGAAGCCAACATGTAGGTGAGTCGACACAGTCTCGATTCGAATCGACCTAGTCTCAAGTGAGTCGACTCAGTCTCAGCATGAGTCGACTCAATTTTCGGACAGAAGTTGTTTGGGATTCTCTTTGGATTTAGGATCAGATTTGATCCAAGGTGACTTAGGGCCTTGGTTAGAGAGGTCCTAAGGGGCTAATCCATGGTTTAGGCTAGGATTAAGTCTAAGGGGTGAGTGCATGGCAAGATATGGATACACATGGGCTTGGAGAGTGTTGAAATTTAGGGTTTGGTGCATGCATATATATTTTAAAATTTTATTTTCTAAACACTGTAGTAGTAACAAGATCAAAATATTTTTAATCTGAATTATACATGTATGAAAATATAAAACCATATGGATCTATCTCATATGCTGAAATTGATATATGCTGAAATTCAGATTGTGATCAAATCACATACCTATTTCGTAATCTTTTTCTTCAAATTTGGATCTAAAAGAGAAGAGGTTCTCTCTTAGCCACATAAGTATCCGATCTCTATGAGTATCCACTCGAGATCAGTCTGGAATAATTTTCTTTAATCTGAATTTTGGTTCTCCAAAAATTCAGCCTGCTGAATCTGAACGAAGCCTAGATCACGATCAACGCTTGATCTTTCTCCTTGATATTCTTCTTCTCCTCTTCTCTAAAGTTTTTTCTTACTTTGTGCTGCTATAAAATACCAGCAACCAGCAAATTATGGGATGCCCAACACCTTGGGCATGAAACTCCTTGGGACTCGCATCCCAAGGGATGGGCGTGTAGAATGCCTAAGAGAAGAGAAAGGGAGAGGAAGAGAGGGCATAGGGAGAGCCTTTGGGCAAGAGAGACTGCTGGTTTGGATGCTCAAGAGATCTTAGGGGAGGTCCCTTTAAATAGGCATAAGGATTGAATCCTATTCAATCACATAATATAAGTCTTACTTGCATTGGGTTTCTTATTAATTTAAGTTATCCAACTTACTTTAGGAGACCCTTTAAGTGCCAACAATTGGAGCTCTTGCACCCATAATTAGATACTCCAAAATACACCTAAGAGACATCCCATAAGAGAACTAAAAGTTCTCTAATCAATAGACATGATCAACTTAATCAAATCAAGGTGGCATCCAAAAATAACTATTAAGAGAATTAATTAGGGACTTGCACCCTTAATTAATATGATCTATAACCTTAGACACCCAACAATTGGAGTCTCATGAATCTTATTCATGTAGATTATTAGTAGATAATTAAGTTAGAATTATCTTATCAAATAAGTAATCTCAATGAAAAGAAGAATTGGGTTCAATCATGTGCTAGTAAGGTTATTATGAACCAAATGGGTTTTTCTAAACCCAATTGACATTTTATAAGCTCAATTACTTATTTCAGACCTAATTCTTTTATTGTGTGACCCCATAGGTTTAATTCTATCTGATAGTGAGATATACAATGATCTCTAATATTGTATCATTGAAACTCTTTTCAATAGATCGAAATAATTCTACTTTAACTCAGCAAGGATTGTTGATCCAGAACGATCCTAGTGAGCTCTCACAATTCATCAGTGACACCTAGTAGTATGTAGTGACAATCCAGTAGAACTAAAATAAATATCTAGATGTAATTAACATGTGATTCAGTTCCTCTATCATGAGTCCTGACTAGATGACAGGTCATGGATAAATCGTCAAACCTCATCATCAGTCATATGATAGATTCGATTAGCTCAAGTCCAGTTGTGACTTTTGTGGAAACTTTTTTCCATCAATCATACTACTATGGCCATAGATTCTTAGACTTAGCCTTTCAAATTTCATAGGATTACTTCTCCCTATCAAGATCGATAGATCCTATTTTGATGCGCACCCCACTCCTATAGTGGACCAACTGTCGCCAACATCCACTACAAGGGCTCATTGAGACCTATGTTTATATGTCAGTCAAATTTCAATAGCCTCACTGCGAGCAGCAGTATAATCTCAAGTCAAAAGACCAATCACACAACTATAGTATCGAGACAATCACCGATGATTGAATAGAAATTCAAGTGATCTCTTATATGGTCATGCTCAGTACTAGTTATTTTCTAACAACTAACCATACTCATCGTCCTGTGTCTCTATACAGTAGATCAGAAACTCATCTATCCCGAAGGAAGTGATTTGTGCACCAGTCTATCCGGATCTATCACCGTCCTCATGATGATCTTATGATCAGGAGTATTTAAGAATTAAATACATGTCTCTAATTCTTAACATCTTGAGAATATGTATCGAAACTAATTTCATGGACGATTCAAAAACATGTTACACTTGAATGAAAAAGAGCTTGCCTTTTTATTGATCATATCAATATATTAAGTATAAAATTATGCCCTAAAATTATTACAATATGTCAGCCATATTAATTTTTAGAACATACATCTAACAATCTCCCACTTGGACTAAAGTCAATTGGCCACAAATCTAAGTCCCATCTTCTTTAGGTGGACTTTCATTTTCAGTTGGCCCAACTACTTAGTCAGCGGGTCTACCACGTTGTCCGTGGAGTCTACTCTTCGTACTTCGACATGAGGTAGTCGCGTATACTGCTGCTCTATGTGTTTGGACTTCTGGTGAGACTTTTGGTTCCTTAGCAAGGGCTATGGTATTATTTGTCTTTGCAGTACTGTATCATGGCATGACATCCAGTTCTATAACTAACATTAGAGCCAGAATTTGTCCTACACATCTACAGCATATTCAGTCTCAATTGATCGAATATTCAAAATCCTTCTAATATATCGAACAAGAATACACCCTCGACTCGCAACTCAGAATCTCCTCCAAAGATCAAGAGCAAATCCTTAGTCCTTCTTAAGTACTTAAGGATGTTCTTTACAGCTATCCAGTACTCCTCATTTGGATTCAACTGATACCTGCTCGTGACACTCACAACAAGAGCAATATTAAGTCAAGTACTAGCATGGCATACATAAGGCTCCCTATGGTCAAAGTGTAAGGAATCCTACTCATGCACTTTACCTCCTCTGATATGGTCGGACACATCATCTTGGAGAGACTAATACCATGCCTTAGATGTAAGAGACCTCTCTTGGAGTTTTCCATGCTGAATCTCTTCAGTACCTTCTTTATGTACAGCTTTTGTGACATGCCAAGCATCCGTTTAGGTCTATCCCAATATACCTTTATTTCGAGAATATAGGATGCTTTCTCTAGGTCTTTCATGGAGAATTCCTTGGACAACCATCTTTTGACCATGGTTAGCATGAAAATTTTATTCCCAATAAGGAGAATATCATCCACGTACAATATGAAGATGGTGATCGTACTCCTACTGAGCCTCTTGTATACATAAGATTTTTCTTCATTTTTAATAAAATCAAATGATTTGATTGCCTCATCAAAATGATGATTCCAACTCCGAGAAGCTTGCTTTAATCCATATATGGACCTTTGCAGCTTGCAGACTCTATGATCACCATCATCGGACATGAAACCCATAAGCTGCTCCATATAGATATATTTCTCAAGATATCCATTCAGGAAAGTAGTTTTCACATCCATCAGCCAGATTTTATAATCATAGTAAGCCACAATAGCAAGCAAAGTATGGATAAATTTCAGTATGGCTACGGACGAAAAGATTTCTTGATAGTCAATGCCTTCGTGCTGACTATAACCTTTTGCCACAAGCCTAGCATTATAGGTCTCTACCTTACCATCGACATCTATTTTTTTTTGTAGATCCATTTACACCCAATGGGTAAGATACCCTCAGATGGATCCACTAAAGTCCAGACTTGGTTTGAGTGCATTGAGTCAATTTCTGATTTCATAGCATCTAACAATTTCTCAGAACCGATGTCAGACATTATCTCGTCTAAGGTATTAGGATCATCACTATGACCCCTATCTCCCATAAGGAATATTTTCTTTACTTCCTCCGTAAGCATACCCATATACCTTTCAGAAGGTCGAGAGATCCTGCTAGATCTACGAGGTGGTAGAGGAACATCAACTACTGGCTCATGGATTATGGGTTCCTGAAGATCTATTGCTTTAGGCTCTTCAAAGACTTTCTCTTCGTGCTTCACTAACCTCTTACTACCGCCATCCTGGATAAATTATTTTTCTAGGAATACGATGTTTCAACTCACAATCACATTATGATCTTGTGGAAAGTAGTAGTATCCTATGAATTCTTTTGGATACCCTATAAAGCGAGCTATAATAGATCTATCCTCTAGCTTATCCGTCATTTATCTCTTGACATAGGTCGGATATTTCCAAGTCTTGAGATAACCCAGACTCGGCTTCTTATCGAACCATATCTCATACAGTGCGGTAGGAACAGATTTTAATGGAACCCTATTCAACAAGTGAATGGCAATTAACAAGGCATATCTCCAAAAAAATAAGGGTAGATCAGTGAAGCTCATCATGGACCGGACCATATCCAATAGGATTCTGTTCTTCCTTTCGAATATCCCGTTGAGCTGAGGCATTTTAGGAGGGGTCCATTGAGAGACTATGCCGTTGTCCTTAAGATATTCCAAAATTTTTTGACTAAGATATTATCATGCCCCTGATCTGAGATTATGAATCGAAGATTATGGTAACTACCGCATACTCATAGGAAATTCTTTCCATAAGCATGTAAGGCATCTTATCATGATATCAATGCTTCACAGTGAAATAATTAGTTAATAATTTAAATCAAAAATATAACAATCTAAATTTCAGCTTTAATATCTTAATAAATTCAACAATGTTCAATAAGTCTTACATCAAATTCAATAAGACTTCCAATCGAAAATAAAAATATAGAGATTCTGCTTCTAATCACTCTTCCATTCATATCTTGTATCATCTTAATTCCTCAATATCTGTAAAAATAGTAAAATAAAAGGTAATGAGCTAGACAGCCCAATAAGCAATGATCACTTTCAACAGATTTTATCAGTATTTAAATAAATAATTATTTATAAAAAATAAGCATATAGAGTTCATCAATTTGAAATCAATTTCGATTATGCAACATAGTTCATGCCAAATTTATTTTTTTTCAAAAATTCAAGTTTCTTTTGAGATTTCAACTTCTTTCATTCTTAAGTTCTTTTCATCAATCATGAGCTATGACCATATTTTTTCTGTGGCAGGATCATAATACCGCATATCTTCTTACGGTGAGCTATGAATCATCTGGCAGCAAAGTCCTTCGGAATCGCTGATCTCTCTGATAGTTTATCGCTGATCTTTCTGGTGACATGTCACTAGTCTCTCTGGCGACATAAACTCTTAGGACAAATCAATTGCTAATGTATATGCCCCCATTGGAGGGGTCCTTTATATAGTCAGGTTGTCAATTTATATTGTTCTTATATCAGAATTCTTCATAAATTATATTTTATATTCTAATTTCGATAAAAAAATATATAATCATGTAGTATCGAAATCAATCATTATAATGCATTATGAAATCAATATGTTCAACCATGCTTCATCATAATATATCAAAATATGATATTTTCATAACAATATATCATTCATCCAATTCATACATCGTTTCATAAATTATGTCAGAAAATATATTATAATTTATCGATATATCTAAAAAAAGTGAAGCATTACTTACATCGAATGCATTCTAATAACCTACATAATTCTATAAATTTTCTTCCAAAAATTCTGTTCGTAGATCATATCGCGATATCTCATGATCAAACATTCACAATCCTATACAGGATCAATTTCAATAATCAAAAAAGATATGAATAATTAAGAAAGATAGAATTGATGGACACCCATATCTTATCATCCAGATTGGTCTGATCATCTAATTTTATCTGATCATAATCTAATTAGGACATAAATGATCCAAAATTTGACTATTAGATCAAATCAGATTCGAAGTGATAAGATCAAGATTTTTTAATTGGATTCATCAACCAAGTAGAGAGAAAATTAGAGAAGAGAGAATTCTTGAGGTACAATCCAAATTAATCAGATGCCATAATCTAACATCTTGATTGGTGTGATCAAAATAATCTAATCAAGTTATGGTTAAATCGAAATCATGGTTGATCAAATTAAGAAATATTCGATCTGATCAAGATAAGTACCAGCATACTGTCCGACAATCATGGATCAAAATTCTTCATTAGAATCAGATAAAAAATATTAAAAGAAATTTCTTCATTGACTAATCTTTTTAGAGAGAGAAATCAATCAAGAAAGAGAAATAATTTTAGAGAGAGAAAATTTTAGAGAAAAAAAATTCATCTTGGACTCTTTAGATGATATGATTCAACAAATCCGATCGATCAAATCAAATCATGCTAAAATTATCATATGGATAATTCAATAAAATCATGAGAAATAGAATCTTAAAAATATTAGGTCTGATCAAGGTGGGTGCCGGTATACCATCTGATGATCACAGATCAAAATTCATCATTAGGATCAATTTTAATTTATCATCATTCTTCTCAAAATTTTAAAAAATCTTAGGAGAGAGAAATAATCTAGAGAGAGAAAAAAAATTTAGAGAGAGGAGAAAAGAGGGAGAGAGAGTCTATATTTTTTTTGCTATTTTTCTTCTTCTTTTTCTTCTTTTTCTTTTCTTTTTCTTTTTCTTCTTCTTTTTCTTTTTCTTTTTCTTTTCTTCCTTCTTCTTCTTGTGGCCTCCTTTGGGCGAAACAGGGGACCATGTGGTCCTCTCCTTTGATCGGCCGATCAATGACGGACCGACATATCAGTGGCTGACAGTGGAAGGGCGATGATAGACCCACATCCTAGAGAAGCCAAATCGATGGTCAGCGGCGACCACCGGTGCTGGAAAACTAAAGAAAATAGCAAAAACAGGGGTTATTTTCTCCAACAAAATTCGACGAATCCGATCATCGGCGATCGTGCACACAGGTAAGGAAAGGAAGGAAGAGAAGAGAGAGAGAAAAGTCAGAGCTTACCTCGAGCTTCGATGACATCTCCGATGAGAATTTAGGCGAGCACAGTGACGGGCTTCTACGAGCGATTTCCGACGATCCTTGCCGTTTGGCTCTGATTTTCTTCGTGGGAGAAAGGGAGAAGGGGTCTCCTCCTTAAATAGAGTCGGAGGGGAGGAGTTTGACTCCTCCCTAGTGAGCTTTCTGACTTCGATTAGGAGCCGGTCGGGAGAAGAAGACTCCCTACGGGAGTCTTCCTCAAATTTTTTTTGTTGGACTTTTGTGGGCTGCGTAATTGGGCCAAATCATAACATTCTTCCCCTCTAAAAAAAATTCATCCTCGAAATTTTTCTTGCTTAAGTCTTCATAATTTTTTACTTGAAATTTATGATAAAAATTTCACCCATAAATATTTTAATATTCTAATTCTTGATACAAATCTATTCTTAAATCATTTCATAAGGAAAAAGTCAATACATCAAGTGTTAATCTGAAATAGAATCATTCATTTTTTTTATTGTCAAAATCAACATCTCAAAGATTTTGAATTTTCAAGATTTCAAAATCATGCTCTCATTCCCTATAAAATAATGTTCAATACCTCATGACTAGATCAAAATCAAATCTATCTCTTATAAATAGAAGAAAATCAATATCTTAATTTTTGAATAAGAATTTTATTCATCATCATCATTTATTTTTTTTTCAAAATACTAACCACTCTTAATTAATCAACCCATCATAAGATAGAAAAACATACTTATGTGAATCATACAATGACATCCCAATCAATCAAAATTTAAAAATATTTTTTCTTATTCATGCTTTTAAAGGTTGAAGATTTACCATTTCAATCTTATTCTCAAATTTTTGATATTTTAATTCTTGATGCAACTTCATCATTAAGTCATTTTATAGAGATCAATATCATCAATGTTGATTAGAATCAATATCACTATTTCTGATCATCGAAATTAATCTCTCAATTTTAGATAAGGATATCAAATTTTTCATAAAAAATTTTTAACTGCTCATAATTTAATCAATTTATCATAAAATCATAAATAAATTTTACTACATTCTCCATAGATAAACTTTTTGAGTATAAAAATCTAAGATCAAAATTATTATTCGATAAATAATCTCAAATTCTTTCTAATAAATAGAGAATTATAAAATTCAATTCTAAGATAAAAAAAATTTATCTCTAAATATTTTAAATCTAAAATTAAAAAATCAAGGGTCCACTCATACTAGAATTAGGATGCTAAATATTTTTGTAGCATAGTAGGTGGAAGCACTACTTTTAAAAATCACATTAAGGATATCCAAAATTTTTTTAAAATATTATTCTTTCTAATATCAATGAATTTTTTGTATCAAATCATATCATCTATCATAATTTTTTAATTCAAAGAGTCAACATTTTTGACTTACTCAAAATAATCTAGATCACCATGCTTCCACTGCGCACTCGGTTCTAATAATCAAAATTTCTTAGGTTCACCAAAAAATTTTGATCAAATTATTTTTTTATCTTATCAATAGAAAAGATCTAAAATTTTAAATTTCAATTGAAGCCAAAGATTAACTTTCGATTCTCATTCATACTTTTACTGATGTACAGTAATCTTGATTAACCCTTAAGTCCAATATCATATTCAGAACCATCATATAGGTCTACTATAATCCAATATGAATCAAATCTTAATTCTCATATCAATTTAATTAGATAATTTTAAATCAGAATCCTATAAATAAAATCAATAAGAAAATCCTTCGATGCTTCACCAAATTAGGACATAATCAGAATATATAAGAATTTTAAATCATTATCTTTTTTAAAGTTTCTATCATCAGGATCTTCAATATCTATCAAGTATCCTTTCATAACAATCATATAAGCCTCAAAAAATCAATTCTCTACTTAATAGATTCAATCAGGGACCTCATTAACAAAAGTAAAAGAACTCCATATCAATTTCTAAATCCAAAATTTCAAATTACAAATTCACATAGGTCCTATAATCTTAAATAAATATAAATCAGATCTTTTATTTTAATCTAAAAATAGCAGTCTTTCATTAACAACCTCAACAATAATATTAAAAAATTCTTTGATCAACTTAGATATGAAATCTTTAAATTGAAATTTTATATACATCATGTAGTCTCTAAGAGACACAAATAAGATCTATTATTTAGATCCAAAGTTGATAATCAAAGATTCCAGCATAATGAATATCTTATAATTTTATAATCGATTTTATCAATAAGAATAGACTTCTTTGCAATATCTCCAAATATGCATTCATCCTAATATGCCACTTTATATATGATCCACATATCAGGTTCAATTTTGATAAATATTCTAATCAAATATCATAAAAGGCTTTTTTAGTCCATTCTGAAATAATATTTTATCATCAAATCTTTATCTTGCCAATAATAGTCAACTTCTTAATTAAAAGTAATATCATAGTATTATTCTCATATCGAATTTGAACTTACGATTCACTTGGATAATCAATGATCAAATTAATAACCATAATGCATAATAAAATTTCATATCAATTCTTTTGTAATTATTTTCGATCAAAATCTAACTAATCATATCATGATCCATAGATCATCCATCATATTTCAAACTCTATATGTCATAATCTCTTGTGATCTTTCATACATAATCTCAACGTTTAATAAAAAATTATAAAGATTTCTTCCACTACAATCATTAAAGATTTACACCATCATATTCTTAGTGTCTATCCACTGACACTCATTCTATACACATCTTAGTTCATCCACTAATACTCTGATACCACTTTAATTGTCACGTCTCCGATCCGAGATCGTGAGTCAAGGGTCATGGCAACCGCTGCATACTCATAGAAAACTCTTTCCATAAGCATGCAAGGCATCTTATCATGATATCAATGCTTCACAGTAAAATAATTAGTCAATAATTTCAATAAAAAATATAACAATCTAAATTTTAGCTTTAATATCTTAATAAATTCAATAATATTCAATAAGCCTTACATCAAATTTAATAAGACTTCCAATCTAAAATAAAAGTATGGAGATTTTGCTTCTAATCACTCTTCTATTCATATCTTGTATCACTTTCAACAGATTTCATCAGGCATTTAAGTAAATAATCGTTTATAGAAAATAAGCATATAGAGTTCATCAATTCGAAATCAATTTCGATTATGCAACATAGTTCATGCCAAATTCATTTTTTTTTTGAAAATTTGAGTTTCTTTCGAGATTTCAATTTTTTTTATTCTTAAGTTTTTTTCATCAACCATGAGCTATGATCATATTTTTTCTGTGGCAGGGTCATAATACCGCATATCTTCTTACGATGAGCTGCGAATCATCGACAGCAAAGTCTTTCAAAATCGTTAGTCTCTCTAGCGGTTTATCACTGATCTCTCTGGCGATATAAACTCTCAGAATAAATTAATTACCAATATATATGCCTCCATTGGTGGGATCCTTTACATAGTTAGGTTGTCAATTCATATTGTTCTTATATCAGAATTCTTCATAAATCATATTTCATATTCTAATTTCGATAAAAAAATATATAATCATATAGTATCGAAATCAATCAATATAATACATCACGAAATCAATATGTTCAATCATGCTTCATCATAACATATCAAAATATGATACAATATATCATTCATCCAATTCATGCATCGTTTCACAAATTATGTCAGAAAAATATATTATAATTTATCGATAAATTTAAAAAAAGTAAAATATTACTTACCTCGAATGTATTCCACTAATCCACATAATTCTATAAATTTTTTTAAAAAAATTTTATTCGTAGATCATATCACGATATCCCATGATCAAATATCTACAATCCTATATAGGATCAATTTCAATAATCAGAAAAGACATGAAAATTAAGAAAGATAGAACTGATGGACATCCATATCCTATCATCCAGATTGGTCTGATCATCTAATTTCATCTGATCACAATCTAATTAGGACATAAACGATCTAAAGTTTGACTATCAGATCAAATCGGATTCGAAGTAATAAGATCAAGATTTCTTTATTGGATTCATCAATCAAGTAGAGAGAAAATCAAAGGAGAGAGAATTCATGAGGTACAATCTAAATTAATCATATGCCATAGTCCAATATCTCAATTGGTGTGATCAAAATAATCTATTCAAGTCATGATTAAATCGAAATCATGGATGATCAAATTGAGAAATATCCGATCTGATCAAGACGAGTACCAACATGCTATCCGACAATCATGGATCAAGATTCTTCATTAGAATCAGATCAAAAATATTAAAAGAAATTCTTTCATTGACTAATCTTTTTAGATAGAGAAATCAATCAAGAGAGAGAGAAATAGTTTTAGAGAGAGAAAATTCTAAAAAAAGAAAATTTATCTTGGACTCTTCAGATGATATGATTCAACAAATTCGATCGATCATATCAAATCAGGCTAAAATTATCATGTGAATAATTCAATAAAATATAAAAAATAAAATCTTAAAAATATTAGGTCTGATCAAGGTGATTGTTGGTATACCGTCCGATGATCACAGATCAAAATTCATCATTAGGATTAATTTCAATTTATCATCATTCTTCTCAAAATTTTAAAAAATCTTAGAAGAGAGAAATAATCTAGAGAGAGAAAATAGAGAGAGATTAGAGAGAGAAAGAGAAATTCTAGAGATAGGAGAAAAGAGGGAGAGAGAGAGGAAAGAGAGTCTATTTTTTTTCTATTTTTCTTCTTCTTTTTTTTTTTCTTTTTCTTTTCTTTTTTTTTTCTTTTTTTTCTTTTTTTTCTTTTTCTTCTTCTTTTTCTTTTTATTTTTCTTTTCTTCCTTCTTCTTCCCGTGGCCTCCTTTGGGCGAAACAGGAGACCGTGTGGTCTCCTCCTTTAGTTGATCGATCAACGGCACAACCGACATGGCTGTGGCCAATGGTGGAAGGACGACAATAGACCCACAGCCTAGAGAAGCCAAATCGATGATCAGCGGCGACCATCGATGCCAGAAAACCAAAGAAAATAGCAAAAATAGGGGTTATCTTTCCCAACAAAATCTGACGAATTCGATCACCGAAGATCATGCACACAGGTAAGGGAAGGAAGGGAGAGAAGAGAGAGAGAGAAGTTGGGGCTTATCTCGAGCTCCGATGATGTATCTGACGAGAATTTGGGCGAGCACAGTGACGGGCTTCTGCGGGCAATTTCAGGCGATCCTCATCGTTTGGCTTCGATTTTCTTTGTGAGAGAAAGGGAGAAGGGGTCTCCCCCTTAAATAGAGTTAGAGGGGTGGAGTTTGACTCCTCCCTAGCGAGCTTTCCGACTCCGATTAGGAGCCGGTCGGGAGAAGAAGACTCCCGTAGGGAGTCTTCCTCAATTTTTTTTTGTTGGGCTTTTGTGGGCTACGTAATTGGACTGGATCATAACAGGTATTCACCTCCTTGATCAGATTGAAAAACTTTAACGGGTTTGCCTGTCTACTTTTCTACTTCATGCCTAAATTTTTTGAACTTTTCAAAGGCCTCAGACTTGTGTTTCATGAGATACACATATCCGTACCTAGACAGATCATCGATAAAGATAATGAAGTAGGTATAATCATCTTTGACCTGCACATAAAATGGCCCACACATATCGGTGTGTACCAGGGCAAGTAACTTTATGGCCCTTTTTTCATGTCCTACAAAGGGTAACTTGGCCATCTTTTCTCGAAGACAGGATTTGCAAGCTGGATATGGCTTTGGGTTAAGAAAGCCAAAGATCCCATCCTTCTTCAGTCTGTTTATCCTATCTTTTCCAATATGACCTAGTCTATGGTGCCACAAGTACTTCTAGTTAATTTTATCTCTGGATCTCTTTTGACCTATGATATTCATTATTTGCTCATTTAGGTTCACATTTGCATCAACATGCAAGTGATAAAAAATATCAATTAAAAGATCTCATGCAACTAATTTATTTCATAAATAAATAGAATAAAAATCTTTATTGAAAAAAATTTCAAAACCTTTCTGTGCTAGCACAGATATGAAAATTAAATTCTGACTAGCTACAAGAACATAATAATAGTCTTTTAAATTTAATCTAACACCAGACGACAATCGAAGAGGGTGAGTGCCAATGACCTCTGCAGCAATCTTTATTCTATTATCGATCTGAAGGATCATGTCACCTTCCCTCAACCTCTTACTTTCTATCAGATCCTGCATTGAGATACATATATGAGCACTCGAGCTAAAGTCTAATATCCAACTAGAAGTAGAAGAAATCATAAGGTTAGATTTAATTACGAGCATACCTTCAGAGGGCTTATCATCCTTTTTGGTCTTTAGGCTCTCCAGGTATTTAGAGCAGTTCCTTCTCTAATGGCCTTCAGCATGATAGTGGAAACACTTTCCCTTTGCCTCGACCGTCTTTGGACCATCCTTCTTCGGCTTGCTCTCTTTTTTTTGTTTCTTCGTGGATTTAACCTTCTTCCTTTCAGTAGACTTTCTCTTGGAAGAAGAAGTCCGCTCCACAGCAAGAACAATGCCCTTTAAACTCTTCAAGGTACCCTCCGTGGTGACCAACATATTGACAAGTTCAGGAATAGTGCAGTCAAATTTGTTCATATGAAAATTCACAATGAATTGACTATATGAACTGGTAAGGAATTGAAGGATCAGATCCATCTGTAATTCTTTTTGCATTTCTAGTCCGAGCTTCTCAAGCTCCTCAAAGTCTTTGATCAATGTCATAAAGTGCTCATGAACAGACTGTCCTTCGTACATCTTCATATTGAAGAGTTTTTTGGATACTTCGAAGTATGCAGTATGGCTCTGCTCACCATACAACTCTTGTAGGTGAGTGATCATAGCTTGGGCAGTGGGCATATGCTCGTGCTAGCTTTGCAACTCGTTTGACATGGATGCCAGCACATAACACTTGACTCGATTATCTTCATCCGTCCACTTCTCAAAAGCAACTCTTTACTTAGTAGTAGGATGGTTTGGTAGCACTATAGAATCCTGGTCGAGAACATGGTTTAACTTTTCTGAGATCAGGACAATCTTGAGATTTCTGAACCAGTCTTTATAATTGGTACCGATCAAATAATTAGTTTCAAGGATGCGGACTAGAGGATTTGAGGCTGATATTATGGTTTAACTGCGAGAATAGAGATTCAAGTTAGATTTTTGTATTTAATGTTTAATTTACTTTTAGAGACTTTAAGATGCAAACAGTGGCTCCCACTAATTTATCGGATCCCTCCATTTCTTAAAAAGAAAATGAAAACCCTAATGCGACAAGGGATTCATATTAGGTGCTGTGGTCCCACCGATGACATGCACCTCATCTAACAGTTATTAATAACATGCACACCGATGTGTAGATAACTTTTTGTCCAGATACTTCACTAAGCATGTTGCAGTGACTTGGTCTCTAAATTATGTGGGCTCACCTAAAATTATTGTCTATACTTCTTAGTTAAGCCCGACCCATCGTTCACAAGCAGGTGCAAGGCCGTCATTGGGTCACTCACCTAACAGTTTTGGGCCCAATCCCATCCTTATCCTGGAGCAACTCTTTGCTAATAGAGTGGTTACGTATTTTTGATGCAACTAAACCACTGTAACCAGTCAAGAACAATCAACACCGGTAGTATGTCTGGACATCTACAACGATAGAAGACCTATGGACTTAATATTTATGGAGAGGTTTAAATTTAGGTCTTATTTAATCAATCATCATATGATCAATCTAACTAGCATGGGCTAAACCAGATCGCTAAGCAATCTAATTCAAGACCCAATCTTTCAAATTGATCAGGTAAGTAGAGATCAGTGGGGGTCCCTCCGTTGCCTTCCTAAGACACCAATAAATTGGCCAGGTTGGCTAACGGAACCAATTAAATAACCACGTCTCATTAACTTGCTTTAGACACCAATAGGTCGATTGATCAGAATTGGTTAGCTCAAGCGAATCAGGCTTAAACCAACGAGCCAAATTAGGTCCTTAGGTTAATTGATTCTACATATGAGATTCAAATGATTTGATCAACAATAATTGTATGATCATAAACTTAATTGATCTAACCCTTATCAACACTAGACTCGATATGATTAATTACTTAATTGAGTTAGACCCATATGACTCAAATCAAAAATCTTAAATGCAATCCTATTACATGACCTAATTTATGATTTTCTCATGATAAAAATCCTCATGCGCAAATATAAATTTCATACTCTAAAATCATATTTCAGATCTAAATTTATTATATGAAAGTAAATTTTAAAATATAAAAATAATTTTAGATTTTAGCATACAAATATATATCAAATATATGCATATAAAATCAGATCTAAACAACATTTCAGATCTAAGCATGATGTCATATATCTCATATACTAATCATGGATCAGATTAAAAATAAATTTATAATCTAAATATGTAATCATATATCACATATATGAATCAAAATTTAGATCATATAAAAAAAAATAATTTTCTGCATGCATCTATGTATCACATGAACATGAACTAGAACTCTTTCTAGATCAAAATTTAGATCTATGCATGCAATTACATATCATCTATATGTTCTAAAATTAAATTTAAAATTAATTTTCAGAATAGAAGATTCATATGTACAACTCATGTATCAAAAAAAAATCTAATTTTAAAATCTTTTCAAAAATATGTAGATCAAAATTCAGCATATGAAAATTCGTGGCTCTGATACCACTGTTGGAATTCGAGATTTGGTGCATACATATGTGTTTCAAAATTTTATTTTCTAAATATCATAACAGAAAATAAGATCAAAATATTTTTAATCTGAATTATGCATGCATGAAAATATAAAACTATATGGATCTATCTCATATGTTGAAATTGATATATGCTGAAATTCAGATTGTGATCAAATCACATACCTGTTTCATAATCTTTTTCTTCAAATCTAGATCTGAAAGAGAAGAGGTTCTCTCTTAGCCGCACAAGTATCCGACCTCTATGAGTATCCACTCAGGATCAGTCTGGAATAGTCCTCTTTAATCTAAATTTTGGTTCTCTAAAAATTTAGCCTGTTGAATCTGAACGAAGTCTGGATTACGATCAATGCTTGATCTTTCTCCTTGATCTTTTTCTTCTCCTCTTCTTTAGAGTTTCTTCTTACTTTATGCTGTTACAAAATACCAACAACCAACAAATTATGGGATTCCCAACACTTTGGACGTGGAACTCCTTGGGACTCGTATCCCAAGGGATGGGCATGTAGAATGCCCAAGAGAAGAGAAAGGGAGAGGAAGAGAGGGCATGGGGAGAGTCTTTAGGCATGAGAGACTGTTGGTTTGGATGCTCAAGAGATCTTAGGAGAGATTTCTTTAAATAGATACAAAGATTGAATCCTATTCAATCACATAATACAAGTCCTATTTGCATTAGGTTTTCTATTAACTTAAGTTATCCAACTTACTTTAGGAGATCCTTTAGGTACCAACAATTAGAGCCCTTGCACCCATAATTTGACATCCCAAAACACATCTAAAAAATACCCCATAAGAGAATTAAAAGTTTCTTAATCAATGGACATGCCCAACTTGATCAAATCAAGGTGGTGCCCAAAAATAACTATCAAGAAAATTAATTAAGGACTTGCACCCTTAGGGTGCGTTTGGTTAGCCATTAAAAAAATATTTTTTTATTTTTTAATTTTTAAAAAATAAAAATTAAAAAATAATATTTGGTAACACCATGAAAAGTAAAAAATCAAAATCAAAAAAATTAAAATAATTACTTTATATGCAAAGCAAAAATTTTTTGATTTTCAAAATTTGCTTTTCTATTTTTTTTGCTTTCGTACATCTAAAATACCAAACTAAAAGTAAAGAGCCCGAATCCTTCTTCCTCATCGAGCTCTTCATCTCCCTATCCTCTTCTCCTCCCTTTTTGAATCCTTCTCCCTCATCGAGCTCTTCATCTACTGTCCTCAAATATTGCCTTTTGCTTTATAGCAATATAGTTACCAAACATACTTTTTACTTTTTTGTTTTTACTCAATAGCAAAAATAAAAAAAATAAAAAATATTTTTTAAAGATCAAAAATCAAAAATAAAAAAATGTAACCAAATACATCCTTAATTAATATTATCCATAACCTTAGACATCCAATAATTGAAGTCTTATGAATCTTATTCATGTAGGTTATTAGCAGATAATTAAGTTAGAATTATCTTATCAAATAAGTAATTCCAACCAAAAGAGAAATTGAGTCCAACCATGTGCTAGCAAGGTTATCATGAACCCAATAAATTTTTCTAAATCCAATTGACACTTTATAAGCTCAATTACTTATTTCAGACCTAATCTCTTTGTTGTGTGACCCCATAGGTTCAATTTTATCTGATAGTAAGATATACAATGATCTCTATCATTGTATCATTGAAACTCTTTTCAATAGATCAGAATAATTTTATTTTAACTTAGCAAGGATTGTCGATCCAGAACAATCCTAGTGAGCTCTCACAATCTATTAGTGATACCTAGCAGTATGTACTGGCAACTCAGTAGAACTGAAATAAATCTCTAGGTGTAGTTAATGTGTGATTCAGTCTCTCTATCGTGAGTCCCGACTAGATGGCAGGTCATGGATAAATTGTCAAATCTCATCATCAGTCATACAATAGATTCGATTAGCTTAAGTCTAGTTGTGACTTCTATGAAAACTCTTTTCCATCAATCATACTACTATGGCAATAGATTCTTAGACTTAGTCTTTCAAATCTCATAGGACTACTCCTCTCTATCAAGATTAATAGATCTTATCTTGATGCGCACCCCACTTCAATAGTGGACTAACTGTCGCCAACATCCACTACAAGGGCTCATTGAGATCCATATTTATATGTTAGTCAAACTTTAGCAGCCTCACTACGAGCAGCAGTACTATCTCAAGTCAAAAGACCAATTATACAACTACAGCATCGAGACAATCATTGACGATTGAATAAAAATTCAAGTGATCTCTCATATGGTCACGCTCAATACTATTTATTCTCTAACAACTATCCACACTCATCATCCTGTATCTCTACACAGTAGATCAGAGACTCATCTATCTCGAAGAAAGTGATTTGTATGTCAGTCTATCCGGATCTATCACCATCCTCATGATGATCCTATGATCGAAAGTATTTAAGAATTAAATACATATCTCTAATTCTCAACACCTTAAGAATATGGATGATTCAAGGACACATCACACTTGAATGAAAAAGAGCTTATCTTTTTATTGATCATATCAATATATTAAGTATAAAATATTATCCTAAAATTATTACAATGTGTCAGCCATATTGGATTTTAGGACATACATCTAACAAGGAGTGCATCACATTGGGTTAGTTATTTGAGAGTTTTGTTGAGCTTTGGTTTGACTCTTTTGTATAGGTATATATACATATAACTAAGTCAAGAATTGATTGTATGCTAAATATATAAAAGAAATAAAAGCTCTTTCTCCCAAGAACATTCTTCTTCTCTCTTTTTCTCGAAACTAGGGCATCATTGATCGCCCTTGTTCTTGATTGTTTGTGCTTCTGCATCTAGGGGCTCTTGTCTTCAGTTGCTGGCTAATCACTAGGTTTCCACACATGATCTGTGATCATCACCAACAATTGGTATCAGAGCGGGGTTGCATGGAAGAAAGAAGGAAGACACTTAGGGTTTCTACATCCAGGATTTGTGGCACCAATTTTATCCTAAAACTCTTCTTTATCTTCTTCATGGTGATCTCCTGGTTGAGGTGGAGAGGTTCTGCATATGGAAAAGGTGAAAGAGAATGTGTTAGGATTGTTTTGGTGTGTGATTGCAGAAGGGTGTTAGGGTTGCAGATTTGCTTGATTGTGGTAATGGCTTCAAACGGCTTCAAGATAGACTTCGAGAAGTTTGATGGCAAGGAGAACTTTATCTTATGGCAGTAAAGAGTAAAGGATTTGCTGGTTCAGCAAAGGATCTATAAGATCTTGGTAAGGAAGAGATCAGAAAGGATCAGTGCTGAGGATTGGGAGGAGTTGGAAGAAATTGCTTTTAGTACAATCAGGATGTGCTTGGCTGATCAAGTGTTGCTCGAGATATATAGAGAGACTATTGCAAAAGGGCTCTGGATAAAATTGGAGAATACATATATGGGGAAGAACATGATGAATAAGCTATGGTTGAAGAAACAGCTATACAGTCTGAGGATGTCCGAAGAGGATACCCAAAGGGGGAGATCTTGTTGTTTACATTCAGAGGTTTAATCAAGTCTATTCAGAGGTGATGAGTCTGGATGTGAAGATAGAAGAGGAAGATAGAAAATTGTTGCTACTGTGTTCTCTTCTAAGATCACATGACAGTCTTATAACAATCTTAGTTTATAGGAAAGAGACCTTAAACTATAAAGATATTGTTGGAATAGTGCTTAGGTCTAATGAGCAAAGGGAAAAGATCCACAAAATAAATTCTAACTCTAAGATTTTGACTGTGAATAAGAGGCAGGGAAGATCAAAGGAGAAGGTTAGGGATAAATCCAAGGGCAGGTCAAAGTCTCAAGATCAGAAGAAAGCCTGGAAGTATTTCAAGTGTCATCAAACTGGGCACTTGAAAAGGAATTGTCTTCTTTGGAGATCAGAGAAGGGGAAGGACAGCAAGTGATGATACGACATCTATGACCAATGAAGAAGATCTGTTGGTTGTATCAGATAGGTGCACAGAGTGTGATACTACATAGATATTGGATTCAGCATGCTCATATCACTATACATCTCATCGAGAGTGGTTTGTTACCTACATGAAGATCGATGGAGGAAGTGTGAGCCTTGGTGATGATCATTCTTGTAAGATCGACGGAGTTGGCACTATTAGGGTGAGAATGTATGATGGGGTCATTCATACATTATCAAATGTCAAGCATGTGTCGGAGTTAAAAAAAAATTTGATATTTTTGGGCTACCTAGAGAAGCAGAGATATGCTTTTAGTAGTTAGCCGGGGAGGGGATGCTTGAAGATTACTAAAAGAGTTTTAGTGGTGATGAGGGGAAGAAGACTGAATAATAATCTCTATCAGATGGAAGGCTCAGTGATGAATAATAGTGGAGAAGTGCTTACAGCAGCATAGGAGGAACAATTGATGTATCAACTATGGCACTATCGGATGCATCACATGAGTGACCGAGGGCTCATGGAGTTAAGTAGAAGAGAAATGATCCCAGCCCTAAAGAAGGAGGGCAATGATTTATGTGAGCCATGCATTTTTGACAAACAGCATAGGATGAAGTTTGCCAACAGTACCAAGCACAATGAAGGAGTGCTAGATTTGGTGCACTTAGATGTATGGAAATTGGCTCTGGTATTAGCTAGAGGTGGGGCAAGATTCTTTATCACATTCATTGATGATTACTTAAGGAAGGTGTGGCTATATTTGATTAGGAAGAAATCAGAGGTATTTGCCTGATTTAGAGTCTGGAGAGCTGAGGTAGAAAAGGAGACAGAAAGATAGGTGAAGTGTCTCAAGTCAGATAATGGAGGAAAATACACAAGCCTAGAGTTCAAGAGGTACTATGAGGAGAATGGCATCAAACACCATTACACAGCGAAGATGACCCCTCAGCAGAACAGTGTTGTGGAGAGGATGAACCAGACACTGACGGAGAAGGCACAGACTTTGAGGCTGCAGATATTACTTTCAAAGTCTTTTTGGGGTGATGCCATAATTTTTTCATATTTTCTTATTAATAGATTCCCTCATCGTAAGCTGAATGGAGGCATTCCAGAGGAGGTCTGGAGTGAGAAGAAAATGGAGCTTGGCCATCTGAAGATTTTCGATTGCCTAGCCTATTAACATATGGAGGCAACTGAAAGAAGCAAGTTGGATCCAAAGTCTCAGAAGATGACATCCATCGAGTATCCACAGGGAGTCAAAGGATACCTACTGTGAGATTCTTAGGCACAGATATCGGTGATCAGTAGGGACATCATTTTTGATGAGAGAAGCATCTTGGAGAGATTAAGGAGTATAGGTGGAGTTGGAGAAGTGAAGATGGATTGTGGAGCTCAGTCACAGGCTGAGGGTATGTTGTTTACTTCCACCTACAGGAGTGTACCTGTTAAGGTGGAGTTGGGTAGAAGAGGTCTTACTGAGATAGAGGATTAGCATGAAGAGCCAGCTATTCAGATGGAAGTGTAGGAGGAGCCATAGATATCAGGTGAGAGGAATGCACCATTGAGAGTGGCATTGCACAAGCCCTAGCATACCATTCACAGACCAGTCAGGTATGGCATAGATGAGATAATTTCATATGCTCTCATTATTGCTAATGGAGATCTAGAGGTGTTTGAGGAGGCCATGGATATTTTGGATCAGGAATCATGGATGCAGGTCATGATGGAAGAGATGGGAATCACTAGAAAAGAACAAGATATGACAGCTAGTGGATCTATTGAGAGGTGCTTGAGCTATCGGTTCTAAGTAGGTGTTCACATGGAAGGAGGCACCTTCAGAGCAAGATAGAGTTAGATTCAAGGTAAGGCTTGTTGCCAAAGGATACTCTCAGAGAGAGGGAGTGGACTACACTGAGGTATTCTCTTCAGTGGTGCATTATGCTTTAATCCGGGTGTTGCTGTCATTTGTAGCTCAGCATGATATAGAGTTGGAGCAGATGGATGTGAAGATGATATTTTTACATAGAAGCCTAGAGGAGAGGATCTATATGAAGCAATCAGATGATTTCATTCAGTCTGGATTGGAAGAAAAGGTGTGTTTACTCAAAAAGTCTCTCTACGGCTTGAAGCAATCACCCCACCAATGGTACAAAAGATTTGATACTTTTGTTTTGAGTCTTAGATTCTCTAGATGTGAACATGATAGCTATGTCTATGTGAAGGATGTGGATGAAGATAATGTATTATACTTACTTCTGTATGTGGATGATATGCTTATTGTCAGCAGGAGTGCCAAAGTAGTGGATGAGCTGAAAGGTGCATTGTCTGCAGAATTTGAGATGAAAGATTTGGGTCCGGCTAGAAAGATACTCGACATGGAGATTTATCAGGATAGGAGTAGAGGTATTCTCCACTTATCACAGGGAGGATATATCAACAAGGTGTTGGAGAGGTTTGGGATGGAGAAAGTCACATGGCTTTTTCGAAGCAGCAATGCCTCCAAACAGAGGAAGAGAAGGAGTACATAGAAAGAGTTCCCTATACCAGTGCCATGGGGAGTGTGATGTATGATATGGTTTATATTGCAGGCCCGACATAGCATATGCAATGAGCCAGGTGAATAGATACATAGCCAATCCTGGAAAGGAGCACTAGAAGGCACTGAAGTAGGTTCTTTGGTATCTACAAGGAACTCAAAATCTTGGTCTGACTTTTGAGTATCAAGGAGGATATAGGAGGATGTCTGGTGATGTCGATGATGTTTCAGATCCTCTGGGAGATTTTATGGATGCTGATGCAGGTGATTAGGACATGAGGAGGTCAACCATTGGATATATTTTCAGCATGTAAGGTGGGCGGGTTTCGTGGAGATCAACCCTTCAACCAATCATAGCCTTATCTTCCACAGAGGCTGAGTATTTTGGGATCACAGAGGTAGTGAAGGAGGGTCTTTGGCTCAAAAGACTCATCAGTGATGGGGGTAGAGCAGAAGATATTGTTACTTCGCAGTGATAGTCAGAGTGCCTTGCATCTAGTTCAGAACCTAGTCTATCATGCTAGGATAAAGCATAAAGACGTGAGGTATCACAAGATTAGAGAGCTGGTGGAGGAAGGAGAAGTAGGGCTAGTGAAAGTTTATACAAAGGAGAACCAATCGGATGCACTTACAAAGGTTCTTCCTCGGGATAACTTTGATACATGTGTGGCACGAATGGGCCTGAAGGATAAAGCTAAGTTCACAAAGGCTTGGGAGCACCAAGATGGAGATTGTGAGCTCAGGAGTGGCACTCTCAAGCCTTGAAAACACAAGAGAAAAGGCTAAGAAAATAAGGTGTTGTAAAAAATACCTCAAGATTTGGTTCATAATAAGCCCAAAACAAGGTCTAGGACGACGAGTGGAGTTGAATGAGCCCATGAGCAGTCCAAATGGAGGAGATACATGTAGGAAGAGGTCAAGAGCAGTAGGTACGGCCCACGGGATATCGGAGGGGCCCATAGATCGATAGTAGGCGCAGCCCATGTGGGCGTGCGCGGGCCGGCCATGTGCATACAGCCTAACACAGGCGAGCACACGGGCACCCGCACCGAGGCCGCTCCACGTGATCCATGCCTTGCCATGGACCAGCGGGCATTTCCCACCCGATTCTGTGCGGTCCACCATGGACCGACACTGGTTTCCTAGTGGTTTCATGTGGGTTACAGAGGTTTCGTGTATCGAGTGTGCGATTGAGTGGTTGAGATGGTTTGCGGCGAAGATCAAACTGTGGCAGAGCTTCCGGAGTTTGATTAGAAGTGAGATTTCGATGTTGTTTGGGTTCCGAGGCCTATAAGAAGGCCTGTGGACAATCGAGGAGAAACAATCCAATGGTGTGGCGAGATCGATAGAGAAACCACAGAAGTAACAGTCAAGAGCAGAGTTTGATAGCAAACAGCAGACCCTGAAGAGATACCAATAGAGAGCAGAAGTAGGGGCTTTAGGCAGATTGTCAGGTAGCGGACAGTGGTCATTTTAGGGGTTCAAGGGATCTCTTAGAGAAAGAGCTTTTGTGGGGAGAGCTTTTAATTGAGAGAGAGGGATTGATGTATGAGGGTTGAAGGTGTGATCTCCTCTTATAAATTTTTTCTTTTCTCGTAGTGAAGGTTGTATGCCCTATAAAGGCGTACCTTTTGATTGATCCATATATTTGATTATGTTTCTTATTTATTTTTTCTTTCTTTCTGCTGCAACAAGTGGTACCGGATCCTGCACAACAAGTGGTATCAGAGCTAGGACATACCAGAGCATAGGTTATGGTGGTGGTGATCAAGATTGAAGATGGAGAAGATAAGCACAATCAAGGTAGAGATCAATCGATTCGACGGGATGAGTAATTTCTTCTTGTAGCAAGCATGGGTGAAAGACGTGCTCATCCAGCAAGAGTTAATCGATGCTCTCTTGTGTGAAGAGAAGTCAGCCATCATGGAGGAGAAGACCTAGGAGCGGCTCTAGATGCAGACGGTGAGTATGATCCACTTGTACCTAACAGATGATGTGGTGATCTATGAACTTGACGAGACTTCATTGATGGTGATGTAGTCGAAGCTCGAGGAGTTGTACATGATGAAGTTCCTCACCAACACTCTCTTTCTCTGCAGGCAGTTCTATCAACTATGGATGATCGAGGGACAGAGCATGTAGGAGTATCTCAACCACTTTCAGAAGATCTTCATTGACCTTCTCAGTATTGGTGAGAAAATTGAAGAGAAGACTATGGCGTTGGTCTTATTAGTGTTGCTTCCCCTTTCATATGAGTCCTTGATGACTTCTCTTCTAATATAAAAAAGTACCATCAAGATGGACGAGGTCACCATGGTGATTCTCCAGAATGAGATTCTCAGGAGGAAGAATCCAACTTCGAGCTCAGACGACAGCAGCTCAGCTTTGATGGTTTCTGGAGGAGCATGTGACAATAGACGAAGTGACAGGAGATCATGAGATGGGCAGTCCAAGTCTAGGATGAGAGACTTGAGTAAGATTAGATATTACCGATGCGATGAGTTGGGGCATCTAACCAGAGATTGCCCACAATGAAGAGATCGAACAAGGGCTAGTACAGTGACGGCTAGTAGCGAATCAACAGATGATATTCTAATAATATCTGACGAAGTATCTACTTCTTTTCAACATTAGATTTTAGATTCTATATACATCTATCATGTATGTTGCAGAGAAGAGCTGTTTGACTCCTTAAAGAGTAGTGAGGGCACCGTTCACTTACCAAATGGATCAAGCTGTGCGATCAAGGGCACCAAAACAGTCAGTTGGAGGATACATGATGGTGTAGTGAGGAGATTAGGAGAGGTCTGATACATACTCAATTTTAGATGAAATCTTATCTCACTAAGCAGACTGGATTCAAATGGTTATAAGATGGTAGCTGATGATAGAATCCTGAAGGTTTTGCACTGCGATAAAATGATATTGGAGGGAAGGAAGAAGACGAGAGGATATTACTACCTTATGGAGAGTCCAATATGAGGTGAAGCTTCAGGAGCTAGGGAGAGTCCAGAGTGAGGTTGGAGCTCCAGATAGAGGTAGATCGGGCATAAGACATGAGACTCGAGAGGATGATAGGAGATATCGTAAGGTGAAGTTTCTATTACCATAGGAGGCTACCTCGAGTAAGTCTCAGGTCAGGAAGAATACAGCATACGATGGAGATAGGATCAAGCAGTCTGACTCGACTCCTATATTTGCTCATCCATGATCAGTAGGCATTTGCCTCAGGGCATCGGAGCCAGAAGATCCAAAAGTTCTCAAAGTTAGGAGGAGGCTGAATGTCGAGTCAGATGAAGATTGTTATGAAAAATATCTCAAGATTCGATCTACAATAAGCCCAGAACGAGGTCTAGAATGATGAATGGAGTCCCACAAGCTCATGAATAGTCCAAACGGAGGAGATACATACAGGAGGAGGTCAAAAGTAGTAGGTACAACAGGTGCAGCCCATATGGGCGCATGCGGCCCTGGCCCATGTGGGCCGGTTGCATGTGTGCGGCCTAGCATGGGCGAGCATGCAGGCACATGCATGGGAGGCCGCTCCACGTGGTCCACGCCTCGTCATGGACCAGCGAATATTTTTCATTCGATTTTGCACTGTCCACCATGGACCGATGCTAGTTTCCCAATGGTTTCATGCGGTTTATAGGGGTTCCATGGATCAAGTGTGCGATTGGGTGGCTTAGATGGTTTGCAACAAAGATCAAATGGTGGCAGAGCTTCTGGAGTTCGATCAGAAGTGGGATTCCGATGTTGTTTGGATTTCGAAGCCTATAAGAAGGCTTGTGGACAATCAAAGAGAAACAATCCAATGGTGTGGCGAGATCGGCAAAGAACCCACAGGAGCAGCAGCTGAGAGCAGAGTCCGATAGCGGGTAGTAGACCTTGGAGAGGTGCTGATAGAAAGCAGAAGCAGGAGCTTTAGATAGATTGTCAGGCAGTGGCCAGCGATCGTTTCAGGGGTTCAGTGGATCTCCTAGAGCGAGAAAGCTTTTGTGAGGAAGAATTTTTTATTGAGAGAGAGGATTAGTGTACGAGGGTTGAGGATGTGATCTCCTCTTGTAAATTTTTTCTTTTTTCATAGTGAAACTTACATGCCCTATGGAGGCGAACCTTTTGACTGATCCACATATTTGATTATATTTTTTATTTTATTTCTTCTTTCTTTCTACTGCAATAAGTGGTATAGGATCCTGCATAATACAAGAGAGCAAGCCAGCAGAAGAATTAGTCTGGATAAAGCTACTGTAGTATCTCAGTCGACTCACTCTGAGACTAGATCGACTCGTTGAAGATGAGTTGACTTAGTCTCAGAAATAAGTCGACTGTATCTCAGATAGAAGCTAAATAGAAAGTAGGATTTCAAAAATCTGAGGCCGGCATATAGGTGAGCCGACTCAGTCTCAAGTGAGCCGACTCAGTCTCAGCATGAGTTTACTCAATTTTCTGGCAGTAGCTATTTGGGATTCTATTTGGATCTAGGATCAGATTTGATCCTAGGTGACTTAGGGCCTTGGTAAGAGAGGTCTTAAGGAGCTAATCTATGGTTTGGGCTATGTTGGGTATAAAATACCCCTCCAGCCGAAGTTCGTGACAGGAGTGACCCTCCGGGGATCCAACCAACTTCCGACCTCCGACAACGTCTCTTCAAACCTCCCAGGCGGTCGAGCCTCCGCAACACTCCCAAGTTTTGCCGACGGACAGGACCCCACCAGCGTCGATCGGATTCTTCGCGACGTCCGGACTCCTATGGGAGCCAGACCTCATCCCCGACTCCAATTACAGGCAGACTTCGTCCGGACTCCTACGGGAGCCGGACTCCGCCCATGACTCCAATTGCAGGAAGACTCAGCCCGGACTCTTACGGGAGCCGGATCTCGTCTCCGACTCCGGCCACAGGAAGACTCCGTCCGGACCTCATCCCCGACCTCAACTGCTGGAAGGCTTCGTCTGGACTCCTACGGGAGCCGGGCTCCATCCTCGACCTCGACTGCTGGTAAACTTCGTCTGGACTCCTAAGGGAGCCGGACTTCGCCCCTGACTTTGATTGCAGGTAGACTTCGTCCGGACTCCTACGGGAGTCGGACCTCGTCCCCAACTTCGACTGCAGAAAGACTTCATTTGGACTCCTACGGGAGTCGGACTTCACCCCCGACGCCAATTGCAAGTGAACTACGTCCGGACTCCTACGGAAGCCGGACTTCATCCCCGGTTTCTACTGCAAGCAGACTTCGTCCGGACTCCTATGAGAGCCGGACTTCGCCCTTGACTTCAATCGCAAGAAGACTCCGTCCGGACTCCTACGGAAGCCAAATCTCGTCTCCGACTCTGGCTACGGAAAGACTCCGCCCAGACTCCTACGGGAGCCGGGCTTCGTCCCCGACTTCGATCGCTGGTAAACTTCATCCGGACTCCTACGGGAGCCGGACTCCGCCCACGGCTTCACCTGCAGACTTCGTCCGGACTCCTACGGGAGTCAGACTTCACCCACAACTCCAATTGCATGTAGACTTCGTCCGGACTCCTACGGGAGCTAGACTTCATCCCCAACTCCAATTGCAGGAAGACTCAGTCCGGACTCCTACGGGAGCCGGATCTCGTCTCCGACTCCGGCCGCAGGAAGACTCCGTCCGGACTTCATCCCCAACCTCAACTGCTGGAAGGCTTCGCCCGAACTCCTACGGGAGTCGGGCTCCATCCTCGACCTCGACTGCTGGTAAACTTTGTCCGGACTCCTAAGGGAGCCGGACTTCGCCCCTGACTTTGATTGCAGGTAGACTTCGTCCGGGCTCCTACGGGAGCCAGATCTCATCTCTGACTCCAGCTGCGGGAAGACTCAGTCCGGACTCCCACGGGAGTCGGACCTCGTCTCCGACTTCGACTGAAGGAAGACTTCGTCCGGACTCCTACGGGAGCCGGACTCCGAGCTCCTCTCAGACGGGTAGCTAACCACCTCTCTCCGCCAGACACCCCAGCCGAACTTCGACCGACAGGCTTGGACCCCCTGGCGGGCCGCAGCAACGGCCACGACTCTACTCCACTTCCTGCGACGGATTCCGCACGGCCCCATCACTCCCTGACGGGCTGCAGTAACGGCCACGACTCTGCTCCACTTCCTGCGATGGATTCTGCGTGGCTCCATCACTCCCTGGCAGACCGCAATAATGGCCACGATCCTGCTCCACTTCCTGCGACGGATACCGCACGATTCTTCCATCCTCTGGCAAGTCATGACAACGGACGTCGCTCCACTCCCCGCGACAGACTCCACGTGGCATGTCCCGGTGATAGCCACGATTCCACTCCACTACTCTTCGCAACAAACTCCTCCTGACTCTGGGCAGCCCACTGCCAGACGGTTACAGACATCGCTATCAGTCTGTTGCTCCCTCCACCTATAAAAGGGGGACCCCAGATATGTTATTCTCTAAGCTCAAAATTCTATCTCAAAACTCTGCTAAAATTTTCGTTCGAGCACTCCATTCTTGTTGAGACAGAGAACTGACTTGAACGTCGGAGGGTCTTGCCGGAGCAACCCCACCTCCGGTTTAGGCTTCTTTTGCAGGTCCCGACGGCGACCGTGACTCCCTCGACTCTAGTTTCTCTGACGCAGGCAGATTTTTGCACCAACAGGATTGGCACTAGAGGAAGGGACTGTGTCTTCGCAGTACCCTTGTTCTTAAAGGAGCGCTCAACGGGACCGTCTCCGATCATCTTCTCCGACATCCACTCCTCCTTCCCCCACTAGGTCATCGCCCGATGCCTCCTCGCAGGGCATCCACACAGCAATCCATGGCCTCCGCAGCCAGATCTCAGGCTCTGACCTCGCCTTCAGTCTCCCAACCTCTACCCCCTCCTCCGGTAGCGGCGGTTGGCGTGGAGCAATTCGACCTACTGGTGCAGCAGGTCAGAGGCCTCACTGAAGCTGTGTAGGCCATGCAACAGCAACAGCAGCCACAGGCATCAGTGCGACCGGAAAGAGCATCGCCAGAACTCCAAAATCCGATGATGGGATGGGCCACTTGGGCCAGCCGCCCAGTCTTTCCCGAAAAGATGAATCCAAGGGTGGAAAGCCCCCAATCAGACCATGATTCCACCCCCGGAAGATCTCTGCCTTCATCCTGCCAGAGGACCCTCGAGACCCGTAGTCGAGAGGATTTCCTGGACCGGAGGCTTCAGGAGATGAACCGACGGATCGAAGAACTCTGCCACGCTCCCTCCGCTTATGGTGAGGACATTTGTACTGACCCTCCTTTTTCTCAAATGATCATGCAGGAGCCAATCCCGCCAAACTTCAAGCTCCCTCAATTCGAAAGCTACGATGGGACTTCGGACCCGATTGACCACCTGGAGGCCTTCCGGACAATGATGCTGCTTCATGGCGCGCCCGATGCCATTCTATACCGAGCCTTCCCATCCACTTTGAAGGAAACGGCGAGAAACTGGTACTCGATGCTAAAGTCGGGTACCATCTTTTCCTTCGATCAGATGAGCCATCAATTTGTGGCTCATTTTGTCAGCAGCCGGCGCCCCCGGAAGGGTTCGGAGTCCCTCATCAATATCAAGCAGAGGGAGGGGGAGTCTATTTGGGCCTACATCAACCGCTTCAATGTCGCCACACTGGAGGTCCGAAACTTAGACCAGTCGGTAGCGATGGCCGCTCTGAAACGGCCTTTAGAAGAACGACCTTTTATTCTCCCTGGAAAAGAAGTACTCCAGGGATTTTGCAGACCTGTTGGCTCGGGCCGAGGGGTACGCCCGAGCGGAAGAAGCCTTCAAAATGAAGGACGAAGAAATCATGAGAGAGCGACAGGCGGGAGACTCGAGTAAGCCCATAGTCGAAAAAGGGCCGAGAGAAGCTCGGCCACGTTCTCGAACTCCTCCCGGGCACAAGCGCGCCCAGACTCCTCGAGCACGCAGGCAAGGAAGCCCGGATCATCGGGCTCGACGGGGTTCTCCTCCAGGAAGATTCCGCAAGTATGCCTCCCTCAACGCATCGAAAACTCAGGTGCTGATGGAGGTCAGAGAGCAGCTCCCAAGGCTAGAGAGGATGCGCACGTATCCCGAGAAGTACAACCCCAACAAGTTCTACCTCTACCATCGTGACCACGACCACGATACAGAAGAGTGCATCCAGCTCCGAGATGAGATCGAGGAGCTCATCTGGCGGGGTCGACTCGATATGTTCATTCGGCACCGGTCTGAGGGTAGAGAAGATCGGTCGGCCATGGGCCCTGCCACAGCCTGAGCCACCGAGGAGGGAAGAGTAGCCCAGGGATCGACCTCCAATCAGGATCATCAACTCCGTCACCGGAGGACCCCAAGGAGGAGCAGACCTTCCATGACCATGGGACTCGAAAAGCCTGTAAATGTATTACTAACGACTTTGCTTGGAATCAAAATTTCTTTCGACTTTGCATATCTTTTTTTTTCGACATGGGCTTGTTACGACTGGGGATAACCCCTTCAAACAATCAAAACAAAGTCATGTTAGGAACAGGAGGAGAACCTCATCCTAACATGAGCAAAGTCAAAGGCCCAGTTCTTTTAGACCGGATGGGGGGAGAGGCCCTACAATGTCCTAATGTGCCCCCACAGCCATGTTAGGAATAGGAGGAGAACCTCATTTTAACATGAGCAAAGTCAAAGGCTCGGTTCTTTTAGATCGGATGGGGGGAGAGGCCCTACAACACCCTGATGTGCCCCCATAGCCATGTTAGGAACAGGAGGAGAACCTCGTCCTGACATGAGTAAGGTCGAAGGTCCGGTTCTTTTAGACCGGATGGGGGGAGAGGCCCTTGCAACGATCCTTATGTGCCCCCACAGCTCCGTTGGGAACGGGAGGAGAACCTCATCCTAACCTGAGCTGAGATCGACTACGTCAAGAATGGAAGGAGAACCTCATCCTGACGATGACAAAAACCCGACTGCCCAATAAAATTGGATAAAGAGAAAAGTCCCCTCAATGGCACCTCTACACTTCTACGCGACCCCACAAAAAGCAAGGGGAGGACCCTCACTCGAAAAAAAGGAGAAAAATTAAAAAGAAAAGTGACGAATTACATCGGCAACAGATGAAAAATAAACCACACCAAAGACTTAGGGAACCTCGTCTCAATAAAGATGGAAAGTTCCTACCAAACATCCCCGGTCTTTAAGAAGGCCCTCGACACAGGTCAAAAAAATAATGACCCCTTCGAGGTAATACGAAGTTCGGACCATCGAGCTCGAGCCTACGGCCATGGATGACAAGAAAAGCAAATAAGTGTGGCGATGACTGGGCACCTCCAAACGACGTCGACGTCGAACAAGTCAAAAGACAGAAGAAGTTCGGCGGACGACAATTTAATACAATGCGTGGACGAGGTAACACAAAATCTCCTTTTCATTTCATTCGCAAAATATACACCACGAAGCCCAGAAGGCTAAAGGAAGATCGCAAGAATAAAACAAAACAACAAATAAAAAAATATATACATGAAAAGATGGAAGGCCAAAAAGAGCCCTAGGGAAGCTCTGCTCCTTCCGACCTCGAATTATCTGCTTCACTCCTTATCAAGGACTGCCTCAGATTTTCAACTTCTTCTTCTAGCTCTCTCTTTTTCAGCAGCATGTCCTGGAACATCCGACGGAGTCGCTGGCTTTCGTTCTCCACCTCTCGACGTCTCTTTCTCAGGACCTCGGATTCCGCCTCCGTGTCCTTGACTGCCCGCTGCTCGTACACCAGCTGGATCTTCAATTATTGCAGCTCGGCCTTTCCCTCCCCAAAAGCGATGGATAGTTCTTCTGCGGTCCTTCTCAGGAATTGGAGTTCGTCGGAATCCCAAGCGAAAGCAGATTGAGCCCCCTCAGCTAACTGCCTTCGAAGGCGGGCAACCTCGTCGGTCGCCATCCTGAGCCTCCTCTTGTATTCGTCCACCCGCTTGCGCCAGTCGGTCCGATACGCATCATAGCTCATCTCGACATCCTGGAGCTGTTGCTGAAGGTCGGAGATCTTCTTCGACCACTCCCGATCGCTGTCGGCTCGAGTCAAAAGTCGGGATGAACTTCCTTCCAGTTGGCCAATCCTCTCCTGGGCAGCCGACAGCTTCACTCTGAGAGAATTGATCTTGGCAGCCTGAGCCCAAGATTGATCGCTGGCGTGCTTCTTATGTTCCTCGAGCTCCTTCTCGAAGTTCACCTTTCTCCGGCTGTACTCCATGATCCCCTTCACATGGAGGCTCCGGAAGCGAGTGGCCTCTGTGGTGGCCTCAGAGTGACTCTCTCTCAACTTGTGAAGCTTGCCATCCATCTTCTTCAACCTTTTTGTCAAATGAAGAACTTCCTTCTTCAGCCATTGGATCGTGGACTTCAGCGGAATCCCCTGGGGCAGGGGAAGCACTTCAGCAGGACACTACCATCGGGAGACAAAAGCGTCAAGGCGCATCTCATTGCAGAAAGAAAAACAAAAAGGAGGAAGGAAGAGAGGAGAAGCCATCCACGATAAGAAATTCAACTTTATTGATTGAATATTTCTTAAAGACAAAAAGAAAAAAAAAATTACAGTAAAAGAAAAATACAAGGTCGGAGGTCTCAGACCTCTGAAGCTAGAGTTGGGGAGCTCGGTGTCCCTGGAAGGGGGGCTGCGGTGGCGGTAGCAACAGGAGAGGGATCGGCCTCATCTTCAGACTCCTCGTCCAAGAAGCTGAAATCGAGCTCGAGAAATTTCCTGGCCACCTTCTCCTAGCAGAGCTTGAATCCCTTGATGAATGCTTCTTGGCCGAACCTGACGTTCAGGTCCCTCATCTCCGCAAAGGCCTTGAACTCCTCCACCGCGAGAGCCCTGGCCTCCGAGACCAGGACTGAAATCTGCTCTGCTAAATTGGCGACCTCGGCCTCCTCCTTCCTCACCGTCTCCTCCGAGGTCTGCTTCTCTTCCTCCCGGGCCTATTTTTCTCTCTCCAGGACCTCTTGGAGGGCGACTACCTCGGCTGCCTTCTCTTCGAGACGGGCGATTCCGGCCCGATGACTCTCCTCCGCCTGGATGGCATCCCTCCTCGCCCGGTTTGTCGCCTCGATATTGGCAAGGAGTTGGTGCCCGATCTGCAAGGGCAGCTAGGAGGTCAGAACGAAGGAACGAAGGGAAGGGGGAAGGTGAATCTGTTTACCTCGAGAAAGGACCCCAGGGAGTCCCAAACCCGCTTTTCGAGATCGACGCGATCAATCCTCTCGACAACCTCGGGCAGGATGCAGCCGTCAATCAGCCGCTTTATCAGGTCCCTGTCATTAAAGGGATTCTCCCCTGTCTCTCCTTCGGAACCAAGGGACTCTTCAACGACGGCTCAGCGGCTACTCACCCTATGGGCCACCGACTTCCTTCTCCTCCCCCTCTCAGCCCCGGGCACCACCTCGACGCGGTCCCCTGAGGTGAGAGCCCCAGTGGGGGGACTCCTTGAAGAGGCCCGGGGAGCTGGTGGTTCGGCGTCCGAAGGAACATCGACCGCGAGGGCCACCTAGACAGGTGCGGCCGAGCTCGTCTCCTCCACTCTGGCCTTCTTTGCTGATCCGAAGGCCGCGGTGCCTCTTCTCTTGTGGGCCTTGAGGCCCCTGGTGAGCATCCGTGCTGCTTCGATGTCTATTCCTAAAAAAAAAAATCAAAAATTAATCAAAAATCAGTGATGGGGTGAAAAAGGAAGAAGTGACACACAAAAAAAAGAGAAGAAAAAAAAAGAAAAAAGGAGAGGGACGGAAGAAAAGAAGAGGAAAGAAAAGATGGAATACTCGCAGGATCCTAGAGACTCAAGCCGATGTTGAACAAAAACTGCTCCTTCAGAAGGTTGGGAAGGGAAGGAGCGGAATAGCCAAGAAGTTTTCGGGCGGCTTGAAGGTCATCCTCCCCCAGGTTGGGAGCCCGACGGACAGAGTCCCTCAGAGAGCCCCAAGGGGGCAAGCCCAGCCTCAAGGTCGGGCAGTGGACGAAGAGGTACTTCCCCTTTCAGTTGTGGATTGAAGAGGGAACACCTTTCAGCAATCTCTTCTTGCCAAACTGGGGGGAGAAATACCACCAGTCCTTTACCGAGGGATAACGCTTGAAGGTGTAGAAATGCCTAAACAAAGAGAGGGATGGCTGAACTTCGACTACGTAGCAAAGGGAGAGGAACCCTATCAAAAACCTAAAGGAATTCAGAGCAACTGAAGCTAAAGAAATATCTAAGAAACGGAAGAGGGCGACAACGAAAGGCGGAAGCGGAAGTCGGAGTCCGGTACGGAAGGCCTCCTGATATAGGCAGAAGCGGCCAGGAGGAGGGGTACTAGCCCGGTCGGAGGGGTCAGGAAGCTCCAGGTCGTACTCCGGAGGAACTCCATACTGAACCCTTATCAGTAGGAGTTCATCCGGAGTCAGGGAGCAGGGAATGGCATCCGACACAAAAACCAGGTGAAGCCCAGCCCTAGATGTGGGTTCGTCTATAGAGTGGGGGTCCTGAGGGGCTGAGGCGGAAGAACTCCCGGAACTGCTAGAGGCGGAGGTGCCGGAAGACATTTCGAATGATTTCAAACGAAGACCCTAAAGATCCCGGAGAAATCAGGTGGGACAAGGGATGAGGGGTCGTGGGAGACCAAACCAGAGGAATGCGATGGAAGAAAAATGGAGGAGAAAAGGCCCCTAAATGGCAAGAAGAAAGACAAAGGTTTCGGGACTAACCTAGATCGCTCTGAAGGATGCAGAGGGGCGAGGACAGGGATGACTCGAAGGATGCCTAGGGCCAAGGAAGACGCCAAGGAGGGTCAGGGCTCTCGAAGAAAAGGCAGACACCGATAGAACTCTCAGGTGGAATAGGGCCCCTAAAGGCAGAAGGGCGGGTTTAAATAGACCCTGGGATCCGGTGCCATAATGATCGCGAATCCCCCGAGACTAACCCACGCTCGACACGTGTCCCACTCACCACAGCAGGTGGCTAAAAGCGACTGACAGCTGACAAAGCCATTACTGCACCGTGCTTGGGCCAGCGTACCAGCAGAAATTCCGAAAGGTCCCTTCGAATTGCTCCGATTCGAAAAGACTCCAGCACGCGCGCATTCAATGCTAAAATATCTAGAGGTGATCGCGCACAGGATTCAAGGGGACAACTTCGGTTGCAAAAATTTTTCTGTACTTTCTTCATTTGAAATTCGAACTCGGAAGTAGGGGGACTAGTGTTGGGTATAAAATACCCCTCCAACCGAAGTTCATGACAGGAGTGACCCTCCGGGGATCCAACCAACTTCCGACCTCCGACAACGTCTCTTCAAACCTCCCAGGCGGCCGAGCCTCCGCAACACTCCCAAGTTTTGCCGACGGACAGGACCCCGCCAGCATCGACCGGATTCTTCGCGACGTCCGGACTCCTACGGGAGCCGGACCTCATCCCCGACTCCAATTGCAGGCAGATTTCGTCCGGACTCCTACGGGAGCCAGACTCCGCCCACGACTCCAATTGCAGGAAGACTCAGTCCGAACTCCTACGGGAGCCGGATCTCATCTCCGACTTCGGTCGCAGAAAGACTCCGTCCGGACCTCGTCCCCGACCTCAACTGCTGGAAGGCTTCGCCCGAACTCCTACGGGAGCCGGGCTCCGTCCTCGACCTCGACTGCTGGTAAACTTCGTCCGGACTCCTAAGGGAGTCGGATTTCGTTCCTAACTTTGATTGCAGGTAGACTTCGCCCGGACTCCTATGGGAGCTGGATCTCGTCCCCAACTCCGGCTGCAAGAAGACTTCATCCGGACTCCTACGGGAGCCGGACTTCATCCCCGGCTTCTACTGCAAGCAGACTTCGTCCGGACTCCTACGAGAGCCGGACTTCGCCCCTGACTTCAATCGCAAGAAGACTCCGTCCGGACTCCTACGGGAGCCAGATCTCGTCTCCGACTCTGGCTACGGGAAGACTCCACCCGGACTCCTACGGGAGTCAGGCTTCATCTCCGACTTCGACCGCTGGTAAACTTCGTTCGGACTCCTACGGGAGCCGGACTCCGCCCATGACTTTACTTGCAGACTTCATCCAGACTCCTACGGGAGCCGGGCTCTGCCCACGACTTCACTTACAGGTAAACTTCGTCCGGACTCCTACGGGAGCTGGACTTCACCCACAACTCCAATTGCGGGTAGACTTCATCCGGACTCCTACGAGAGTCGGACTTCGCCCCCAACTTCAATCGCAGGAAGACTCAACCCGGACTCCTAAGGGAGCCGGATCTCGTCTCTGACTCCGACCGCAGAAAGACTCTGTCCAGACTTCGTCCCCGACCTCAACTATTGGAAGGCTTCGCCCGGACTCCTACGGGAGCCGGGCTCCATCCTCAACCTCGACTGCTGGTAAACTTCGTCCGGACTCCTAAGGGAGCCGGACTTCGCCCCTGACTTTGATTGCAGGTAGACTTCGCCCGGGCTCCTACGGGAGCCAGATCTCGTCTCCGACTCCAATTGCGGGAAGACTCCGTCCGGACTCCCACGGGAGCCGGACCTTGTCCCCAACTTCGACTGAAGAAAGACTTCGTCCGGACTCCTACAGGAGCCGGACTCTGAGCTCCTCTCAGACGGGTAGCTAACCACCTCTCTCCGTCAGACACCCCAGCCGAACTTTGACCGACAGGCCTGGACCCTCTGGCGGACCGCAGCAACGGCCACGACTCTGCTCCACTTCCTGCGATGGATTCTGCGTGGCTCCATCACTCCCTGACGGACTGCAGTAACGGTCACGACTCTGCTCCACTTCCTGCGATGGATTCCGCGTGGCTCCATCACTCCCTAGAGGGCCGCAGTAACGGCCACGACTCTACTCCACTTCCTGCGATGGATTCTGCATGGCTCCATCACTCCCTGGCAGACCACAATAATGGCCACGATCCTGCTCTACTTCCTGCGACGGATACCGCGCGATTCTTCCATCCTTTGGCAAGTCGCGACAACGGACGCCGCTCCACTCCCCGCGACAGATTCCATGTGGCATGTCCCAGTGATAGCCATGATTCCACTCCACTACTCTTCGCAACAAACTCCTCCTGACTCTGGGCAGCCCACTGTCAGATGGTTACAGACATCGCTATCAGTCTGTTGCTCCCTCCGCCTATAAAAGGGGGACCCCAGATACGTTATTCTCTAAGCTCAAAATTCTATCTCAAAACTCTGCTAAAATTTTCGTTTGAGCACTCCATTCTTGTTGAGGCAGAGAACTGACTTGAGCGTCGGAGGGTCTTGCCGGAGCAACCCCACCTTCGGTTTAGACTTCTTTTGCAGGTCCCGACGGCGACCGCGACTCCCTCGACTCCAGTTTCTCCGGCGCAGGCGGATTTTTGCACCAACAGGCTAGAATTAAGTCTAAGGGGTGAGTGCATGGCCAGACATGGGTATACATGGGCTAGGAAAGTGCATCACATTGGGTTAGCTATTTGTGAGTTTTATTGAGCTTTGGGCTTGACCCTTTTATATAGGTATACATACATGTAACTAGGTCAAGGATTGATTGTATGCTAATACAGAAAGAAATAAAATCTCTTTCTTCCAAGAATATTTTTTTTCTTCTCTCTTTTTCTCAAAGCTAGGGCATCAGTGATCGCCCTTGTTCTTGATTGTTTGTGCTTCCGCATCTAGGTGCTCATCTTTAGTTGCTGGCTAATCACTAGGTTCCCATGCATGGTTCGTGATCATTACCAACACATAAACTCTTCTCTAGGTTTTAGATTTTCGACCTCCATTCTTCTTTTGTCCATCATAAGTTCTTTGCACAAATTGATTTCTAATCCTTTGCAGATAGTTAGCGATCTTACGATCTATCTGATCATAGTTAAAGCAGGCATCCATAATCCAACAGCAGTCCTTGTCAATATGATTTCGGCCACATCTGGAGCATTGCTCACCATTAGTCCATTGTCTTATTATTTGTTGCTCTCTTAGTTGGACCTTTGGATTCTTACTGTTCTTCCTCTACATATCATTAGATCTGACTCTCTTTCTTTGATTCCTTTTTCTTTCTACATGTGCTTCATTGACATCTCATTTAATAATTCATGCTTTATTTACCACATTAGTGTAAGTAGGTAAGTCATAGGGAACCACTTGTTTTTGAAGTTTAGACCTCAGCCCTGCCTCAAATTTATGTACTTATTCTTGCTCACCATCCACCAATCTTGAAATAAATTCAGCAAGCTCTACAAACTTTGCTTCATATTTAGTCACACTCATACTTCTTTATTTCAGATAAAAAAATTTTTGCTCTTTTGAGATTTTTATGCTTCGAGGAAAATACTGGTCATAGAATGCGATTAGGAATCTCTCCCAGGTGAGTAGTTCCTGATTTTGTTCATATTTGCATTGTAATCGCTGTCACCAGTTAAATGGTGATTTTTGGTAAGGGAGAGCTAAGGGATTAAGGCCTTTGTATAGACCTCTAATGGAGAGCAATTTGAATTCGTTTTCAACTAGAATTTTTGATGGATTTAGGATTTCTGATCAGAAGAAGAACTCCTTTGAGAGTTCCTCACATTTTTCCCTAGCTCTCACGTAATTCCAGTATGTGCAATATATGTACTGGCTTATTTCAATTATTTTTTTTACCATTGGGTAGGTTTTAAAATTTTGGGTATTACACCAACGGGAGGTGGCAGTGGAGGTGGGTGTCCATGAGGGCTCAAGATGGTGATGCCGATGATCGGTGGGAGGTGGTAGCGGAGGTGAGCATCCATAAGGGCTCGAAAAGGAGATGGTAGAGATTGGCTGGAGGTGGGCATCCATGAGGGGGAAGGTGACGATAGAGACTAGCGGGAGGTAGCAGCGAGGACAACGGGGAGGAGATGGGTGTTTGCAAGAGGGAAGGCGATGTAGAGACCGACAGAAGGTGGGCATTCGTGAGGGCTCAAGAAGGTGAAAGTAGAGACTGATGGGAGGTGGCAGCGGAGGTGGGCATCCACGAGGGCTCGAGAAGATGACGGCAGAGACCGACGGGAGATGGCAGCGAGGAGAGTGGGGAGGAGATGGGCATCCGTGAGGGGGAAGATTGAGGCAGAGATCGATGAGCGATGGCAGTGGTGGTGGGCATCCGCGAGGGCTCGAAAAGGTGATGGCGAAGACAGATGGGAGGCGTCAAAGAGTGGGGAGGATATGGGCGTCCGCGAGGGAGAAGACGATGGTGGAGACGAGTGAAAGGTGACTTCTGTGAGGGCTCGAGATGGGTTCGAAAGGACTCGAAAGGATTTAAAGGAAAAAAAGTTATCAAAAAAATCTGTAATTAAGGATATTTTAGTCATTTCTTCTTTTCTGTTAACACTATAAGGTCGGAGATAGACGATTAGACCTCTTTGTAATTTTCTTAAAATTTTGGGATTTATTAGAAACCTTTTTTTTCTTTTGAGGTCCAAATGTAAATGGGTCAAAGGATGTGTCTGTAATTTTTTTAATTAATAATTACATATTTTTATTCTTTATTGATAAAATAATTTTATTTGTGGATCGTAATAAAATTAGAAGGACTTTGAGATTAGAAAATTTAAATTTTAAAAATATTTTATATAAATTAAAAATAAAAATAAAAATAATGAACTTTGTTTATCATATAAAATAATAATAAAAATAATAGAAAATAATGGGCTTTATTTGCTGCATGAAATAGTATGTTACAACAGGGCAGAAAATTTTTACCCAAAAAAAAAGGGCAGAAAACAATAAAAATAATAATTATTATAATTTTGACAATATTGATCAAAATGATCACGAGAATGGCCCTTACGAGAATTCTAACAAGGTTGCCAAAGCGACATAATATGCCAATGCGGGAGTAAAACCCCCACCATGGTATATCCCCAAATGTTTAATCGCTCAAGTATGGCGTTCCAAATGTGATAATTCCAGACCACTGAAATCAGATTATCTCATCGCTAAAGATCTAAGATCAGCCTGATCACCCCATTTGGAACATGAAACGCCATCGAGTTCAATTCCTCCCTTGACCGGGAGGGACAGCCCACGTGCGATGCTCGGTGCGCATCCACATGTCACGCCGTTTCGCTCACACGTTTGCCTTGAATAACCGGCAGGGAGAGGAAAAGAACGGTCCACAATCCGAGCTCTCTCCCCACCACTGCTCAAATGTGGGCGTCCTCCGGGTTCCTGTCCTCCGCTTCTCCGGTGTCCGCTTCTCTGCTCGCCCTCAAGAGGATCCCGGCGCTGCCGACTCCCCGGCCGACCTCTCGCGCTCTCCCTCGTTCTCCGTTTCCACTTTCAACGAGGTTAGATTTTAGTTTGAATCCCTTCATTTTTTTTCTTCTCTCCTCTGATATCACGCACTGCAATACTCTCGTTTTCTGGTTGATTTTTTTTAGCGCAAACTCGTGGGTTTTCTCTTCTAAGTTTCCTACTTTTTAATCTCAAAGTTAATCGGTGAAAGTTCAAGAACAATCGGATTTTTTTCTTCTCGAATTTTTAGGAGACTAAGTGTCCAAATTGCTTGATTTTTTATTTTTCGCGACTGATGAATTAATATGCTAGAATTCTCCACGAATGATCTCAAGAATCCACAATCTACTGTTGGTGGTATGTATCATAGTCAAAATTGAGTATATTCCCTTTAATGCCTGTGAAGGTTAGGGTTCTTGTCGCAAAAAAATTGAACACTAGAAACGAGCTAGAGAGGAAAGCGAAAATTATAGCATGTAGAGTTAAAAAGCCACATGTGGAAAGGGATAGATAGTCGGATTTGAGTTGGTTCTGGAGGGCCTGAAAGGATTATGTTGTACTGTTATTTTCAATGCCGTCCGCTTAGAATGTTGTGATTGTTATGGTGAAGAGTGCAACGATGTATGAATGTGAGAGACGGATCAAGCATGGTAAATGGGATCGAGGCTTGTCCTGCTTGTTTTTGAATGAAAAGGTTACAGATGAATATAGGTGTGGAGCATTGACTGTGCGTGCACTGTGCTTTAGGGTATCGTGCAACAGAGACAACAGAAAGGCGGTGCAAAAGGAAATTTGTAGACAACTTTCGTTGCTGCTGAACAAACCAAGTAGTAGCTTTTGCAATCAAAAACCATGCTATGTTAGTTGGCTAATCTTGCAACCAATTTTGGAAGCTAGCCGATTCTACAACTAGAAGAGAGGAAATAAACAAGATAAAACAATTGATTAGGTGTAAATGGTCTAGTTGCTTGGTTTAGGCCTTATTTAGGGAGTTTGTAAGTGAAAATCTCCTGTCCTTTTTTAGATTGGCAAAATATCATCCGTCTGGGTGCTTTCTGAGTCCCACATCTAAGATGGAGAGCAATAATGGGCCACCCGAAAAAAAGCCCTGCACGTTGCTGGCCTTTATGTGTTGACTTTGTATTTATTACATTGTTTTATGTTCATGCAGAATGCAATATCATTCCATGCCACCTGTCTTGCATCCATTTGATCCTTGACTATGGTGCAGCTTTTGTTGCTTTGACCTTTCTGATTGTGTCAAGCTCTCGTAGGCTTGGACTTGAGTGTTCCATCCTCACCAAAGAGAAAATTTAGGTTGACATTATTGCTACCACATAGAGCTTTGTCATTTTATCCATAGAGAACAGAATCCTCATATTCATAACCTTCATGGATCAAGGTAATTTTTCATAAAATGCTTGATTGTTTATGACTGTACGTGAGGAAATAGTGATGGTAGAAGTACCATGCTTGTATCAAAAGATGAGCTATTTCTTAAATGGTTATGATCTCATTGATATATGTGTGTGTGTGTGTGTGTGTATATATAGAGAGAGAGAGAGAGGTGGATGGGCACCATAGTTTGGTATTGATTTTAACATGGCTTTGCTGTGGAAGCATTTACAATATATATAGTATAATATGCTCATGCCTGCTCATCAAAATAGAATAGATACTTGGCCATGGCAATAAATCTGCATTGAAAAATGGAGATGTGAGACAGTTTTTCACAAATGAGAATGAATAGAAATAGTGCAATTGGAAAGAGAAGTTTGTTCTTTAATTTATGTGTGAATATCCTTAAGAAAAAAACTTCCTGTTTATAGAGAAACTAAGATATCAAGAAATTTCATTTAGTTAAGTTTAGTTGAAGCATGGCTTGGTGAAGTCAAATGGTGATTGAAAGGCAATGTTCTAGCAATTTGTTGATCAGTTTCTATAGAAATACGGTGCCACATCATTTTGTTACAATATTTATCAACTGCCTAGATGTGCGGAGCATGAAATTTCAACAGCAGGATGGGCTTTTGTGTAAAATGAACTTTGAACTGTATTTCTGTTGTAATGGGTTAAACATCTGTTCAAATTTCTACTTTAAGGAATAGTGCTCTGTTATAGTTTTGGCAGAAGTAACTGTGTCATAAACTTAGTTTCGGCAGAGACTGTAATGCCTAGTGCATTGTCCTTGAGATGTGACTGTGAACTACTTGCTGGAGACTAATTCTAGTTTATTCATGGTTAGGTTGAATCCATTATGTGATACAGGCCTAGAAATTGATTGATTGTTACTTCTTTCATTCAACTAATTTGAGCAGTTGACAATGATTATTGGAGTTTTATGGTTCTAGAGATCTCTTAATGTACCTAAGCCTACGCATTTCTTAGTTATTTACTTGGATGTAAGACGCCTTGGTTGTTACCTTTGTTATGATTAGCATAAAAAGATCTGCTGGTAAATTAATTTTAGGTAGGAAATGGATAATTTAAGTTGCTGTGATTGTCTCATGATTGAAGAAGCTCTACTTGATTTTTGGGTTTTGTCTCATCATAAGCATTTTTGAACTTCAATAATGACGATGGATGTTGATTAGATATACATGTGGAGACGTGTTTCATCCATTACCCCTTTTATAGGATCCGTGTGAGATGTAGTTATGCTGCATCAGATATCAGGGAAGATTCCTCTTCTGTTCCAATAGATGTAGTGGCAAATGTAAAAACTGAAAAGGTATGTGCTTTAGCCATGTTTTATTTTGTATATGTACGCATGCATGTGTGTTACTATGCAGGTATATAATCTTATTTTCACTTCATTACATGTAAATCTACATCCATACTGCTATAAAATAATGTGATGTTTTTTTTCATAGATTGTAGTCTTGGGAGGCAGTGGTTTTGTTGGTTCTGCTATTTGCAAAGCTGCAGTCTCCAAGGGCATTGAGGTTGTCAGCCTAAGCAGGTGCATTTAGTTTTCTTATCATGAGGGTGTTTGTTTTTCTGATTTTAATTTTGTGTTGAGGTATATTATACCCAAAGTTACTATTCATGCTTTTTTTAAAAAAAAAAACAATATAAACCTGTCTTCCTCTCTCATTTCCTTTTTCTATGCTGGACACTTTTTATGCACTAAATGTTAGGTAATTATTACAGGTCAGGGAGGCCTTCTTACTCAGATTCTTGGACTGACCAAGTCACATGGATGGCAGGCATGATCTTATACCAAGTTCCGGCTTGAGTCTTCGTTAGTTGATGCCTATGATGCTTATACATGTCTCTGCACTGTACATTTTACATCCTATAGTTATTATTATTATTATTATTTTACAAAATAATAATCAAATTGGCTTCTTACTGGCAGGAAAGAATTTATGGTCAAGTAACCTTTTTTTTTTTTGGAAAGGAAACTGTGCTCAAATGCCTACACTCATTGAAACAAGCACATATGCACGGAGAGATGAACGTAGATTTTGTTTGCAAGATTGGATTTGTATTAGATAAGCAACAGAATAGGTTGGTTGAAATAATTGGAGGAGAACAAGGCAAGAATTCTATAAGAAGATAAAGCGAACGCACAGTGGCTAGAAGTAATAAAGTCTGTCTGCAAAGGGAAATATATTTCAGGTAATAAATATACAAAAGTTATATGATGTGGCGGTTAATAATAGGCATATGAATACCTTTATAAAGATTATGGTTTAAGGACATTGAAATGTTAACAAACAGATGCCAAAACAGTAGAGGTTGAAGTTTGCGATTGTGGATTTATAGTGAAGAAAAGGAAGGGGACATATATTGCAACAACACACTCGATAAGGAGGCAATCTTAAGGACTCTGCAGGCGTGGACCTAGGATTTTTCATTTTAGAAGACAACAATAAACATTTATTATAACTTAAAAAAGCATTCTAAAAGAAACCAAATTCTTGTGGATAAAGTGTGGAAAAATTATTACAGTTGTGCTCAGTGTTATTTAGTACAACAAAATCAGTTATGTTTGAAGATACTAAACCTTTCAATTTTTTTTTGCCAATATAAATAACCAAATAATTTGTGAAGAAACTCATTCTTCATGTTGTTTTGAAGTCTCGTTTTCATGACATTCATGGCCGAGAATGCTTTTTCCATAGTTGCTGTTGAAAGTGGAAGTCAGTATGAGTCTAAGCAGATGATTTATGTTATGATGGCTCTTTGATTTTCTTGTCTTCACCATTCCATGATAGAGTTCACAATTGATGATACATTTTGAATTTTCAGGCAACCCTTTCATAATTTTTTAACTTTTGATCTTTGATGATGTCTCTTGTTCAATGAAGTCATTTTGTTAAAATTTTCAACCAGCTGAAAAATATCATGAATTTTAGACATTTTATAAGTATATTTGAAATATACCATGTTGAGAGTAAAGAGTCCATTGTGTTCTCACTAAATTTGTGGTTGAATTCTTGCAACTTTGAATAAACTCTAGCAACAAATATATCCACCTGATAATGATGTTCTGTAGTCATTTCATCATGTTGATTTGGCATTCAACCTCGACAAGCAGTGTAGTGAGCATTCATGTCAGGAATATTCATATCAAGCTTCTTTGAAAAGATATTATCTTTTCAGACAAAGAAGCCCAACCATTTTCTTCGAACTCTTGAATAAGTTCTTATGTTAGAAAAAGATGAAGTTCATGATATTGAAACTTTCTGGAGGTTGATGCTGAAGGATCTGGCATAGATCATCAGTGCCCATGATTTCTCCCATTGAGAGGTAATATGAAGACTAACTTGAATGACGTTACAAATCATAAGCAGCATTTGCATGTTCTCTTTGCACCTATGTTGATCTATCATTAATGGCATTTGCCAAAACTGCACAAATTGCACTATACATGTTTAATACACTAATATTGAATCAAGATGTGAAAACCAATATGTTTCTCGAGCTCATTGCAGGTTACCAATTTGGTTAGTCCTTTTATAGCCTCAATTTCATCAAGTACCAGCATATGTGCAATCTTAACAGCTTGTAACGCTTGTGCCATTTGCAAGAAGCACTAACAAATTTGGCCAAGGCCAATGGGAGACTGGCCAAAATTTTCAGTTTCCATCAAATTTGGCAATTTTTGGAGCAATTTTAGTCCATTTTGGCTGAAACTGGACAAAACCTTTTTTTCGTTTAAAAAGTAATTTTGTTTACTCTTTTATAAAATTCACTAATATGATTCAATCATTGATATATCCATTCATATGCTAGTTCAATCGCACATTTATCTATAAGGCATAAATCATTTACACATTTATGTGATGTCAAATTTGAAACATTGCAACAAAGCTGGGAAGTGCATCAACAAGAGGAGCATGAGGGGAGGGGAGCTTGCAAATTCAAAATATATGTTTTTCGCTTTTTTCTTTTTCTAGCTTTATATTATTGTTTGTTGATAGGATGCGATTATTCATAAAGAAAGGGTTATTTTTAACAATGACTGAGAATCCTAGGCAGAGTCAAGAGTGTGTTGTGTCTCTATTCTAAACGAGTATATAGGTATTGTTTGAGACTTAAATACTTTGTAGTGAAATTTATTCTAGCTTGAACATATGTAATGTATAAACTTCAAAAGAAAAAAAATGCTTTGAGAGGAAATGGATGTAATTTTTTTTTAAAAAATCTTAAAACTAGTCAATCTGCATAGGTTATGATTCCATATAACAATATTTTTTTTTCTAGGTTTTGGATTTTTGGCTTTTTGGCTGAAATTTCAAAATGTGGACTGAAACTGTTGAAACTGCTGAAACCTCCAAAATTAAACTCTACATTCGGGACCAAAACTGGAACGAAAATGGAGTTTGGAAACCTTGAGAATGACTATACTTTTGATGCAGCTTGAATGATCTACATGTCATTAGTATATATCTCCTATATTGTTTTTATATGATACAATGAGGACATCTTTTTTTGGGTTTGTTGGGTTATGGTTCAAGTCAAACTACATTTATGTCTGCAACCCTTTTTAAGGTAAATAGAACTCCCATTTGGCCTTCATCATCATGTATGCCCTCGCACAAGCATACACACACACACAGAGAGAGAGAGAGAGAGAGAGAGAGAGAGAGAGCCCCTCCAAAAGAGTGGGGATGCCTAAAACTCTAGAATATGTGCTGTCATAACGTTGACATATCTGTATCCTTTTTTTTTTAACCATGATTGTATTGGCATATACATTGTGTTATCTTTATATCTTTATCATTGTCCATGCCTCATAGTACTACATATAGATACCATTGACATACAATAATTTTATTGCTAACCATATTTATGTCGTTGCATAAACTTTTTGGTCCTTTGCAGGTATGCCTAACAATGTTACATAAATAACATAAAAGTTATCTTCAAGTGCACAAACTACAATGACATTTTTATGATTATACAGCATGGATCCCAGCTCTTTCAATTTAGAGCTAAGGTTACTCTTGCATCGTGATTTTGGAACAAACTTTGAGTAGATTATCTTATGCAAATAAAAAGTTTAGAAAGTCATCTCTCAACTTAGGCTTAAGGGAACAAACCATAATAGCATCTAGATGAACAAGTAAAATCTCAACCTTTTCCCCTAAGAAACCTATATGAAAATCAACCTAGAAAAATGGATTCAATTCATTATGATGTAGGCCATGTTGGTGCTTTAGGGCATAAAAGCTTTTTTTTTTTAAAAAAAAGTTTTAAATCCTTTTTTGTTCTCCAGGAAAGCATTGAAGGAATAGCCAACTCATGTAACTGAGCCCTTTTGATTGTGTTCTTATGTTTGAATGTGAATATATCACTAAAACTATGGAACCCACATTCCCTCAAGAAGAATATAGAAGATGACAATTGTCCTCATAGTCTTGGATGTCCTTCCATACGTAAACTTTCGAATTATAAAAAAAACTCAATGTTGCTATTGCTGAATGCTCCTATTTGACCATTGGAATAAATTGGATGCAAGAAGATAGTGCAATATTTTGACTCTAACATTGATTATGCATCTCTCTATGGGGGTAGATTTTAATTGCTTGCCTTTTCTAACCCGATGAAGCCATAGTTCAAGAAAAAAAATACATAACCACGTAATTTATGTGGAAACACAAAGGGTTCATTTTGTTCTCATCCTGGAAGATGGTAAAGTACAAAATTATTTGTGGAGGTTTTATGATTCTTTCACTATGTACTTGTCTTTGAAATTTAAGTAAATGAGAGACCCAACTCTAATAAAAGAGTATCTTAAATAGATATTATCCTCTCTCCATCAGAAAACGCTATATATTCACTATATCAATTTTCTCGTTCCATATCCTAATAAGAACTTTATTATTGGCATAAATCCTACTTTTGAGTTCTGTAAATTTGTTATGGATATTTTGATTTTCTTTCCTCTGGCCTTCCAGTACATACCATGGCTTGCATGCGTTTCAAGCCCTCTAATTTGAATATGTCTATAATCTTATCCTCTCTTATTTAAAACTAGTTGATGAATGCTTATCAGGATTCTTATATTATTTCTATTTGCTGCTTCACCATTTCACTTTAATGGATCATTTCTATCTTTTGCGTATAAAAGACTTGTTAAAACTAGGGGTCATTTGTGTTCATCTGGAAAGTTTTTTGATAAAAAGTATTTAATCCAGGCTTAAAATCTATGCAGGAGATGTTTTCTATGCTAGATGGGATGAAGTACTGGTTGGGGCAACTGCAGTTGTTTCAACCCTTGGAGGGTTTGGAAGTGAGGAACAGATGAAGAAGATAAATGGTGAGGCCAACATCCTGGCAGTGGGTGCTGCAAAAGATTTTGGTAAGTACTTTATGTCAAGCTTACTATCTTTTTAAATAACGCACTGGCTCCATGCTAGACTCAAAACTGTATCATGCTTTTATTAGCGAACTGTCAGTATGTAGTTACATTTAGTGAAAAATCCATTTTTCAGTCAGGTAAAGCTGCTAAGTTTTAATCCCAGTTAATTGTGAGACACCTGGAGTTAGAAATTTGCAAAAACAATGCAAAACATGCCTAAGATAGATTTAAGGTGATCATTAGCATTGGAAGAAGGTTTAGCTATTACCTGTCATGAAATGCATTCTCATAAAAAGTTGAATGTGACTATGATCATATGATGTTTCCTTAGAAGGAGATTTGGTGATAATTTCTGTTCTTTACCTTTCTAGTGACGTGACATTTCATGGTGATAAAAGCTTTCTTAGTTCCGATAACTAGCCTCGTGAGATGATCAAAAGTTGTATAATAAATTGTCTCTAAGTGTGCTCGGGTTTTCACCTATGTCTTGTGTTCCAGTTTTATTTTTTGGCTTCATATTTGTGCCTAAAAGATAAATGAAATCCCTATCAAACTTTGCCCTCTTTCTTCTTCCTTTAAGCTCTTTTCATGTATGAGAGGGATCTTTAAAAGAATTTTCTTGGATAAACTTAAGTTGTCCCATACTGGTTAACTGGCCTCCTAGGTGTTATGATAGATCTCTCTCCCATGGTTACTTCAGGCAACACATGTGACACCACATTCACATAAAATAGTTGTCAGCTGAGAACTGGTTGTAAATTCTCAAAACTTAGTGAATCATAATTTCATCCATTAAACTTACCTCACAAATGGGAGAACCGGAGAAGGTTTGTAATCAAGGCAAGGCTGGAGATCTAATTGGATGGAAGCATGCACTGCTGATGAAAGTAACTCTATCATGCAGAGTATTATTGATTCAAATAGATTATCATGATTAGCCAGGCAGTCAATCAACAAAAACCAAGGTGAAAGTGGAAAATCTTGGGTAACATTAACTTTCTGGTGGTTATTCTTACAATTCATTCAAGTTCTTGTAGCCTTGTTGCTGCAATCTGGACAGCAAACAAAAACATACCAAAAAGAAACACAGGAGTGGAAAAACAAAATCGGCAAATTTCAGCCAAGCTCTCTGATAGCGAGCAATGTATTAGACAATCAAGAGCTTCTTGATCCTTGATATTTACTGACGTATTGCCTTGGCAGACTAGGCAGCTGCTAGTGGGTTGGTGGGTGGGGCACAGTGGGATGGGGGCAGAGGGGGTTTGGGGCATGATGTAGCATAGACCCGGAGATTTCCTTGATTGAATGGTTGAGACCTGTGCAGTCGTAACTCATCTTACAAATATTGGATTTGGTGATACTGGAGTCATTAGAAATGTCTCTTTGGGTTATATGGTTAATAGTTCATGGACATCAGCCAAGTTTTTAGTGTTTTTTTAGGTCAAACAATGGTTGAAAGGTTCAGCTGTAAATAATGATGCTTTTCTTTAAATTTTCAGGATTCTAGACATATTTTAAGTCTGTTAATTAGATTAATAGTTTGGATTAAAAGTTATCTAGGGTTAATATCATTGAGAGTCTGTTTATATAGCTTGCGAAGGGTTGTGAACAAGGTTTTTGGGTATTTTGAGAATTATAAGTTACTGATTTTCTTGAGGGTGGGCTTCCTAATTTTTCCTCCCTCTTCAAACACTCTTCGAACTCTTCTCCTTTCTATGCCTGCTCTTGGAGAAGCTATGACCCACAATCTCTTAATGGGATATTTGAGTAATGGGTTCAGAGTTGGAGGATCTGATCAAGGCAATGAATGCAAAACATGAAGCATTGGCAGAATATTTCAGAAGGGTGATAGTAATATTATAGAGTCAACTTTCTCCTAAATAATTGATTCTTTCTTCTCTATTTTCACTTTCTATAGTTGATTATCATGAAGAAGCTGCATATTCATATTTCATTGAATTCCTCAAACTAGAGGTAAACACTAAGTCTTGTATTCAAGTTTCTTCTACTTTTGAAGATGAAAAGACATGTTGAGTGTGTTCTTCCTTTAGAAGCTCTTGATTCATCTTTAAGAGTCGATTCTGTTTTCAGTGATGCAAGTTTGCTTTCTAAAGATGGAAATTCTTTTTTGCAAAATCTTTTTAGACGACTATTATTCTTAAAGAAAAATGGACCACAAGTTTAGAAATTGTGGTGATATGGAACATGGTTTTGAAAAAGGTAGGGATATGGTGGAAAATCTCAATTTAGTTGGGCCTTGGGCCTAAGCTGGCTCAAGGACTTTGGCCAAGCCTGGACCAAGCCTTGGTTATCAAGCCCAAGCCCAACATGGCTCAAGATATGTTTTCAGATTGGGCTATGCTCAAAATGGGCCTTATTCATTTTTCACCAAATTCTCTACTCAGGACTAGCCCAAAAACTATTTAGCTCATGTTTCTATGCTTGATCCTAGCCTACGATTTCTAAAATCTAAGCTTGAGGGCATGTTTGTCTTGGCTCGGTCCATTGACAGCCTTACATGGTTACTTGGAACTATGAAGAATGGAAGGAAACTGACAGAAAACATCTTGGAACTTGAGGGCACATTCGTCTCAGCTAAGGGGATTTTGATGTAGCATAGATTCAAAGATTTGTTAGATTAAGCAGTCCAAGCCTTCCTCACTCTACACGAAACTAGTAAACTTCTGCAAGGTGCAACTATTTGCACAAGCATTGGATATCTATGATTGTGGAGTTGTTGGATAGGTCTCTTGAAATGCACAATTGATACCCTGCAATCTTTGGCCAAATTCTAATGTTTACTAGGTCAAAAAATGGTCTGAAATTTGGGCTGTAACTTAGTCAAGATTTTCTTCCAATTTCTAAAATGTTAGTCATATGTCTAGTCCTTTAGTTAAATGTCAGACCTGGATTAAAGGTTATATAGGATTAGTATGAATAAGTCTGTATATAGCCTGTGGGTGGTTGTTAACATGGCTTTTGGATATTTTGAGAACTATGATTTATTGATTTTCTTATGGTGGTTTCCATAATTTCCTATCTTATCCTCATAAAGGTGTCTTCTAACTACTCTTCTATAGGCCTTTTTTTTTTTTTGGTGTGGGAGAAATAGAGAGGAGGGGAATAGATAGAAGAAGAGAAAATATGAAAGAATGTAACCTTTTTTTTTTTGGTGTGGGAGAAATAGAGAGGAGGGGAATGGATAGAACAAGAGAGAATATGAAAGAATGTAAAACAAGAGCAGCAACATAATAAAATAGAAATAGGAAATAAACATGGCAAGCCTAAGTCCATCAGTTCAATCTTAGATGTGACTAGTATACAAAAGATGTAATTATTCTACACATATATTATGTGTGAATATATGCATGAGAAGACTACTTTCTTCCGTGTAAAACACTACTTTCTTCCTTGTAAAACACTTTTTCGGGATGGGGGGGGGGGGGGGAGAGAGAGAGAGAGTGGAAATTAGGTTGGGTCGAGTTGGATACAGGTCATCGTGTATGGGTGGTCAAATGTATGCCAACCCAAACCCATTCTTTTGATTAAACATGCAATCCAATCTGACTCGCATGACTTGTTTAATAAATGATCGAAGTAGGTTAAACAGGTTAAGCATGTCTTTAACGGGTTAGATGCATTTTAAATAGGTTAAGTGGGTTTTAAACAAGTCAGGTCATGAGTCGACTCAACTGTTCAATGGATCAAAATGGGTTAAATGGGTCATGATTCTAAACCTGAATCCAGCTTCTTTAATAAATAGCTTAGGTCGGGTCCATCCATTTATGACCCAGACTTGTTTATGCCAAATCTAAATTGGCTTAAAGGGGATCGGGTTGGTGAGTCAGGTCATTAATTGCCTTCCAAAGAGAGAGGAAGAGTGAGAGAGAGAGTTAAGCATACAATAATGATGCTATTTTGTTTTACTTTGATGTTCAATGCAAATTATTTAAATGGTTTTGTCTGCAATAAAAGAGAGACATGTTCAAGTAATACTTCAAGTTCTCTTCCAAATAGGAGTTCCGAAGTTCATTATGATTTCTGTACATGATTACAATCTTCCATCATTTCTACTCACCTTGGGGTATTTCACTGGCAAGAGAAAAGCGGAGTCAGAGGTCCTCTCCAAATACCCAAGTTCAGGTACTTAAAAAAGGCTTTGCCTCTCCTTCAAGCAGTTAACACTTGGTACCATCCTATCAATGTTGGAATCAGCAACGTCTTTGAAATTGCAGCATGTTTCAACAGGTGTTGTGTTGAGACCAGGTTTCATCTATGGTAAGAGAAAGGTAGATGGCTTTGAGATCCCACTTGATGTTATAGGTGAACCATTAGAGAGACTACTGCTTGCCGTTGAAAATTTTACAAAGCCTCTGAGCTCACTGCCTGCGTCTGATCTCCTCTTGGCACCACCTGTGAGCGTTGATGATGTTGCATATGCAGCAATCAACGCAGTCATGGATGATGACTTCTTTGGCGTTTTCACAATTGAACAGATTAAGGAAGCTGCAGCAAAGGTGCGGACATGAATTTGGTGCACTCAGCCAATGCGATGGTTCAACACAATTTTCAGCATTTGAACTTGTTGTCATATCAGCCATAAGCTCAGGTTGCCTCCGAAGTATCAATTTGAAGACTTTAGGTATGAGGTTAATCTTTATGATGAGGTTTCAAATATTCCAATCCTCCATGTTGTATTGCCTGGATTCTTCGCAGCAAAAAGGGAAGAAACATTGTGGTGAAATATTTGCCCCTTCTACATAGGCTAGCTCAACTATCCTCTTGATCCGCATTTCCCAGAATAATATGTTGCGGAACCTTCTTTCATTAATTTACTGTATGGTACATATATATAAATATATATACATAGAGATACATATATGGTTGTGCGTATGTATGTGCACACATGCATGTATATATGTACATGTGCGCATGTATATTTGGACTTTTTTCCTTGTAAAGAAATGAAGTGGGAATGCTACCTTCTGCTATTGAACTTGGAAATTCCCTTCCAAGCATCTGCTGGGGTGGCAACCAGCGGGCCCAGTCTCACTGGCATATGATTATAATCATGTAGCCTTTTCCCAACTATTTGGGGTTGGCAGCTGCGTTGGCTTATACTGTTGGAAATATATAAATATATAGCCTTTTTTACAACCTTTGATCCAGATGAACACTCATTAAACCAGTTCTTGAAGACTGTAAATATGGTTTCTCTGTTGCACTGATTCAACCTGTGGTCATAAATAAGCCAATGATAGCAACAAATCTCTGTGGTTGTCTAGAATTTCATGATAAATTTTGAGCCATTGTAGAGTGTAGCAGAAATCCATATGTTCTAGTTATTTAATAAGTATTACCTAAATATTAAATTAAAGTGAAGGTATCTTGGAGATGAAAAGATTGTGTTATTAATCTTACCATTTTATAATGCCACCACTGTTACAGATTTTTATTTTCTTCACCTATTTGTCAGTTATTTGGATCGGATTAGGTCTCGTCAATTCCAATGTCTAAATATTGAGGCCAACTCATAAGCTTGTTGAGACGTATGTATAACCCCACCTCCCTTCTGGCTACAAACTCATCCTCATTGCACCAAATCTAAGTGATTACTTTGCAAGAATTTTTATTTTTATTTTTATTTATTTATTTATTTATTTTTTGTGATGAAAAGGGGAGGCATAACCACCCAGATTCTCGGTAAGAAAAGGGGAGGTGTACCTTAGAATAGTGTTAGCACAGGAATTTGCATGCATGTCTGTATCTCTACTGTCTGATTTTCTATGTATTTTTCGCTGCTGAGCTATCAGTCAAACTCTGCATGAATCAGCATCAGAAGAAAAGCATACAATGATCTAAGGACCCCACATTGAACAATTTTTTCCTTCAAAATCATAAAATATTAGAGAAAATCAAATCCAATGTTACTAGAAATTGAATAAACTATGCCATCTGGCAATCTAATTTCGATGTACAGCGATACGCATGTTCCATATAAAATTTCAACACTATCATTGTCAGGCGACGTGAAAAACTTGTCAATTATCATGTCATTTTCCACATTTGAAGTGTCCATGATCCATAGTTCTCCAAATTCAACTGATTGTCTACAAATAAAACATAAAAATTAATCTCTCTCTTTCATACCTTTTGCGTGGAAATAAAAGAAAATAGAACCCACTGTCTTCTCTCTCTCTTTTTTAAAGAAAAAAAAGATGGGATTGACCTTCAATGCATCATGCATGTATGCATAGAATGGGAGTGCATTTGTCAACTCTCGTTACTAGCCAAAAAAAAATCATAAAATATTTTATGTTTATTATAAAATAATATTTTAAAAATAATAATAATCAGAAGAGGAAGAATAGAGTGAAATAAGTGGAGGGGGGGGAGGCATGGAAGGCCCAATCATGTAGCAATGGAGTGCCAAATCATTTCCCTCCCTGGATCCTCTCTCTCTCTCTCTCTCTCTCTCTATAGGTCGATGGGTCCTTTTCCTCTTTTACAGTTTGGCTTTAGTACAAGAGTACATGACAAACGCAGTGGGGACACGTGGAACAAATATCTGGATGGACGGCTCGTGATCCTGTGATCCCCACTTCAGTACATGTCCAATATTATCCCCATGTCTATCTTTTCTTGCAACCATGAGGGCAAAATGTTTTTGAGCACTACTTTAATAATTGAAGTACTTGCATGAAAGCATGCCAGGGACCACCATGTTGGATCTAGGTTTCGAATTCTTGTTGATGGGTTGGTTGGATCTAGATTTTATGAGCTAGATTCAAAATTTGGAGGCAATACTTTGTTTCGTCTTGGCTGGCCCCATTCTAATCTCTTGGAATGCAATAATGTCAGAGACCTCGGTTTAAATTTGTTAAAAGACTCGATCAATTAAATCAACACATGGTATGAAATGAACATTTTCACCTAGGACATGGAGTGAAGAATGGCTTGTTACCTCTTAAACGAATCCCGCTTTGTAAAGCTCTTAAGCTCTCCTTTATCCTCTCTTTCTTTGGTCATTGATTATTTAGAGCCGCAAGTAAAGCATAGATTTAGAGGTGAGATACCAACCAAACTAAAGATGTTGGAAACTAGCTTATCAACTCAAGTCGATGGCTCATCATGTTTGCTAGTATTGAATATTGGTTTCATAATCTTAACTCAATGAGAAAGCACTGTGGTCTATCATGTGGGATTGACATTTGGTCGGATTTAATATTTTAAACTATTTTTCTTTTTATATAACTGGATTAATTATGGCCTATATGGAAACATGAGAAATTATATCATATACTGTATGCATCATACGGCTGTACACACTGTGAATTACATCTACTCATTTCTGTAGTGGTACATTGAGATGAATACTTGATGAACAGAACCAATAAAAATGAATGATCGTGATTAACGACATTCACAGCAACAAAATGCATGTCATGTGTGATATAATTTCTTCAAAGATATAGATAAAGCATGTGGGCTCAACATATTCCGATAAGCTTTTGCTATTTCTGGTCTAGTCCTTTCAGACTTTGCATCCATCACGCACATATTACAATTAGCTGTCTTATTTTTAAACAGCTATATTGGTACCAATTATTAGAGCACTGAGCCATCTTCAATATAAATTATCTGGACGTGGACATTTGAAGTCCTCCTTTTCCTTTGTTGCGTACCACTTCATTGTCACAGCCAATTACTTAATAACTATTTAGTGCACTCCTGCTATGTCTATTAAGCCTTACCTAACGCACACACCTCTTGATCCATCATGGTATTGTCGACGTCCACTTCAAATTCCAGATGTGAACATGAACCTTTTTGACATTAAAACAGTTTGATTCATGTTTCAATCAGCTCTTTCTCATTGTCTCTTTAAACATTGAGAAAGAGAAGGAATAAAAATAATATGAAAATTAGACTAATTATGCCTGTCTTGAGAGATGATTATCCCATGCACATTATTATATTTGAACCTCTCTTTTTGTTTACTTCTCTTCCCTTTCTTATAGACAAGCATATACACATGTAATAGTTCTTGAATTTATCTTCACAAATATCACCTACTGCAATTGGAATCAATCCAATCTCACTCGTCATTAAGTCATGGAAAATATGTTATGCTGATTGTTGATCCACTGAAATTGAGCCTTCTAAAGTTATGACGGAGATACCTTAAATCCTTTTAAGAATATTATAGACTTTTTCTTTCTTAGATGATGTCATATATGTGCAACTTGAGAAATTCTTGTTGCTGATGTACATTGAAACGAAGATTCCAGCTATAGGGGGACCCACCACCGAAGCATGTGGCTCTTACTTATTGACTTGGATTACATATGACTTGAGGTGTAATGTCGTTTGTCGGCAGTAACAAGTTTTATGCCATCATATCACTCTATAGGAAGAGACATGACTTTGTGGATAACCAAAGATTTTGTTGTATTACAAAGATGATGTCACTAAACATTTTGCATTGGATTTGCCGGTGACAAGCTCTTAAAAAGTTGATGACCCACAGAAGCTGCTATTTGATATCTGACCACAGAAATACAAGGTACACCGACAAATGAGCAAATTACAAAGTAAAATCTCACTGGGAAATGTTATATAGTTGATGTGTAACTTTTTTGAACAGAAATGCATTTCAAGAATTAAAAAAAATAAAAAAGTTAAGCTTGTGTAACTTGTCAACTATGGATCAACCTAGGCAAAAGGGGAAGTTTTCTACCACATTTTGGTGCATACGGTTTGCATTGTCATATCATAATCCAATGAAATCAACAAATTTACTTTTCCACTTAGGCTTCTACGCATAGATATGAGAAAGTGAAGCAAACCAGTGAATGTGGAACTCTCCTTTTTGATTAAGTGGATAGTGGATACAAGCCCACCAAGTTTCAAGGGAGTTCTCAAAAATTCCAAGCTGAAGGTGGTGAAGTCTAATGGGCGTCTTGGTGAGGCCAGATATGAATCAAACAGAAGAGGTGAGTTGGAGAACAATTTCTTCTATGGTTGAGCTCGGACAGGATCTGATGCCAGTGATCCAAATCTAAAAAAAAAAAAAAAAAAAAAAAAATTTGTCGGAGTTTGTCTGATCAGAGATTCTCTGACAATGGTATGATAAGGATTTTGGAAATATAGGAGGCAATACGAAGGAATTTTTTTTTTTTTTTTGCTGGTAGAATATAGAAAGGAACCATTCGATCACGAAATTGACGCTTTTGAGATGTTTTGACTCCCAAAACCATGGCTCAGTTGACAAGGACCGACCGAGCTTACGTCCCAAAGGCTGACTGCTGATCTAGGTTGACCCGGGCCCACCATCGAGAGAAAGAGAGAAAGGTTTCAAAAGGTAACAAAAGTAAACAAGCACAGCTCTCTAGAGAAATCCTAGGGAAGAGGCAAAGGCGCGGAGGAGAGCCGGTGAAAACAAGGCGTCAAAGAGGCGTCACCTCACTGTGTCAGTCCCTTCACAAGCCCTCTGAGTCTTCGTTTTTGCTGCCGGCCAGCGTAGGGAATGGGGGGAGTGAGAGAATTTTGGAAGCTTATATAAATATCATCATAGGGTAATCATTATTATATAATGTGAGAGCCTCCCCAGCCCCATAGATTGGTTTTATGAAGGGAAGGGGTGGGAAGTTCGTGGGGGCCCCCCGACTCCCTCCCCCACTCTTTGGGGTCAGTGACAGGAAAGATAAAGAAAAGTATAATAAAGGGGAAAAGAGATCTCTTAGGTTGCCGCAGACCTCTTAAAAGCTAAGACTGTTGATGTACCTTCAACCACTGAAAAGAATTCTTTTATCATTCATTTCTGCCCAAAGCAGAAAAGAAGTGAAGCTTTAATTTGCTTCTTATCTAAGAAAGAATCCTTGATGCTTTACCGCTTTGATTTCACCTTTTTATTTCATCTTTTTCTTTTTTTTGGTAAGTTGTAAGATTTATATGACCTAGATTAATTTGTAATTTGGCAGTGAATAGCCTGGTACCATGAGATGAAGTTATTGTATATTAAAATGCTTGCAAGTCTCTCATCTGTGTTAAAATGAGCCACTCTACTAGTAAATCTAGCTAAGAGCTGTTTTATATTAGTTTCAAATACCTAATTTTCTTTGTTTAAAAAAAAAAGTCTAGATAGTGTAACTATGAAGCTATAAAAATACCACCTTTTTCAGATGGTATGTCCAAGACATGTGAACTTGGTGATGGACTGGAAGCTTTTTTTTTTTTTTTTCCCACTAAACAGGGACTTCCATCCAGAAAAGTCTTTACAATCCAAGTGGATCATCAACCAATTCACTTGTCAGTATGACAGCTTAAAAAAAAAAAGGAGGGGGTGGGGGGGATTTGTGCATATAAAACACATCAATAGGAATAGTAAACATGAATATAAACTATGTTTAAACATAATAAATGCTAAAAAAATAAATAATAACAAGCGTTAAAGTTTTGCAGAAAAATTTTGAAAAAAAATAAGTTAGGAGAATCATCAAATATTCACTTTAATCACATAGCTTACTAAAAGCCAATTTATCCCATGGCCGATCTGATTTGGAAAGTTCATGATCAAGCAATATACGCAAGTTAAATCATCAAGATTTAACACAAGGGTATTGAGGTTGTGAACTTGGCCTAAAACGTTAAGAAAAATACGTACTCTATACTCTTTCCTCATGGTTACAAACTCATTAAACCTACCAACAAACTACACAGACACTCATAGGCTTGAATCTCTATGAGATTGCTCTAGGACCATGCACATGCCTCATACTTAAGCATTTTTCCTTAACTCCTACTCCTTTTTACTTGCATTAATCCCACTTATTTTGTTGACACTCTTCACTATGAGAGTGTGGCTTTGGGTTTTGTAAGGAGAAGGTGCAACCCTGTGTGTGTGTGTGTGGCTGGATGGTAAGTGAAGTCTTCTGACTGATAACCGAAGAGATGGTTGTAGAGTAGCAAATAATCTTCTCGGATATCGAGAAACTAGGAGTTGTCAAGCAAAAGCCCTGTTGCAATAGAGGGGGAGAGAGGTTTGCAATTGCTGTGCAAAGTGCAGGCATAAAAGCAGTCTGGTGGAACAAAAGCAGCAATAATTGCTTAAAAGTCTAAACAATACAGACAGGATCCTGACACGTGGATCAATTATAGAGAGGGCCAAGTAAGCCAAAAGAAAATCAACTTGTTACCTTACCCACAGTTACTTCCATTTCTTCTCTCAATCACTGACTCACTCCCCTCCAAAACCAGTGCATTGATGCTGCCCTTGTTTCATTTTTCTTTGGAAAAAATATGTCAAATATGAGAGAACTACTTTTAAGGTTGACTAAATTCTTTCCCCTTTGGAATGGATAAAGAGACCCCTTTTTTTTTTTTCATTTATTGAGGTTTATTAATAATTTTTATATTAAATGAACACACTTTTTATTTTAAAATAAATCGTGCGCACCTTGGCAACAAATTGAGTAATTAAACATGATATGTGAATAGCCCACATCAAAATCCATATGGGCATTCTTTTACATATTTTTTTCCTAATAAATCACTAGGAGACCATCTACCATTTTTTTGGTAAATCAAATTTATTAAATCAATCTAGTGTGAAATCATCAGTGGGAATTAAAAAAATAAAATATATAAGAAATCAAAAGGAACATTTGTGTCAGTGGTCCATAATATAGCTCCTACGTGATTGGCCATATATTATGCCATCCAGTCTGCAGCATTATTCATTTCTCTATAAACATGTGTCACCTCATGTTCATGTAAATTTGCTTTCATTCTACAGGCCTGCATCGGGAGATGAAAATCAGTATCTGTAGTAGATGATCTTGATAGCCACCTACGTACACCATCAAAGGTTCCCCCTCAAGACCATGTACCATTCACATTTGCATTTGAATCTAAGAGTGCAGTGATGACCATGGTTAGAAACTCCCAGGCTCTCCCATGTAAATTTCTAGGTAAATTGTTTGGATATGATTGATAATTAGCTAGAAAACATTTCTACTCCTGTAATAGGACAATGCTATTGACATGCATCTTAATGGCATCAGCTTGGGGCAGCAGAAAGCGATGGAAGAGGAAGGGATAAGTGCCACTAAGAAACATCCATCAATCTCTACAGAACCACAAATATCCAGCTGGTGTAGTGGCAAGCATGTTATATATTATTCGGTCACACCTAACATGCTTCCCTATTGTTCCAATTCATTGGTGACCCCTAAGGATGATGTATAATATAGATTAATTTTCTTGAACCATGACAAATCCTGACAGTTGGAACACCTATCAATGTGGCCAGTGTTGCAATCACAAAGTGCACTTTCCTACTTCTCTTTATCTTTCACCTAGTTAATAAGGCTTATGTAGCAAATTCATTTTTTTCTCCTTCCATTTTTAAGAGATGAAGTAACTTAGGAGGACCATCGATCCTAGCTCCTTGCCAACAAGAGAGAGAAGGGTAGCTTGAAATGACTCAATTTGTAATGTTATGTTTGAAATTTGATTGATCTGTGCTTTGCCGGCACAAAGATCTTTCTAGTTTCTGCGCTCTGTGGGATGCAATTAAAATTTCTGTGCCTTCATTTTCTATAGTTGATGCTATGGGACCAGCTCTTCGTTGATTCACTGCCTTGCTTTTTTTTACGGTCATCACTTTCTATTTTGGAGACGATGATGGAGTCCTTACAGTTGGTGATTTTTGAATGATTTACTGCTATTTTGCTGAAGTTCGGATATTATTTTCTGAGTCTCTGTGGCCTACTATCCTATGTTTTGGATCATTCCTACTATCACTGTTTATTCTCTGTAATCCTCTAAAATGAGCTATGTAATTCTCTAAGACATTTTCCTTTGTCCCATCTCTATGTAAATATTTGACTTTTTCTTAATAAATTCCTTGGTGAGTAGTTGGTTGTTCCCACTACTCTCCAATACATCAAAAAAAAAAAAAAAATTGAAATTTGCTTCACTACTTGCTTTATGGTATGTACTCCCTTTCATAGTATATTGGTACCGGATCGACTAAGATCCTTTAATAGCTTATAGATTTAAGAAAGACATGTTGGGTTTCTGTTCTTGAAGAAGTTTTACTGGACTATGGTCCATAGATGACATTTGTCTTTGATAGGATATTGTTGGGACCAACCATTTGTTTTTATAGTTTAAGAACACATGATATGATGGATGCATCATCTGATAGGGTTATGTAGTGATATGTGTAAAAGCTGGAAGAGACCCTAGACTATCTGGGATATCTAACTCTAGGCACTTGATTCCATCCATCTACTACAAAACAAAGCAGGATAGGCTGACCTCATCTTGACTGCTAGATAAAGATCAAATTCACCCTATGAAGGCCAGCTGAAGGATTGAGCTAGCTAGTTCAATCAAGCATCAGCCAGAGATCACTTTGCCTTGGAATATTTCCTAGATACCTAAGGAAGCATTTGCCAGGGGTAAAATTAATAGACATCCCAGAATCATTGGGACGGTGGTGAACATCTCTTCTAGCCTTGATATCCAGGACAAATTAATTAAGAAAAAAAAAATTATGTTGATCAAAACACTTTTTTTTTTTTTTTTTTTGAGGAGTGTTGATAAAAACACTGTGAATATATGAATTTTCCCATAAAGTTTCATATGAAATTTCTCGCTATTTTCAGAAATTGTGCAATCATTGCTTTGAATTTCTATAGATACTACAAAAAAAGACGGGAAAAAAAAATGAGAAGAAAATTTATGCAGTAAAGATTAGCCACCGACTTGCAACCTGCTAACATGCAAGGAAAACTTTGAGCTTCACCTAAAAAAAATTATCCTTTCTTCATGGAGAATGCTTTACAAATTAAAACACAATTCCATAGAGCTTTAGAGATCAAATTGGAAAAGAATAATCCCAGTGGTGTACTCTATGCTAAACATGGTCATGATGTTAAACGAGCTTATCGGGATTGATCAAAGAAAGGGGATAGCCATAACAGACTATTATAAACTCTCACTCAGAAAAATCTTTAGGAGTTTCTTGCTTGCTGGCCCTTGCTCTTAATGAAATTTCAGCAGGTGAAGACGATGACAATCAGAACTTCATAACTTGAACAAATTTAAATTCTAGATTATGTAGATAATAAAGCTAAGCCCTAAATTCTACTGGGAATTATTGAAATCTATTTGGCTTGCAAGTGCTATTAGATAGCAGGAGGTCATGGTTCCGAAATCCTATCACCCCAACCAATCTTAGAATTGAGGGTCCTTAAATTGGTAACTTCACAGATGCTACAGCCATTATTTCATGCACTCACATGGGGCACCCCTCCAACATCTAGAGCTATGTATTGACAAGAAAAATGTGGCACAACTTTTAGATTGACCATCCACCAAATCAATCAAGATCCATACCATGTAAATTACCCACAATGGAATTAGAAAGCTGCTAATTTGCATGTTTCTTGCCAATGAATTATATACCAATGGCACTTCTTTCTTTTTTTCTTCTCTCTTAACGTAGAACAAATATGCATCGATCTTGGGTGACTAATTCATGGCATGGTAAAGTACTGAGCAGTTGAGTTTTTGATGAGTGTTTCTAACAGGTATAGATGATCGGTAGTCATGTGGATTATTCACTTCAAATTAAGATGCCATGAATTCCAATACAACATGACTTAATTAATTATTGATGACAAATCACGCATGCATGATCTAATTACCTAATGAAACTACAATTATAATCACATCTCTCACTTTAAGGTATGAAGCTGGAAAGAAGCATCCTAGGTGAAATTGTACTGCTGAACTGAATATGTCTTTGGCCATATTATAAGACATCACTATCCCTTGTCATTTATATAGATGCTTAGTCTCTTCATTGTCTTTTTTTCTTTGTTGGGAAACTGTAAAGCGAAGCACGTGCACATGCATGAGAATGAATAAATCCTGCTTTTTTGTGCTTTATGACAGTAAAAAGTGAAAACCTTCTCTCTTTCTCTAGAATTCTGAACCAATTGAACTTCATATTTTTTGTAGAGCACAGGCTTAGCTAGGCTTTCTCAGCTTTGGCATCAAAGATATGCTTTCACACACATGCACATACCTCAATGGCTTCCTTCTCTTTCCTTTTGCTTTCCTTTTGCCTCAATGGTCTCTTCTCTCTCTCTCTCCCCCCTCCCCCTCCCCCTCCCCCTCCCCTTTTTGTGATCCTTATATTGGCATAGGATACTTGTAGCAGCTGATAGAATCATGGTTTGAGGGAGCACTTTAAATCAGTGCGATCTTCCCAACGTGAACTCAAGACTGGGCTTCTTTGGGCTCGATGTCTCCGATAGACATGAAGAGTTGACATCTGATAAAATTTCAATGCTTTTGGATTGCATGTCCTTCTGCAAAATTATAAGAAAAAGAGATTTATTCACGAACAATTGCCATCAATTATACCAACTAATTGCGTTCATCATCAGCATCTATTGTACATACTGCTATTTTTTCAGTACATTGCTTTAATGAGAGCCATGGAGAACACTGCTTTTTTGAGACCATGGAAAGCAAAGTGAATTTTACTAAATTTATGGTTGATTTTACCAAGACAAGGCTAACTTCAGTGATGTTTGTCTGCCAATACCTTCCACCAAGCTCTTTCCTTAATACTGGGGATAGAAAAAGAAGTTTTAGAGCGAAAATTGTCAGCCAGAGTACTCAATGCTCCACGGGTGACCACCACAATTGTTTCTTATTATTTTCCTTTTCTTTCAACTGCACTAATGAAACGTTGATTAAATGTTTTCTGCTACCAGTTACTTCTGTATCTTAGATGATCCAGGTGAAAAGACAGACAAAAAATCTGGTTTGATTGTGCAAGTCATCGCCAAAAATGTCTAATGAGACGAGAGTTTACCTCGGCATTTATTAAATATAGACTTTTAATCACCTAAGTCGAACAACGGTCATTTTGTCGAACTTAATGGTTAGTCACCTACACATTTGCCAAATGTTGTTTAGCTTTGTTCCTTGTCAGCCCATTCGTTCAGCAATGGACCGGTTAAAAGTGATAGATGTCAGTAGAAGGTTTCCAGTGGGTACCTTGAAGGAATGCATGCTCCCTGTGGTTGAATCACTAGCTATGCCATTATACCAGCCTCCCCTGCTGCAAAATCATATTAAAAAGAAAGAAAGCTCCATCAGTGAAAATCCATGCATTACTAAATAGTACACTGGGGAATAGAAAGCAATCTATTGCTCTCAGTTTGTCATGATTGAAAGAAACTTGTAATATATATATATATATATACATAATTACCCACTAGAGGAAACTGCAAGGAAGTTTCAAAGGCCTATGCTTTTGCAACCTCAACCTCATGGGGGTGGGGAACACTTTGCAGGCCTTTGAGACCCCACTAAAAGAAATCCCACACTTAGAATTGTCCCTTTTGAAATAGATTTTCACATGGACCTTTATCTTGGAAGGAGGGAGAGACATTGCCTCTTTACCGTCCTTTTGGACTACTGAAAGGGATCATTGCACTATGATGGAGCTTCATTAATTTGTTCATCTGATCCCGGACAGATGGAACAAAGCTATAATCTCTGGCCCTTTTTGTGAGCACTTGCATGGATATTGATAGTGGGGAAAGAAAAGGATGAGGGAGAGGGGCTTTATAAGCCTAAAGTGTCCATCGGTGTGACAGAGCTTATACCCATAAAGCAATGGCACATACTTTGTCAGCTCTATATATGCTATATTCTATGACTGCTATAAGAGAAGCAAATTCCCTTCAGCTAACATTTATTGTTTACTTTCAACTTAGCTTTAATCTAGTGCCTTTCCTCTATTAAGTCATGGAATTTTAGCAGAGGGACTACCTGCCACTAATTAATTAAGAAACAGATGTCGATAGACACAACAGATGGCTCTAAATACGTGATGGCTAACTTCTTCTACTCTAATAATTCCAGCAAAGGAAAGGAAGTTATAGAAAGCTCTTCCATGTTTTACGCCTTTTTTATGAGTGTTTGTTTTTTTTTTTTTTTTTGACTAAATGTTACTGCACTGATAAATATGGAAGCAATCAGAATCAAATAATTAATACTGCGGCACAAAATTTGAGACAAAAGGAAAGGAAAAAAAAAAGACACTTGGATATCTAAAGATGAAAATCCTTAGTTCAAGCTCCATAGGCTTTGAGATCAAAGAGAGAAATAAGTAGGCCACAGACACGTATCAGTCTCAATTAAGTATATAGTACTTCATTGATTTTTTTTAAACCAGCATGTATACTTCTTTCCACTAAAAGTATGAAGATGTTCTTTCTGACATTTGGTGCATCCTCCACACTTCAATATCAACTGCTATGGAAGAGTATGAAAAGTTCCTGGTTTCGCTTCTGAAATTATCTTTTTCTTCAGAATATTTGTTTCTCAAATTATCCCTCAGACTTTTTTCTTCTTCCTGACAACTAACTTTAATATAAAGACCTAAGTTTCTCAATACAATGCTTACGGATTTTGAAAAGGTTTTCCTTCTTGTGATGCGTAATAAATGCAACCACAAAGTGTAACAAGAATCAATCACATATTAAAAGGTTAGTACGAACCATACTTTTGACATGGTCAGCGATAGAGGAAAAAAAATCTATTTTGCACCACTAATCGGACAAAACCAAGTCTTGGAACAGCATTTTCTTCCTCTTCAACTGATAAATGTGCTCGGGCATGACATTATTACTTGAAATATCCTATTTGTACCGAGCCATAGGGTCCATACGTGTCTTTTAGCAAAATATTTTCCGATAAAAATATAACTAATCTTTACAAAAATGATGTAAATAAAAAGAATTTCCCAACCTTGAAGAATTGCTCCATAGACCACCGTAATTGTTTCCATGGTGCATAGCTGACCTTCCATGCTGAGCTGACGGTTCTGCTCCACGGTGCTTGTGGAGATCAAGCAAATTGTCATCAGAAATTTCTCCAGTTGATCCATTCTCAAACCCATCAGATTGGCCTAAGACAAAGAGCAACAAAAACCAATTATTTAAATTATAAAAAAAGATTATACTGCATAAAAATTTGAAACTTTTGCAATACTTGGAAGGAAGAAAAAATCTGCATTACCTGAAGAAACTGCTGGTTTATCAGTATTCTTCACGGTCCGATACATCTACGATATATAGATATCATGATCACTAAAGAAGCGTGGCATAGCACGTTCAAAACAAGAAAATAAAGAGTTTTTGGACTATTCTTTTCAATCACACATTATTTGTTCAATCAATATAGCTATTTGCTCTTCAAAAAAAAAAAGAAAGAAAAGGATCCATATACCTATTTGGTACAGTGTTTTCCTTTACCCTTTTCTTTCTGTAGCATGCTTTCTGCTTCATGTGTTAAAGCTGCTACATATAGTTGCACAACCCCAGAGAGAGAGAGAGAGAGAGGCTAAAGGTGTTATAAGCAATGCAGTCAGAGAAAGGCAAGGACACTGTAATGAGTAAGGAAAAAGAAATAAGGAAGAGTTCCTTTCAATATTCTCCTCCATCAAGTGCAATACCAGAACCGATGTGTGATCGGTAGAGAACAAGAGGTTTCAGTGCTTCCAGATGAGATTCTATATCAGCCGAGTTGGTAAAAAAAAACAAGAAGTAAAACAACACTAGCTCTGAAGAACCAGATGGGAAAGAAGTGAAAAGAAAAGCTAAGCTTAAATTCCTTCAATTAATCGAACAAAAAGGACTAAAATGAAAAAGAAAAAAAAAAAAAAAATCATCTTACAAGACAGCAACATGATTCCTAAGAAATTGTTGGTTTCCTCACCTGCAAGTGCGATTTCACATGAGCCAAGGTAAGATCTTTAACATCCATGAGCTCAAGAACTGATTTTGGTGTGGCTCCTAATTGTCCAAAGAAGCAATATAAAAGAATACAGAGATGAAAGTTAACATCATTCCAAACAGCTAGCTCTCAAGAATTATACTAAGAAACAAATTCAGGAGAGAGAAGAATAGGAGGGATATCGTCATACTCTCATGTCCTCCCAACAGCTCGACGGCGTGGACGAAGCGAGCATGGAGTGTGGTTGTCCACCGCATCCTTGGCGCTCTCATGCTCCGCTTCACCGGGAACCTCGACGACAGGAACCTCGACCGCGACGCAAAGGGAAAGAAATTAGTAGCAGTGGAGGAATCACACAAGCTTTGCTGCTGGAGCTGTGGGACTAAAGGAAAGGGATTAGGTTGATGTTGGTACACCGGAATTCCCCTTATAGGCCTCATCAAGCCAAGGTCTTGGTGGTAGCCTTCATGAACTAAGGGGTGGTGGTGGTGGTGGTGGAGGTGCAGGTGGTGGTGGTGGTGGTGGGGATGGTGGAGGAGAGTACTGTTACTCATGGTGGTGGAGTCTATGGCACTTGGGTGGGCTAAGGAGAGCTCGAAGGCAGTGTTATCGGGCTCAGCGATAGATCGGTTGGTGATGCTGTGGAGATTGCTGGTGGTGGTGAAGGGGTTGGTGGTGGTGGTGGTGTTGGAGTCCATGGCTCTTCGCCAAAACCCTAAGTCCAGGTTCTCATTCGCCTTCCTCCAACTTGGTGTGGGATTGCTATTTGGTGGGCTAATTTGGAGTGATAGGTCTGGCTGTGCTGGGAAAAGCTCCATTTGCACACGCAAAGAACACTCTCAAAATTTGGAGATTTCCTCTTTATCTCCTGGCTCTCTTTCTTCTTCTAATTGAGCGCTTCTTGTTCTTCTCCTCCTCTTACTTCTGTCAGCCTTCTCTTATGTAAGAGAAGAACATCTTTTTTGGATGTGGGTGTGTGTGGAATGAGAGGGGATCTGGTCTTGAGATGGGTATGATGTATAGAATTTGTGTTTCCTTGGAGTCATGGGTTTTGTTACTTTAGTTGGTTAGGTATGGTGCATAGGGGTTCCTTTGTTTCTTTGGAAGAATTAGCTGTCCAGATATGGGCTGGAACTGTAGTAAGTAGTAACATGAGGGGCAAAATCGGTGTGGTAAATGACTTTTGGTAGGGAGTGAAAAGAGGTTGGGTCTTGTGTTGCTTGTGAGTACCATGTGAGGAAAATGACACTTGATAATGTTTGTGTATGAGAAAGTGAAGGAATAAATAGTTAAATAAATAAGTTTGAAGGTTAGATTCCTTTTTACCTCTTTTCTATATGCTTTTTCTTTGGAAAAAGGTATTTTTGGTGAAAAGATTCAAATTGTTAGAATATTTCCCCAAACCATTCAAGGTGTCACCACCTCCATACATTGAATAATGGGAGTTTGGTTGGTAGTACATGCATTCCTTAGACCTTTTGTTCCACTTAACACTAGTTTTAACTACTTCAAATCCTAATTTGCATTGTTTTTTCTTTCCGGTTACTTCTTTCTGCTACTTAATTATAATCATTTATGGATGGAACAGAAAGTTGGAGACCCTCATTTTCAAATCCAACAACACATCATTTGTCTTGTGATTTTCAGTCTATGTCAAGCCCATTTGTCTAGAAGGAGACATGAAGTCTTTTTTTACTTGCATCTTTTCTCTCTTTTCTTATCACCTCATGAGATATTGCCCTATTAAATGGGTCAATGTCTCTGAAGAAAAGCTTTGGCACAACTTCATCTAGACATGCCTTGTTCCATATGTTCTTTTAATACTTGGCTAAAGAGTGGTGCCACCTCAGTCCCCATCTTTTAAAAACATTAAAAAGTTAGATCATTGTGATTCATAGACAATAGTTTACGGATGGGTTTATATATATATTGATGCTTGTCCAAGAGGAAAAGGATCTTATTATTATTATTATTTTTCTGATAAGGGATCTTACATTTGATGTTGTGAATATTAGAGCACGTTCAAGAACTATCTTCTGCTATTTCTTTAAAGAGAGAGAGAGAGAGAGAGAGAGAAGGGGACATTGTAATTGGATTTCCATTGGGATGCTAGTTGGACCAATTGCAGTAGAAGGTGTTAGTGGCTTGAGCCACCTGAAACAGTGTGCATTGATTTTTTTCTAAAAAAATGAGTACACATAAATTTGTGGTTTTTTTAAAATATATATTTGGTTCTACCGTCAAAAAATATAAATATAATAGTTTTCTTTAAAATCGCATGAAATTATATTATTCTAGTAATTAGTAATATATTTTCATACTTTGTTCAAGTTGTTAAACATTCGAAAACAAGCTATACCAAATCTTCTTGCTTGTAGTTGTATAGATTTTAATCTATCATTTATCATCATAGCATTTACTAAACAGACACTTAACACTCAAAAATTCAGTCTGCACTCTGGCCCTCAACTTCTGTTTCAGATGTTCCTCCAATGAAAAGAAAAAGTTGTTATTATTATCAATCTTTTTTATAAGACACTATTATAATTAGCAAGCTTGAAAATGTCTCTCTATGATTCAAAGAGCAGTGAAAGTACAACAAAACTTGCTTGTATGGTGAAGAAAGACAACTTTCATTTAATGAAAATTTAATCCAATATATATGAAAAAAACATTAATGCTTGAATTGTTAATTTTAAAAGATTGCATGAATCCACAAAGGTTCAGGGACCACTAGAACTAAGCTTGACATCCTTCATTGTAGCATCTCTGTGTGTGTTGTTGCTTGATTCCCATGATATAAATATGTAGCATCATACAATAATTAATTCATTAAAGTGTAAAATGACCTCCGCATTGAGCATTTCACTGTGTTCTTGTGATTAATGACTAACCAGCTTTTTCATTAGTTCCTTCTATTTTAAAGATCGGGATGCTTCATGTTCCTTCCTTTCTCTCTCCCTAACTTTTTTTTGTTGCAATTAGCTAGCTGCTACATTTCGCCCTGCATCTGGAGATAAGTTTCAATGGAACTTGTTTAAATTCGCAATTCATAAATGCTATTATATATTCACATGTTTAATTAGTAATACGATACATGCATGAATAAAATTCATTTTTTATACATATAATTATTTGATTAAATGTGGATTAGAGATGGTGATATGACTACCATAATACGGAGAGATGCATATGTCTGTGGACCAATCAAAAGTTGCTTGGCTATTAAAATGACCCTAAAATCATGAAAATAGTGCTTAATTGGCTGGTAGGTGGCCCGCATTATATCATGAATGGCTTGTTTTGACGTACGTATGCCCCTTTTCCTTTTTTTTTTTTTTCTTTCAACGTCTCAAAATGGGGATTAAACCATATACAATTTCTTTGTCCTGTCATTCAGCCTTAGCGTGCACTTTTACATGGAATATTTACTTGCCATTCGAACTTGAACAACCTAGAATAGACAAGAATAATGCAATAGGAACATAGCGAGTGATGCTTCATCCTCTCTTATCTAAACGAGCAAATAGTGCCAGTCTTATACCATTAATTTCATTTGCTACAAAAGATTGCTAAGTATTGTTACACTATAAATTTGAGTTAGAAAAAAAGGTAACGTCAAAAGAGAAAAGGATATTGCTTCTAAGTTTCAAACTCAAGAACATATCATGCATTATCTACGAGCCATTATTGAGGCAATAATATATTTCATGGTAGCTGATCTTCCACTTGGATGACCAGGTCCTGTTCCACATGCATGGATCCAGGGATGGCAACAGTTCCCACCCCATACTTTAGGAGTGGTTTGGTTGTAGAAGGAAGACTCAAGGCTTTTAATGCCTTCAGAGTCGTTGGTAGGTTCGTTGGCTTTAGTGCCCCTCCTGTCATAGATTTAGTCTGGCCGGCCTTGATCCATGAGGTCATGGAGTCCCTTCAACTAGCCCACGGTCAAAATTACCTAGCGTGGAAAAAATAAAATAATCTCAGCCTCCATTCCCCAAAGCCAACCATGTCCATGCCATCCCTCTATTTCTTTTCTTTGCATCACACATATCTTCTATTTTTTGTGGAGGAGATCCTCCAAAAGGCCACTAAGTTCCAAGTGTGACATATCCATGAGGTTAGCATATGGGGATTCCAATGGAGAAAAGACACGACATGTTGCTACGAAAGCTATGGTTCTATTAAAAATATCCACCTAGTCTCCAGAGAATTAATGACACAGCATTCGAAGTCTACGCCTGTGTGTGTTTGTGCTACGGCCTCGTTTAATGGCAATGTCTCTAGATACAAACAGGATTTCAGCAGGTGATGTTTTGTCCTTGTTAGCAATAAAAAATGGCGATAGATAGCTTCATGTCATGGATGGTGGATTATTATAATAAGAGATCAATCAATGTCAACTCTTCGTGGGGAGGCGAGCGTTAATGTCGAAGGTAATGCACGTTTAACAGGCTTGAGAAGGGAGGTAGCATTTGACCACCTTGGATGAACTGGATGCAATTTACTGTTCTGCGTTTTCCATGGCCATGTCTTTGGTGAGACGCCAAAAATAATCTTGATCCAAGGCTTTGAACTTTTGTTTTCACTTTGAGTCGTGGAATGATGATCATATCATGTGGAATTGTGATGGTTGATAGTAGGAAAGAATTAGTGAATCTTGATCCCTTGTGAGAAGGTTGCTGCCGATGAATTAATCTTCTAAGAAATATTTTTATCTCCTCCAGAAGGCAATACCAACTGGTGTTAGTTCTTAGCCGTCATATTCAATTGCTGGTATAAAGAGTAGATATTTTAAGAAAATTTCCTACAGTAAGCTTACGATTTCATGCAAATCTAACAATTTTTTCACTAAAAACCGAAAAAGAAAAAGAAAAGAAAAGAAGAGACATTGATGCAAATGCCTCCTGATTTAGAGCTGTCGTTCAGAATAATTCTTGTTTAATTTAAAGTCTCAAGGATGACAATGCTTCTAGCACAAGTTTGATATCCTAAACAAATCATCACTAGTTTCTGAAGTGTTGAATCTTAACATCATTTAGAGGCCTAAATTGGATAAACTCAAAAGTTTTTGATTGTAGACTGATCAGTATGTACAATATTTGATGCCTAATTATACTAAAAATCCTTGTCAACCTATTCAAAGGGTTTCTGCATAGGATTATATCACAAAAACAACGCATTTTGTTGGTATTAGGCCTAGATGAGTCTATAATTAATGACGCGCTCTATGGCAGACAAGAATAAATACTTGAGGCTTGTTACTATCAAGGTCTGCATAAAAAAAAAATAAAATTTGATTAGGCCGGAATCACTTCTCTGATAAGTTGTCCGATCTTGGTTTAGATTAGAACTGTTAACATTAGATAAAGCAACGCATTAACCTTGTTATATATTTGATTGCTTTTAGGGACATATCCATCGATTCTTCTCAATCTATAGGGTTGGCATATATAATTTTATTTCCAACATTCTTATTTAGTTTGTATTTACCAAAAAAAAAAAAAACCTACCTTTAAAGACAAAATAAAGGTAATTAGAAACTTGATAGCATCACTAAAATAGTTAATCCATGCAGCCTCGGCATTAAAGACAATTTTTTCTTGGATAGCAGTTGCTCATAGTCAATGTCTATATACTTATTGCATGGCTTGGAGACAAATTATCTCATTGTTTTTCTATTTATCTAGTGAAAGATTGCACTGATCTTTCAAAATTTAAATATTATATAAATTAAAAAAAAAATCTAATTGTTGTCACCATCAAAATCCGACCGGTCGACAAGATCAGCAAATGCCAGTGAAGTTGGATCTACGGACCGATTTGAGCTCTCTATTGGTCTCCTAGCTAAAGAAAGTGAGCTAGTTGATGGTGGTTGTGCTTGGGCGTCTATTATCGAGTAAAGTGGTCATGTGCCTTAACTGTTCGATAACCACCTGCATATTATTATAGCACGTTACATCCATGTATTATGCGGAGCTTAATTGCGCATGATCGTGAGCCGTAATTGTCGGCCATTCGGGAGAGTATAGATTGTATGATAGTTTTTAATGAGGATCATGTGGCGAACATTTATTTGTCGCTATGTCCATGTCGGCAAAGCTTGGTTCTAATAAATTTTGACCAATGACCATGCTATGATCTACATATTCTGTTAATTTGAAGCGACATATTATAGTTTACTTTTTCCATTGTGATTGTCTACACGCTACAAAGGTGTTTATCATGTATTTACCTTCATTTTAAGACACACTGCAATCGTCAGACCAAGATTGATAAGACTAAAGAAGTGTTGGAAGACCTCTAAACTTCCTGAATTCAATGTGGACGCTTATTTAATTAGTCAGGCAACCATCACTATTTGAGAATTGGTCGGCAAGCTTTGTATAAACAAGACCACTTCTCACTGGAATGGACCCATATCTATTAAATATGATTTTCAATAATGTGAATGATAATGGGTTGGTGTTCGGGTTGATAAAAAAAGGAAAAAAAAAAAGAAAAGAAAGAAGGACAAGATGAAGTCTCTGTACATTGAATTATTTTTCGTAACAATATGTACATCAATATATGTATAACCTAACCATGTGACTAATAAGGAAGATGAATCAAGAAGAAATATCATGAAAATGACTGATTTGTCAAAAGAATATATACTCATATAATTACAAAGTTGGAGTTGAAAAATTCTTCTTTCCATCTTTTTTTTCTCTTTTTCTCATTTGCTTGGGAATACGACAAGAATGCAACCACTAGAGTGCAAACCCTACATTTCTCTCGGCTGAAGCGTGATATAAATCATCAGCTGAGTTAAAAGATGATAGGGATGCATCCGTACACAAGATTCTATGATTAAGTATATATGGTGATTTCTAGTGGTTTAACTTATAGGCGGTCGAGAAAATTACATAGTTGTAAGATCTTCTACTACTCCTCAAATTGACCCTATGTATATATACGCTCTCTATATTTATTTTTAATTATATGGTTAATTAAATGCTTCGAGTTATGTTTCCCCTCGATATATCGGATATCATATGCTGATAGGATGGGCCTTCTGTTTGCAGCTCCAATTCGATTAGTGTAAATAATTAAAGAAAATATTAGGCCATCATGCATCCAGACACCTATTTCGGGCTGACAATCACAAAATCCATTCAAGGTTTCATGGGACCATCATAGCTGGATTTCATCAACTCGATTCCATCCCAAAGTTGTCTGGCTGGGACAGGAGCATTCAATTGTGTTTTTTCTCATGGCCCTTGCATCGTTGTTGTTCGACAGTCAGATGCGCACAACTCTTGAGGACTCACAATGGCATTCACATGAATGATCCAATCATATATATGTCAACCAAGGGATCCCCTTGTCATATTGAGGGACACCAAACATGAGCAGAGTGATGCAATGGGCCCTCTTTTGTTCCTGGAGAGGGACCCACTCTTAAGAGGGGTATGTGTCAATTGCAGATTAGTGGAGTTTGCTTTTCTGCCGGCCGATGGACCATCATTGGTCCAGCTGAAGAGGTACCACTTGCTCCAATAATATGGAATACAGATATTAAATACGCATTAGAAAGTGATAGCTATATGGATCAATCACATAAAACGGTACATTCCATATCGAATTTTTTATACTATTTGAGGTGCGCAAAGAATTTCTCAGCTATTTTAGAACCAATAGATTCCTAGGCATCATCGTGATAGCATTTTGTAGATTTCAAGCTTAAAATCATCAAATTCTTCCACATCCACTTGAGAAACAGAACGACACATTTGTATACCTCAATTGTTGCATGTTATCTCAAAATCCAAGTACACGCTGAAATGGACATTTAACCAGGCTATAATTTCTATGAAATAATAGAAGTTTAGGCTCCTCACCTTGTGCAATTTGCTTGCTCTAGGTTTTATTCTTCCTTGATAACCTTGTGGACAGCTAAAAGGTCAACATACATATGGGATCTCCTTTATGCTTGTTTTAGGAGACATGACCAGCTATACCTGACAAATATTCTTCATATCTAAAAAGAAAGCTGAAAAGAAAAGCAAAATGTGGAACATTTGGAGGTATCTTTCCATGAGAATCTTTGTTTTGGTTGGGCGAGAATAACGAACTTTAGGATAGCTTGCTCATGTTTCATGATTCTCATTCAAACTTAGGCTTTTAGTCGCACCAAGTAGTTGTTTAATTCCATGTTCCTCTATAAAGTCACTTTACAGAGCTAAATTTCGACAACAACTAATCTAGCATTGAAAGCATCCAAGAGTAGGGTGTCTTGTTCGCAAGCCAATTGGATTGAGCTCAAAATTCGGAGGCTGGCTAGAACCATAACATAGGCCTTTTTTCTTCTTTTTTTATTGGTAGGAAAAAAAAAAAAAAAAAAAAGGAGAGAGGTATGGCACATCAACTAACATAGGCTTTTAAAGAAAAGGTAAGGTACATCAACTAAGACTCGGCCTGTGAAGCAGTACTTGAGATAGCTACGACAACCTAGACGATGTTGAGCGCATTGCAATTGCTTTCCACTTCAAATTTCTTAAATCCATCCAAAACTATGGCATTCTCTCACAACTGCTGCTGTAATATTTGGGCCTGAAAAATTGTAATAGATTTAACATTATCGGAGTTGCTATCGCTTCACCTTTTTCGTTTTGGACTCCTGACTCCCATTCCAGCCATTTTTTTCTAGATTTCTCCCAATGTACCACCAAAGTTTGCTTTTAGTCTACCAGAAACTTAAAGTGAGTTCACCTTGAAGCTAATCTTTGAATTTTAATTCTTCGTTCGCTTGGAAATCCATATAATAGGTTTTTCATATTACATATTGGTCAAAAGAGCTCGAAACTTCTTGTACCATATAAATTGCAGATAGATTTCCGTAATGTCCTGGCCACAACGGGCTTAAATTTGAATTGGGTTTGATTCATTTGGCCGGCATAACCATCAGAAAGGAGCCCAAAGAAAATTTTGCACGAATATTAAAGCATAAAAATAGAGAAGAATGTTGGGAGTTTCCTTCTCCTTGATTTCATCGAAGGAAATCAATTTTGAGTGGGAATCGACCTCTCTTCACTCTATTTAAAGAGCCCTTGCCCCCCACTCTTGGATCCCATACCTAAAATGCCAGAGATCGTTGGTAACTTTTCCTTCTCTTTTCTTCTCCTTCATAGAAGCCTAGGACCATGCTCGTCAGAGATCACAGCTCGAGCATCGTCGCGAAGTCAGGTACAAGATTGAGATCTTTTAGTAGATTTTTTATCCCATCTCCTTAACCTTTAAAGCTTCGATTCCGACCAGCTATCGGTAGATTTTGGGTTGGAAAAAAAGATCATGTTCCGACTTCAATTTCTTTTTTTTATTGATTTTACTGATTTTTTCGACACTGATTATTGCTGCCAACCACCAATTAGGGAGCTTCCAACCCCACTACCATGGCCCAGCCACCACCAGCTATAGTCACAATCGACAGGAGGTCTTATGTTTTGGAAAAATAGGGGACTGCAAGTCCCATATCCCACCAAAAGAAAAGAAAAGAGAAAGAGAGAGAGAGAGAGAAAAAAATAGAGAGAGTTTCACTCTCTTCCTTCTTTCTCCCTTCCCTCTCTCTTCATTTGCTTCCTCTATTTTCTCTCTCTAATTTCTCTTTTTACAATTTTTTCTCACTAAAATTATATCTCTATCTACTTTCTCAATGAATTTTCTTTTTTTAAGATTGATCCAGAAGATAGCTTTCATTAGAATGATTCAGATCAAACCATATTTGAATAGAGTTCTGATCCATGGTAGCCTGGTAACATGCTGGCACCCATTTTGATCCAATCGGATCCTATTAGGTTTGATGATGTATGATATTTATTGAACTATTTATATACTAGTTAATCATGATTTGTGAAGGATCCTTTAGGTTCTTCGCATGTATTTTAATTAATCTCATTAATTAAAATCTATTTCACATGATCTAATTAATCATATTAACAGGAAAGGTGGAGATGAAAAAATCTGATCTAATCATGTAAGCACAGCGGAATAAAATAATCTACCTAACCTTTATGTAAAAAAGAAAATCTAATATTAAGATCTCTATGTACGTATGAGAAAAGAAATAGAATGAAAAGAAAATAATTTTTTTTTTATAACTTTGCACAATGGTATAAGAACACCATAATTGATAATCATAGATTTATTCCTTTCCTTACAATTGCACAAGTGTCCGATCTCTATAGGTATCCATACGAAGATGAGAGCTGATCAACAAGCTTCTTGGTTTTCCAGGATGCTAGCTCCCTTGCAGAATCTTTGCTTGATAGAAGAATCTTCTCAATATCTTGAGAATAGTAGCAGAACTTAGGCTTCTTTAAGATCTCTTTTTGCTGAAATATGATTTTAGCAATAATCAAGAAGAGAGAGACTCCCTGGGCATGGAGAAGAGAGGAGGAAGAGGAGGGGGCAGCACCTAGGATTAAGGGGACCTTGTAAGGCATGGAACTCTATGAGACCAAGGAGTTTAGCCACTTATTTATAGGCATAAAATCCTAAGGAGGTGCCCAAGCATCTATCGAAATAAATCATCTCAAAAGAGAGAATTTCGATCTTACTACCCCACCTAAATCAACCAACTATTTGCCAGAATTGGCTTGGGCTGCTAGGGTTTCGCAAACCCTAGAGGTGGCACCCATAACCTGCCTTATTTGCTCCATAGTTTGGTGCCTAGGGTTTCATTCAAGAAACCCTAGGGTATGGATCATGTAGACTGATCCAAGACCAAGTCAAAAACCAATTAGACTAGACCCAGATGTCACATACCAGATGCATCCAAACTCATTTAGTTGCATGTGATCTAAGCCTATTTTGATCCAAGCCTTGACCCAAATTTAATTGAACTGAATCTCTATTTGATTTAACTTGAATTTAGCCATAATTAATTCGATCCAATGAAATTAAGATATACAACATTTGCACATTAATCCTTAATTCTTTTGCTAACCTTTAGCAATGAAGTCCTTGCTTCTTATAATAATTATAAGTTAGTCCAATTATCAATCACATTGATAATTTGGATTTCAACCATCTGATCAGTCTTACAATCAATTTGGATTTCAACCATCTGATCAGTTTTACACTCCTTATGTGTTGACCTTATAGGTTCTATTATATCTGGTAGTGAGTCATATTATGATCTCTATCACAATATTATTGAAACTCCTTTCAATGGATTGAAATCTTTCTAATTTTTTTAATTAAGAATCATTCGATCATCTATTTAATTCTCTGTGGATCCCATAATCCATCAGTAACACCTAACAATATATGGTAGCAAGCCAACAGAATGAAATAGAAAGAATCTATAGGTATAGTTACCGTATGATATAGTCTTTCTATCAGGATCACGACTAGATGGAGGTTATAGATAATTCGTCAAACTACAACATCTGTCATATGTAAAATTTACTTGACTTAAATTTCTAATGTAAAGTATGTGAAAACTTCTTTCCACTATTCACTCTACCCTGGTCAAGATCTTCTGAAGTCAGTTTTATAGACTACATAGGACTATCTTTTTGATCTACCAAGGATGATAGTTTCATCTTTACGCACATTTATTCCTACATTGAACCTATTATAGCCAACATATAGTACATGGATCCATATGGATAGGGATCGAGTTTATGTGCAGTCAAACTATAGTAGTCTCACTGTGAATAGTCAAGGCACCTCAAGTCTAAGGACTAATCATACTACTATAGCATCGAGTAAGTCACTGACGAGTGGATAGCCATCCAAGTAATGTTTCATAATGGTTACGTTCGGTACTTTTGTTCTCTAATAAACATCTGCACTCTCGCTCCAATATCCCCACATTATAGACTTAAGATCCGTCTATCTTAAGAGAAGCAGTTAGTGCACCGATCGGATCAATCACTACCTTCATGATTATCTTTTGATCGAAAATATTTAAAAATTAATTATTAATGATACATGTCTCAAATTTTCAGCTCTTGAGAATATGTTTCATCATTCTATTAATTTTTTGGATGACTCATAGACACAAAAATACAACATGAATGAAAAAATAACTCAATCTTATTAATTTCAAAAGTATAATTACAAAAATATATCCCTAGAATATTTATAAGTGTCAGTCTAATTGACTTTTATGACATACATCTAACAATCTTCTACTTGCACTAAAGCCAATTGGCCATTAACTTAAGTCCCATCTTCTCAAGATAGACTTCAGTCTTATGTTGGCTCAGCGGCTTAGTCAGCGGGTCAGCTATATTGTCCGTGGAGTTTACTCTTTACACCTCGATGTACTTTTTCTCGAGGTATTCGTGAATCAGATGGAATCATCACTCTATGTACTTGGACTTCTGGTGAGATCTGAATTCCTTAGTCAGAGCTATGACACCATTGTTATCGTAGTAGAGTGGTATGGCATCTAATGATATGACATCTAACTCTATAATGAATTTTTTGAACTAGAAGGCTTCTTTAATAGCCTCAGAAGTGGCGATGTACTCAGCTTCCATGGTAGAATCAGCAATGATCGATTGTTCAGAACTTTTCTAATTTATTACACCATTATTGCAAAAGAATACATATCTTGATATAGACTTTCTATCATCAATATTAGATATAAAATCTGAGTCTGTATATCTCTATACCTTTAACTCTCCTCCTTCAAAGATCAAAAAAATATCCTTAGTCTTTCTCAGATACTCAAGGATACTCTTCACAGTAATTTAGTGTTCCTCATCTGAATTCAACTGATATCTACTTGTGACACTCACAGCATAAGTTATATTAGGTCGTGTATATAGCATAGCATACATGAGGCTCTCTATAACCGAAGCATAAGGGATCTTGCTCATGCATTGTATCTCTTTGGATGTGTTGGAGCACATCTTCTTGGGGAGATGAACTCCATGTCTAAAGGGAAGAAGTTTCTTTTTGGAGTTTTTCATGCTAAACTAATTCAGCATTTTCTCCATGTACAGCTTTTGTGATAGATCTAACATCCTTTTAGATCTATCTTTATAGATCTTTATCAACAAAATATAGGATGCTTCTCCAAGATCTTTCATAGAGAATTCTTTCGACAATCAAACCTTAACTGAAATCATCATGAATATTATTCTCAATTAGGAGAATATCATCCACGTACAATATGAGAAACGTGACAGCACTTCCATTGATATTCTTATAAACATATAATTTTTTCTCATTCTTGATGAAATCAAACGATTTGATTGCATCATTAAAATAAGTATTCTAACTCTGAAATGCTTACTTGAGTCCATATATGGATCTTTGTAGTTCGCAGACCTGGTGATTTTCATCACTGAAAGTGAAACCTAGAGATTACTCCATATAGATATCTTTCTCAAGATATCCATTCAGGAAGATAATTTTCACATCCATTTACCATATCTCATAATTATGAGATGCTATAATTGCAAGTAGTATTTGAATAGATTTCAGCATGGCCACTAGTAAAAAGATATTCTGATAGTCAATACCTTCATGTTGACTATAATCTTTAATTATAAATCTTATTTTAAAGATCTCTACCTTTCCATCTGATCCTATCTTTTTCTTATAGATCCATTTACACCCAATAAGACTATACCTTTTGGTAGATCTACTAATATTCAGATTTGGTTGGAATACATTAAGTCAATTTTTGACTTCATAGCTTTCAATCATTTTTCAGAATCGATGTCTAACATCGTCTCATCATAGGTTTTGAGATCATCTCTATATTTTTTATTTTTTATAAATTTTTTTTTTTACTTTCTCTGAAATAATATCTAAGTATCTTTTAGAAGGACGAAAAATCTAACTTGATCTTCGAGGTGGAAGAGGATCAATGTGTATTGGCTCAACTAGAATAGGTTCAACAAGTTCTATGACTCGTTGCTCTTCAGAGATTTTTTTTTTCGAGTCTTATTGGTCTTCCACTACTTTCATCTTGGATATACTATTTTTTTAGAAAGACAAAATTTTGGCTCACAATCATATTGTGATCCTCTAGGAGGTAAAAATAGTATCTTAGAGATTCTTTTGGATACCCTATGAAATGAGCCCTTAAGGACCTTGCCTCTAACTTGTCCATCTGAAGTCATTTGACATGTGCCGGACATCCTCAAATTCTGAGATGATCCAGACTTGATTACTTATCATACCACATCTCATATAGTGTGATCGAAATGAATTTAGAAAAAATCTTATTTACTAGATAGTTAACAGTAAGCAAAGCATGTCTTCAAAGATATAAAGAAAGATCTATGAAGCTCATCATGGATCGAACCATATCTAATAGGATCCGATTTCTTTATTTTAGAATCTCGTTGAGTTAAGACATTTTAGGCAAAGTCCGTAGTAAGAGTATGCTATTTTTTTTGAGATAATCTAAAAATTTTTTATTTAAGTATTCACCTCCTCGGTCTAATCAAAGTACTTTTAAAATTTTTTCAATCTACTTCTCTACTTCATATCTAAATTCTTTAAACTTTTCAAAGACTTCAGACTTATATCTCATAAGATACACATATCCATACTGTGAATAATTATTAATAAAGGTGATGAAGTAGATATAACCTTCTTTGGTTAGTACATTAAATGAGCTGCACACATCAGTATGTATCAGAGTAAGTATATCAACGGTCCTTTCCCCTTATCCCACAAAAGGCAACTTGATCATCTTTTTTTGAAGACAAGATTCACAGATTGGATATGACTTAGTAGTCAATGAGCCTAAGAGTCTATCTTTTTTCAATCTATTAATTCTTTCTTCTTTTATATAATTCAACATAAGGTGCCATATATACTTAAGATTAATATTATCTCTAGATCTTTTAGATCTTATGGTATTTACTATATGTTCAGACAAATTCACTGATACATCTACATACAAGTGATAGAGACTATCAATTAAAAGACCACGTCTAATCATTTTATTTTCAAAATAAATGCTACAATAATCTATATTAAAATTAAATATATTATTGCCCTACGACAGACTTAAAACAGAAATCAAATTTCTGCTTGCAGCAAGTACAAAGTAACAATCCCTAAATAATAAACTATATCTTGACGGTAGTTACAGAAAATAGATGCCCACAGTCACAGTGACAACTTTTGCTCTATTTTCGACTTTTAGAGTTATTTCATCTTCTCTCAGCCTTCTACTTTCCTCAAGATCCTGTATAGAAGTACACAAATGAGCACTAGAACTAGAGTCTATGATCCAACTAGAAGTAGAAGAAACTGTAAGGTTAGTTTCAATTACTAACAGATCCCACATACCTTTTGAAGGTACATTATCTTTCTTCTTCTTCAGGCTTTCTAGGTAGATAAGACATTTTCTCTTCCAATGGCCATCAGAGTTGTAGTAGAAATATTTTTCCTTCTCTGCGGTCTTTTTCTTAGGAGTTTTCTTCTTAGGTCTATTCTCATTCTTCTGTTTCTTAATGGACTTTTTCTTCTTCTTTCAGATAGACTTTCTCTTGAAAGATGAAGTTTGCTCTATTGCAAGAATAGTATCCTTTAAACTCTTCAAGGTTCCTTCGGTGGTAACCAGCATATTCAAGAGTTTGACTTTGGTGCAGTTAATTTTGTTCATATGAAAGTTTACAATACAATGCCCATATGAGTTAGAAAGAGATTAAAAGATCAGATCAACTTGCAATTCCTTATTTATGACTAATTCGAGCTTCTCAAGCTCCTCAAAATTTTTGATCATTGTCAAACAATGATCATGGACAGACTGTCGCTCATGCATCTTTGTCTTGAAGAGTCTTTTGGATACTTTATAGTATGCAAATTTGCTCTATTCACCATACAACTCCTTGAGATAATCGAGCATGGGCTTGACAGTCTTCAAGTTCTCATATTGGCATTGAAGTTCATTCGACATAGATGCCAACACATAGCACTGAGCCTTGTTGTCATCATTCGACCATTTCTCATATGTTGCCTTTTGGCTAGCTATTGGATGAGCTGGTAGCACAGGGATATCCTGATCCATGATGTAGCTGAGCTTTTTAAAACTCAAAATAATTCTCAAGTTTCAGAATCAGTATTTGTAATTGGAACCGATTAAGTAGTTGGTTTCTAGAATACGGGTGAGAGGGTTGGAGGTAGATATTTTCTAACGGAGAGAAAAAAAATTATAGTTAGACTTTATAATTGACTTGTATTAGTTTGTTTTAGAATTTTTATTTTACAAACAAACTTGACTCCCACTATTTTCTTGAATCTCCTATACTCCTCAGGTGGAGAAATGAAAACTCTTTCGTGATCAAGATTTCAAGTGGGTACTGCAGTCTCATTGATTGGCACACCACCTCACCTAATAGTTATTGGGATGTGTCAACCAATGCATGGACAGCTCTTATCCAATGCCTCTTAAGCATCTTATAGTGGTCTTCGATCTCTAAGCTTGTAGGCCTCACCTGATAATTATTGACTTCATTCCTTGGTTAAGTCAAACCCACCATTCTTGCGTAAGTGAAGCTATCATTGGATTACTTATCTAATAGTTATTGAGTCCAATCCCATCTTCATATTAGATGTATGTCCTAGAAGTCAATATGGCTGACACATTGTAATAAATCTAGGATACAATTTTATACTTAATACATTGATATGATCAATAAAAGGGCAAGTTTATTTTTCATTCAAATGTGATGTATCCTTAAATCATCTATGAAATTAATTTTCGATACATATTCTCAAAGAGTTGAGAATTAGAGATATGTATTTAATTTTTAAATGCTCCTGATCATAAAATCATCATGAGAATGATGATCGATCTGGATAGATCGATGCATAGATCATTTTTTTTGAGATAGATGAGTCTTTGATCTACAGTATAGAGATACTTGACGATGAGTGTGAGTAGTTGTTAGAGAACAACTAGTACTGAGCATGACCATACGAGAGATCATTTGAATTTTTATTCGATCGTCAGTGATTGTCTTGATGCTGTAGTTGTGTGACTGATCTTTTGATCTGAGATGGTACAACTGCTTACAGTGAGGCTACTGAAGTTTGTATGACATATTAACATAGATCTCAATGAGCCCTTGTAGTGGATATTGACGATAGTTGATCCACTGTAGGAGTAAGGTATGCATGAAGATGAGATCTATCGACCTTGATAGAGAGGAGTAGTCCTATGAGATTTGAGAAGCTAAGTCTGAGAGTCTGTGGCTACAGTAGTGTAATTGATGGAAAAGAGTTTTCATAGAAATCACAATTGAACTTGAACTGATCGAATCTACATATGACTGATGTTGAAGTTTGACGATTTATCCATGACCTGCCATCTAGTCGAAACTCATGATAGAGGGACTGAATCACACATTAACTACACTCTAGAGGTTCATTTCAATTCTATTGGATTGTCACTACATACTGCTAGATGTCACTGGTGGATTGTGATAGTTTACTAGGATTGTTCTGGATCGACAATCCTTGATGAGTTAGAGTGAAATTGTTCCGATCCATTGAAAAGAGTTTCAATAATACTTTGATAGAAATCATTGTATATCTTACTATCAGATAGAATAGAATCTATAGGATCACACAATAAAAGAATTAGGTCTGAAATTAGTAATTAGGCTTATGAAGTGTCAATTGAGTTTAGAGAAATCTGATTGGTTCAAGATAATCTTGCTAGCACATGGTTGGATCCAATTTTCTCTTTTTATTTAGATTTTTTATTTGATAAGATAATTCAAACTTAATTATCTGCTAATAACCTAAATGAATTAGATTCATTGGACTCCAATTGTTGAGTGTCTAAAGTTATGGATCAAATAAATTAAGGGTGCAAGTCCTTAATTAATATTTCTTGATAGTTATTCTTGGGTGCCACCTTGATTGGATCAAGTTGAGCATGTGCCATGATTAGAGGGCTTATGGATCTCATATGGGGTATCCCTTGGGTACAAAAGAAGGTGTGAAATAATGGATGCAAGAGCTCCAAGAGTTGGTGCCAAATAGGATTCTTAATATAAGTTGAATAACTTAAGTTATTAAGAAATCCAATACAAGTAGGACTTGTATTATAAGATTGAATAGGATTCAATCCTCATACTTATTTAAAGAGATCTCTCTTAAGATCCCTAGAGCATCCAACTAGTAGCCCACACACCCCATAAGAAGTGCCCACACCCTCTCTTCCTCTCTCCCTCTCTTCTCCCTTGGCGTCCTACATGCCCCACCCTTTGGGGCATCCCACTTCTCTTCCATGCCCAAGCTGTTGGGCATCCCCTCCTTACTGGTTCTTGGTATTTGATAGCAGCACAAAGTAAAGGAGAAAGGCAAAAAAAGAAGAGAATAAGAAGATCAAGGAAAGAGATCAAGTATTGATCGTGATTCAGACTTCGTTCAGATTCAACAGGCTGAATTTTCTTAGAGAAAAAAATTCAACTTGAAGAGGACTATTCCAGACTGATTTTGAGTAGATACCCATAGAGGTCAGATACTTGTGTGGCTAAAAGAATTTTTTTTTTTTCAAATCCAGATTTGAAGAAAAAGATTGCGAAACATGTATGCGGTTTGATCACAATCTGAATTTTAGCATATGTCAATTTCAGCATATGAACTACATCCTTAGAGTTTTATATTTTTATACAAGCATGATTCAGATTAAAAATATTATAATATTATATTTCACTATGATATTTATAAAATAAAATTTTGAAACACACATGCATGCCCCAAACCTCAAATTCTATCAATGGTATCAGAATCACGGGTTTTATATACTGAAATTGTCATTCATGTTTTGAAAAAAAAATTAAAATTTAATTTTTTCTTGATACATGAGATGTATAGATAAATCTTTAAATCTAAAATTTAATTTTAGATTTAATTTTAAAATATATAGTTAATATGTGAAAGCATACATAGATCTGAATTTTGATCTAGAACGGTTTCTAGTTCATATTCATATGATATGTAGATGCATGCATAAATCTAAAATTTTATATGATTTGATTCATGATTCATATATGAGATATATAATTATATGTTTAGGTCATAAAATTACTTTTAATATGATCCATGATTAGTATATGAGATATATAATATCATATTGTAGATTTGAATTTTACATATATATATATATGAGATATATATTTATATGTTAAATCTAAAAATTATTTTTATAATTTAAAAATTTACTTTCATGCAAAAAATTTAAATCTAAAATTTTATTTTAGAATCTAAAATTTATGTTTGTGTATGAAGATTTTGATCATGAAAAATCAAAATTAGGTCATGTAATAGGATTGCATCTAGAGTTTTTGATTTGAATCATATGGATCTAATTTGATTAAGTAATTAGTTAAACCAAGTTAAGTATTGATTAAGGTTAGATCAATTAAGTTAAATGATCATACAATTATTGTTGATCAAATTGATTGAGTCCTATATGTAGAATCGATTAATTTGAGGATCTAATTTGGCTCGATGGTTTGAGCCTGATTTGCTTGAGCTAACCTGTTTGAACCAATTGACCTATTGGTGTCTCAGGCAAGTAATTGAGATATGATTATTTAATTAGTTTCGTTAGCTTATCTGACCAATTTATTGGTGTCTAAGAAAAGCAACGGAGACCCCCCATCGATCTCCACTTACCTGATCAATTTGGAAGATTGGATCTTGAATAAGGTTGCTCAGTGGTTTGGTTTAGTCCATGCCAATTAGATCGGTCATATGATGATTAGATGAGACCTAAACCTAAACCTCTCCATAAATATTAAGTCCATAGGTCTTCCACTATTGTAGATGTGCAGGATTGCTACCTGCGTTGATTGTTCTCGGCTGGTCACAATGGTTCAGTTGCATCGAGAACACGCAAGCACTCAGTAGTAAGGAGTTGCTCCAGGGTAAGGATGGGGTTGGGCCCAATAACTGTTAGGTGAGGGACCCAATGATGGCCTTGCACCTGCTTATGAATAGTGGATCGGGCTTAACTAAGGAGTGTAGTCAATAACTGTTAGATGAGCCCACATGACTTAGAGACCAAGTCGCTGCAACATGCTTAGAAAAGCATCTGGGCAAAGAGTTACCTACATATCGGTATGCATGTTACCAATAACTATTAGGTGAGGTGCATAGCATCGGTGGGACCGCAGCACCCACTAGGAATCTTTTGTCACGTTATGATTTTCGTTTCCCACTCGAGGGTGGAAGGATCCAAAAAATTAGCGAGAGTCATTGTTTGCATCTTAAAGTCTCTAGAAGCAAATATAAAATTAAAGCATAAAAGTCTAACTTGAATCTCTACTCTCACAGTTAAACAATGTCAGCCTCAAACCCTCTAGCCCGCATCTTTGAAACTAATTGTTTGATCGGTACTAATTACAAAGACTAACTCAGAAATCTCAGGATTATCCTGACCTCAGAAAAATTAGGTCATGTACTCGACTAGGAACCTATAGTGCTACCAAACCATCCTACTGCTGAGCAAAGGGCTGCTTATGAAAAGTGGACGGATGAAGACAGTCGGGTCAAGTGCTATATACTAGCTTCTATGTCAAACGAGTTGCAAAGCCAGCATGAGCATATGTTCACTGTCAGAGCTATGATCACTCACCTACAAGAGTTGTATGATGAGTAGAGCTGCACTGTATGCTTCGAAGTATCTAAGAGATTTTTCAATTTGAAATTGCGTGAAGGGCACTCGATCCATGAGCACTGTATGACAGTGATCAAGGACATTGAGGAGCTTGAGAAGCTCGGATTTGAAATACAAAAAAATTGTAGATGGATTTGATCCTTCAATCCCTTACGAGTTTATATAATCAATTTATTATAAATTTTCATATGAACATACTCGATTGCACTATATCCAAACTGATTAACATATTAATCACTACGGAAGAAACTTTGAAGAGTTCAAGGGGCACTGTTCTCGCTGTAGAGCGGACTTCTTCCAAGATAAAGTTTACTGAGAAGAAGAAGACTAAATCCACTAAGAAGCAGAAAAAAGAGAGCAAGCCTAAGAAGGACATTCTTAAGAAGGTCGAAGTAAAGAAAAAATATTTCCACTGTGATGCTGAAGGCCACTAGAGGAGGAACTGTCTATTGGAAATAGTGTCCCAAAGTCAATCGTCAGCCTGTTGACGATTGTACTTTTTCTTGTATTAGTATATAAATTATAAATAAATAAAAGTTATTTTGATATTTTTCATCATAAATTGTTTCATCTTCTAATGAACTCCTGTGTTGTGGTGAAGTCCTTAGGACTATTTAGACTCGACAAAGGAGGATTTGTTGTTTAGTCCTTAAACCTGTTTGCGATCAAATGATACATTGTTACCAAGGACAACAATGTTTATCAAGTATAGGTCGTTATGTTCCATATGGGTTGGTTGTCCTCTTAACCAAGGAGTGTGGAGACACTGGTATGGTATACAGGTGAGATGTAAGGGTACATCTGCACTGAACGTGACCGACTCTGGAGTTTTTTCTGCTGTCAAGATTTGCTCCGATGGGATATAGGTATAACTGTCCCTCCAACCTGAGACCGCCACAGTGACTTGCAAGTAACTCACTGAACTTAGGCACTAGACTACCTGAATTTTTAATTCAGTGACAGAAGGCTGCTGGGTATAGTCAAGTACTTGACTTGTCGGTGCGTGTGTCAAGATGGGATTGACCACTCCAGTTCAGGAGCTGTGTACAGTCGTATTTCAATTTAGCAAAATCTTGGTCAGGGTAGTCCTAGTGAGGAGTCACAGGACTATTTGAGTTGAGCACGATTCAGATGATCTAATCAGGGTTGACAGTTTAACCCTGAGTCGTCCTAAACACAGGGGTCAAAAGGATGAATTATACAATAACCATATTCACATAGGTTCTGAGTGTTGTGATTGTGACTATTCGATCTATCAGATGTCAGGTACCATTGCTAGATGGTCACTTCGATTAGTATAGGAATTGGTTCCTGTGCTACCAGCTTAGGTTCGAACCTGCGGGGTCACACACATTAGAGGTTCCTATCTGATCTGATGGCTGGTGAAGAGTCCTAATACTCGTGGACTTTGAGTCCTACATGTCTGAAACTTTGTGATCAAGAATCAGGATTCTCTAATCACGAGTTCCACACATTTTGGGTATCGAGGTCAAGAGTCCCACTGGTTTGGGACTTTTTGATCAGGGTTTTATATCGATGGACTCTGATGCCCGATTGTCCATCGGATTTGGACTCAGTATTTATGAGAGGTTTAATTAGTAATTTGATCACTAATTAACTCAATTTGATTGAGTAATTATTTTTAGATCAAGTCCTATTGAATTGGATTCAGTTGGGTTTGACCCGATTAGGTTAAGTGTTGACCTAACCGCCAAGGTGGTTTGATCTCTGATCTGATCAGGAGTTGGGCTTAGTCAATTCTTGATTTGATTAAAATTTTATTGAGCCTAATTAAGTCTAATTATGTTAGGTTTAACTTAGTCTAATTGTGCCTAACCTATTTTGATTAGGTTGGCTCAATTAGGTTGAAACCACTTTGACCTCATCTCCCTGCGCCACCTCACTTATCTGCGCCCATTTGAATTCATGAGAAATAACTTCTCATAAATTTTCTCCCATGCAGAAGCCTTCCCACGCCCTCCCTTGTGTGCCAATTATCTGGATAAAGATTGGTTTGTTGGCCATTCAAATTCAAAGGATGTTTGAATTTGAATGGGCAACTAATCCATGCACCACCCACCTTATCTTGTGCACCATTTAATCTACACGAGAAAGAGTTTCTCGTGTAAATTCTCCATGCACAAAGAACCCACGCTCCTCTCTTCTCTTGCCCAGAGTGGATAAGGATGGGTTGGTTTGCATTTGAATTCAAATTCGATTTGAATTTAAGTGAGCAACCACCTATCTTTATCCTCTCACGCGGATAAGACGCATCTTGCACTGTTTTAAAAGAGAAGAGAAGGTGGGGCGTGCGTAAAATTTTTTGAGAGAGAATAGAGGGTGTGAGGAAGCCTTGTGCGTGAGTTGGAAGTTCAAAAACTTTTGAGAGAAAAAAAAAAACAAAAGTGGGCGCAGGGTTTTCAATGAGTACCTTAGGGTTTCTGCTTGGGGTTCGGAAAGTGAGAAGGTGAGCTACGAGTGTCGTGAGCCCACCAAACTTCAGAGAGAGCTTCATCAACCTCTCAAGCACCTTTGCTGATGATTTGAAGTATCTAAAGAGTCGGCAGATATCGATCAAAAGAGTTCGATCAACATCGGCCATCGAAAGGGTTCTGCGATGAACTAGTATTCGTGAGGAGCCGATCAGATCGAAAGCTTTGTATGGACGATCCGCAGAGGCCAGACACACTGTGTGGCTACGTTGTAATGATCAGACCTTCCTGACGGTGATCTAACTGCAGCGATCGACTACCTGCACAAAGGTAATGTGTTTTGAACACATAACAGTAAAATATTTACTGTAGAGAATTCGAAATTTTAAATTTAAATGTATGCTATATATATCATATTTAGATCCTTGTGTAGAGTTAATATATGTTAATTAATTAAATTAATTAATAATTTTTACTATAAAATTATAATTTTGAAAAAATTTTAAAATTACCATTTTACCCCTGCACTGAAATTTTACCTCAAATGGTAACAGAGCGGGTTCTAAAATATGATATACATTTGCATGCATAGATTAAGTAGTAATCTAAAAGTTTAAATTTAAAATTTGTTTAAAATTTGAAATTCAAAATTTAAAATTTGAAATTTGAAATTCAAAATTTAAAAATTTGAAATTCAAAATTTAAAATTTAAAATTTAAAATTTAAAATTTTGAAATTTGAAATTTTTTTGAAATTTGAAATTCAAAATTTGAAATTTAAAATTTAAAATTTAAATTTTGAAATTAGTATATTTAGATATACTTGATCCAAGTAGCAAGTAGTCTAATTGGGTTGGTTGTCATGGTCGTTTGGTCATAGGAGAAAAGTAAAGTTTAAAGGCCCTCTCCTCCCATTCGATGGGGTTCTCTTATGGCGGTAGGGGTGCCGATGCGATTATATCCCATGCAGACGAAGCAGTGAAAGGACTTAATTATAAAAGTTCAATTGTAAAATTTATCATGAATGTGTTAGATTAGATCTAAAGAAATATTCATGATTTATTTTGATTGAGTTATTTTCTGTTATGTAATTAGCAATAGGATTGCTGTTTATGAAATGTGCTGATCAGTTTGTGAAATGAGTCAACACATTTGGTGAACAGAAAATAAAATTTTTTAAATTTAAAAATTATTTTCGAAATGCCAAATCCTGACCCATCAGCCCAAATACTTAATTAAAAGAATTAAGTATTGTCTAGTTGGTCTAGAATTGTAAATTAAGACCTAAGACAATTGCATAAACTTGTGGGTCAATGGGTTAGATGGATTAGGTCCATAATTTGGTAAGACCTAAGGTTAGCTTAAAGAAATGGACTAAATTAGAGTAATTGATCAAATCTAATCAAAAGTTGAATTAGATTAGGTCAAGGACACTCTAGACTCAACTCCAATTGTTGTAGTTGAATGGGTCCATATCTTTAACTAGACCAAGATGGACTTAATTCAAGGCTACGCGGTGAAACCCTATTTACTAAGTTGATCAAATTAAAACTAATGAACCGGTTGGTGTCTAAGATAAGTTCGGCAGTCTGACCAGTGGTTTTTAACTAGGAGCTACTCGCATTGATTTGATCTCTGACGAGTTAATGGCATATCCCTTCCACTGATCTCACTTACCTGGCCAACTTGGTGAGTTAGGTTTTGATTAGATCACTTGGTGATTAAGGCACACCTATGTCATTAGGTAAATCAGTATGACTGATTTAGGTGCTCCTAATGCCGGCTTTAATTAAATTCTTTTTAATCTGACTTGGTGAAGTCAGTGGGAGGATTGAAATTGGCTGATTAATTTCTTCTCTTCTATCCTTTAATAAAATTCTCAAAAATTATTAGGTCTCTAAAAATGATTAAGTTATAGTGATAACTAAGTTATAGCCTCCCATTAAGTGAGTGATAATGAGTCCATTAGTTTAATAATCATTGGAGGTCCAAAGGCCTGGTGCTTATTGACTAATGGAATTATCATTCATAATATGATTATTTGGTTGAGTCTTTCTGATAGTAGTCAGGTTGGTCGGCTAAAGTCGGGCCTGATCATTTATTGGTCAGATTCACCAAATCAAGTCATATTAATGGTTGGACCTAACCAGATCTTTTCAGTGGAGGCCAAAGCCTACTTATTAGATTCTGGGGCAAAATTAATTACTAGAAGTTGTTTAGAGAAACAACTGGTTATGAACCTACCCATAGATGCACATGGGTTGACCAACCAAAGTTGGGCTCGTGTGTGGTCTATATGGATTCTAGTACCCACTAAGGAATTAAAGTAATTCTTCGAATTGGTGGTTGAGGCTACCAGTTCATAAAAATACTGAGAAAAATTTTAGACTAAAGTCCAAGTCTTTAGTATTAATAATTTATGTACTAATAAAGGTTTAATTTTCTTTTATACAGCTATGGCTACTACCCTGTCGCTCCAGTCATTATTAGATAATGACAAGCTCATGGTGTGGGGGAATTCAGTGCAGGGGTAAAATGGTAATTTTAAAATTTTTTCAAAATTATGATTTTACAGTGAAAAAATATTAATTAATCTAATTAATTAATATAAATTTACCCTACACTAGGATCTAAATATGATATATAGCATGCATGCATTTAAATTTGAAATTCAAATTTGAACAGTAAACACTTTACTGTAATGTGTTCAGAACACAATACCTTTGTGCGGGTAGTAGATCGTCGCAATTTGATCACCGTCGGGAGAGTTTGATCATCACGATGCAGTCACACAACGTGTCTGACCTCTGCGGATCATCCACACGAAGCTCTTGATCTGATCGACTCCTCACGAGTGCTAGCTCATTTAGAGCCCTTTTGACAGTCGATGCTGATCGAACTCCTTCGATCGATGTCTGTCGATTCTTTGGATGCTTCAGATCATCAACAGATATGCTTGAGAGGATATTGAAGATCTCTCTGAGATTTTATGGAATCACGACACTCGTAGCTCACTTTCTCACTTCCCGAACCCCAGGCTAAAACTCTAGGGAACTCACTGGAAACCTTGCACCCACTTTTCTTTCTTTTCTTTTTTTTTTCTCTTGAAAGGATATGAACTTTCTTCTCACGCACAAGACTTCTCACGCCCCAGAATTTTTCTCCAAAAATCTTCTTCTTGTATGCCCCACTCTTCTCCTTCTTTTATAACAACGTCAAACGTCTTATCCAAAAGAAAGGATAAAGATGAGTAATTGTATATTTGAATTCAAATCAAATTTTGAATTCAAATGGACACCAACTCATCTCTTATCTACTAAAGGCATGAGGCGTGGCTTAAATTATGCATGGAGTGATTTCATGAGAAATCTTTTCTCATGTAATAAATGAGGCGTAAAAAAAGGGATAAGGTGCAAAGATTGATTGCCCATTCAAATTCAAACTTTATTTTGAATTTGAATGGCCAACCAATAATCCTTATCCATTCATTTGGCACATTAAAGTGGGGCGTGGAGAGGGCTTGGTATGAGAAAAAAATTCATGAGAAGTTCCTTCTCATGAATTCAAATGGGTGCAATGGAAGTGAGGTGGCGCATGGAGATTGGGTCAAGATGGTTTAATTATTTAAACCAACCTAATTGAACCAAATAAGTTAGGTCCAATTAGACTAATTTAAATCCAACTTAATTAGACTTAATTAGGCTCAATAAAATCTTAATCAAATCAGGAATTGACTAAGCCCAACCCCTGATCAAATCAGGGACCAAACCATCTCGATGATTAGGTCAACTCTTAACTTAATCGGGTCAAACCCAACTGAATCCAATTCAATTGGAGTTGATCCAAAAATAATTACTCAATCAAATTGAGTTAATTAGTGATCAAATCACTAATTAAACCTCTCATAAATACTGAGTCCAAATTCGTTATGTGTGACCTCGCAGGTTCGAACCTAAGCCGGTAGCACAGGAACCAATTCCTGTACTAATCGAAGTGACCATCTAGCAATGGTACTCGATATCCGGATAGGTCGAAGAGTCGCAATCGCAATACTCAGAACCTACATGAATATGGTTACTGTATAATTCATCCTTTTGACCCCTGTATTTAGGACGACTCAGGGTTAAACTGTCAACCCTGATCAGATCATCCGAATTGTGCTAAACTCAAACAGTCTTATGACTCCTCACAAGGATTACCCTGGCCAAGGTTTTGCTAAATTAAAACACGACTGTACACAGCTCCTAAACTGGAGTGGTCAATCCCATCTTGACATACGCACCGACAAGTCAAGTACTTGACTACATCCAGGCTGACGATTGATTTTGGGACACTATTCCTAACAATCTCCCACTTGACCTAAAGCCAATCGGTGCAGTATCTAATACCCATCTTCGACTTGTAGTTATCGAACTCCTTCACCGCAATGGCTTTAGTGAATGGGTCAGCCAGGTTCTCCTTTCCGTCGATCTTCTAAAGATCGATGTCACCTCGATCCATAATTTTTCGGATGAGATGGTAGCGACGTAGAATATGCTTCGTCCGCTGGTATGCCTTTGGTTTCTTCGCCTGAGCAATGGCTCCAGAGCTGTCACAGTAGAGCAGAACTGGACCAACAAAGGAGGGTGCTGCTCCAAACTCGGTGATGAATTTTCTCAGCCACACCGCTTCTTTGGCAGCATCTGATGCGGCGACATACTCCACCTCGTAAACTAAATCAGCCACTGTGTGCTACTTGGAACTTTTTCAGCAGATAGCCCCACCATTAAGGGTAAAAATAAATTTCGATACACTTTTGCTGTCATCGTGATCAGATTGGAAACTAGAGTCTGTAAATCCTATAAGTTTCAAGTCTGATTCACCATAAACAAGCCACTGGTCCTTAGTATTTCTTAAATACTTCAAGATGATTTTAACAACCTTCCAGTGATTCTCCCCTGGATCAGATTGGTATCTACTCACTATCCCTAGTGAGTATGCCACATCTGATCATGTACATGTCATGGCGTACATGATAGATCCCATTGCCAAAGCATATGGAATCCTACCCATACACTCTCTCTCTTGAGGTGTTGTCGGACAATCCCTCTTCGAGAGAGAAATTCCATGGCCTATCGGAAGATAGTCTTTCTTGAAATTCTCCATGCTGAACCTCTTCAGCATAGTATCAATGTACGTGGACTGAGATAAACTAAGCAACCTTTTAGATCTATCCCTATAGATCCTCATCTCTAAGATGTAGGAAGCTTCTTCCAGATCCTTCATGGAGAACTGTGACGACAGTCAAATTTTTATTCCCTGTAATGCAGGGACATCATTTCCGATTAAGAGAATGTCATCCACATACAATATAAGAAATACTACTACTGGACCATTAGCCCACTTATAAATGTAGGGCTCTTCTCCATTCTTAACAAAGCCATATGTTTTGATCGTCTTATCAAAACGTATGTTCCAACTCCATGATGCCTGCTTAAGTCCATAAATGGACCTCTGTAGCCTGCACACCTTAGACTCATCTATGGATGTGAATCCTTCAGGTTGTATCATATACACCTCTTCATCCAGCTCTCCATTTAGGAAAGCTGTCTTCACATCCATCTATCAGATTTCATAGTCCAGATGGGCAGCTATCGCAAGCATAATCCGAATGGATTTGAGCATTGCCACAGGAGAAAATATCTCGTCATAGTCTATACCATAACGTTGACGATATCCTTTGGCAACCAGACGGGCTTTATAGGTTTTCACCTTTCCGTCTGCGCTTCTCTTCCTCTTGAAGACCCATTTACACCCTATGGGTTTTACTCCTTCGGATGGGTCAACCAATGTCCACACATCATTGACCTTCATGGACTCCATTTCAGATTTCATGGCCTCTAGCCATTTCTCAGAGTCGGGTCTCTGCATTGCATCCATGTAGGTGATCGGATCCTCATCGTTTTCATCAAGTTCGATAGGATCGTCGTCCCGGACCAAGAAACCATAGTATCTGTCCGGTTGACGTGGTACTCTACCAGATCGCCTTAAGGGTGCTTGAACAATGGGCTCCGGATCTGATCTAATCAAATCCGGTTCAGGTTCAGCAACTTGCATTGGATTTTTCACCTGCCGAACTTCATCAAGTTCGATCTTAGAGGCAACAGTCCCTTCGCCAAGGAACTCCTTTTCTAAAAAGATTGCCTTAAGGCTGACAAATACTTTTTGCTCATCAGCTAGGTAGAAGTAATACCCTTTGGTCTCTTTTGGGTACTCTATAAAATTACACTTGTCAGACCTAGGTCCAAGCTTGTCTGTAATTAAACGTTTAACATAAGCCGGACACCCCCAAACCCTAAGGTACGAGAGTACTGGATTACGTCCTATCCATATCTCATATGGCATTTTGGTTACAGACTTACTCGAAACTCTATTTAGAAGGTAACAAGCCGATTCGAGCGCATATCCCCAGAGGAAGATCGGCAGACCAGCAAACTCTATCATGGATCGAACCATGTCTAACATGGTCCGATTCCTCCTTTCAGATACACCATTATGTTGTGGTGTTCCAGGAGGTGTCCACTGAGAGAGAATCCCATTCTCTCCAAGATATGTCAGAAAATTATTGGAAAGATATTCACCTCCTCGATCAGATCAAAGAATTTTAATACACTTTTCAGTTTATTTTTCTACCTCATTTCGGAATAGTTTAAACATTTCAAATGACTCCGACTTATGCTTCATTAAATAGATATACCCATACCTCGATAGGTCGTCTGTGAAGGTTATGAAGTAGAAATATCCACCTCTTGCACTTGAGCTCATGGGTCCACATACATCAGAATGTACCAGACCCAAGAGTTCGCTGGCTAGCTTACCTTTTTCAGTAAAAGGTGATTTGATCATTTTACTAAGAAGATAGGACTCACAGGTTGGAAGTGATTCACAATCACCTACTTCAAGAATTTCTTCTTGAGCCAACTTGTTTATCCTGTTCTTATTGATATGACCTAGCCTACAGTGCCAAAGGTAGACTTCTGACATATTATCTATTCTAGGACATTTATCGGAGGTTTGAACCACATTAACAGGTTGTGATAGAAAGTAAATTTTATTATTAAGTTGTCCAACAAACATTGTAACACCATTCAAAATGATATTGCAAATGTTTCTTTTTATTAAAAATTGATAACCGTTCATGGCCAAAAAGTCTATAGAAATAATGTTTAATAAAAAGCTTGGACAATAGTGACATTCACTCAGAATTATATTTTGAGAATTGATTACAAGGTTCATGATTCCTAATGCTAGAATTGGAACTTTGCTTCCATCTCCAACGTTCAGGAATCTATCGCCTTCATCAAATCTCCTACTGATCTGCAAACCCTGCATCGAATTGCAAATATGATAAGGGCTTCCGATATCCAATACCCAGGCAGTAGTATCACAAATGAAAAAGTTGCAAGGTGTTATCATATAAGTACCTTGCTTCTTCTTCGGCCTGTTCGGGTCCAGGGAGGCAATGTATAGAGGACAGTTCCTCTTCCGGTGCCCCTGCTTCTTGCAAAAGAAGCACTCCGCCTGGCTCTGATCAGGCTTGCGCTTCTTGGTCTAACCCTGTGCAGACGTCCTAGCATGCGGTTGCACCTTCTTATTCTTCTTCTTCTTGTTCTTCTTCCCTTTCTTAAAGGGTCGACGATCAGAAGAAGACCCTCCCACAATATTTACCGACTCCTTATGAAGCTAGTGGTCCTTTTCAAAGTCTGCAGCAACCCCAACAAGCTGTGGTAGTTCACTGCAGGCTTTATCATTCAAAAATGAGTAAGGAAGGGGAGGAAGGACTTGGGCAATGAATTAAGGATCGCATCCTTACCGAGCTGCTCATGCAAGGAAAAATCTAGTTTACTTAGGTGCTCAGTCATTTCGATCATGTACAGTACATGATCAGTGACTGAGGCTCCATCCCTCATTCGAGCATTGAAAATGGCACAACTAGTTTTGTGCCTTTCAACGTTGTCGGGCATGCCAAAGGAGTCGTTCAACATTTGAAACATCTCCTGTGGCTGGACGTTCTCGAACCTGCGACTAAAGTCATCATTCATTGCCGCCAGCATAATGCACCGAACGGTGGTACGATCGTTGAGCCACTTTTGGTAAGTGTCTCGGACCGTCCCTCGAGCGTTCGGGGCTGGCTCCTCAGGTGCATGATCCGTTACTACATAAAGGATCCGTTCATGCTCAAGGATGATTTTTAATTTTTGATACCAGCTATCGAAATTAGGTCCCATGAGCTTGTCATTATTTAATAATGACCAGAGCGACAGGGTAGTGGCCATAGCTGCATAAAAAAAAATCAGACCTATATTAGTACATAAATTATTAATACTAAAGATTTGGACTTTAGTCTAAAGTTTTTTCCAGTATTTTTACGAACTGGTAGCCTCAACCTCTAATTCAAAAAATTATTTTAATTCCTTAGTGGGTACTAGAATCCACACAGACTACACACGAGCCCAACTTTGGTTGGTCAACCTATGTGCATTTATGGATAGGTTCATAACCAGTTGTTTCTCTAAACAACTTCTAGTAATTGATTTTGCCCCAGAACCTAATCAGTAGGCTTTGGCCTCCACTGAAAAGATCTGGTTAGGTCCAACCATTAACATGATTTGATTTGGTGAATCAGACCAATAAATGATCAGACCCGACTTTGGCCAGCCAACCTGATCACCATCAGAAAGACTCAAACCAAATTATCATATTATGAATGATAATTCCATTAGTCAATAAGCACCAGGCCTTTGGGCCTCCAATGATTATTAAACTAATGGACTCATTATCACTCACTTAATGGGAGGCTATGACTTAGTTATCAATATAACTTAATCATTTTTAGGAACCTAATAATTTTTGAGGATTTTATTAAAAGATAGATGAGAAGAAACTATCCAGCCAATTTCAATCCTCCCACTGACTTCACCAAGTCAGATTAAAAAAGATTTAATTAAAGCTGGCATTAGGAGCACCTAAATCAGTCAAACTGATTTACCTAATAACATGGGTGAGCCCTAATCACCAAGTGATCTAATCAAAACCTAATTCACCAGGTTGGCTAGGTAAGTGAGTTCAGTGGTGGGGATAAGCCATTAACTCGTCAGAGATTGAATCACTGCGAGTAGCTCCCATTTAAAAACCACTGGTCAAAATGTCAAACTTACCTTAGACACCAACCGGTTCATTAGTTTTAATTTGATTAACTTAGTAAATAGAGTTCCACCGTGTAGCCATAAATTAAGTCCATCTTGGTCTAGTTAAAGATATGGACCCATTCAACTATAACTATTGGAGTTGAGTCTAGAGTATCCTTGACCTAATCTAATTCAACTTTTGATTAGATTTGATCAATTACTCTAATTTAGTCCATTTCTTTAAGCTAACCTTAGGTCTAACCCAATTATGGACCTAATCCATCTAACCCATTGATCCACAAGTTTATGCAATTGTCTTAGGTCTTAATTCATAATTCTAGACCTACTAGACAATACTTAATTTTTTTAATTAAGTATTTGGGCTGATGGGTCTGGGTTTGGCATTTTGAAAATAATTTTTAAATTTGAAAGATTTTATTTTTTGTTCACCAAATATGTTGACTCATTTCACAAATAGATCAGCATATTTCATAAATGGCAATCCTATTGCTAATTACATAACAGAAAATAACTCAATCAAAATAAATCATGAATATTCCTTTAGATCTAATCTAACATATTCATGATAAATTTTATAATTGAACCTTTATAATTAATTCCTTTCGCTGCTTCATCTGCATGGGATATAATTACAGCGGTACCCCTACCGCCATAGGAGACCCCATCGAATGGGAGGAGAGGGCCTTTAAACCCTGCTTTTCTCCTATGACCGGACGGCCATGGCAACCAACCCAATTTGATTACTTGCTACTTGGATCAAGTATATCTAAATATACCAATTTCAAAATTTAAATTTTAAATTTCAAATTTTAAATTTTGAATTTCAAATTTCAAACAAATTTCATATTTCATATTTTTTGAATTTTAAATTTTGAATTTCAAATTTTAAATTTTAAATTTTGAATTTTAAATATGAAATTTCAACCAAATTTCAAATTTCAAAATTTAAATTTCAAATTTTGAATTTCAAATTTTTAAATTTTGAATTTCGAATTACAAATTTCAAAATTCAAATTTTAAATTTTAAATTTCAAATTTTTGAATTTTGAATTTCGAACAACTTTCAAAATTCAAATTTCAAATTTTAAATTTTAAATTTTAAATTTAAACTTTTAGATTACAACTTAATCTATGCATGTAAATATATATATCATATCTAAGAACCCACTCTGATACCATTTGTGGGGGAATCCAGTGCAGGGATAAAATGATAATTTTAAAATTTTTTCAAAATTATGATTTTATAGTGAAAAAATATTAATTAATCTAATTAATTAATATAAATTTATCTTACATTAGGATCTAAATATGATATATAGCATGCATACATTTAAATTTGAAATTCAAATTCGAATAGTAAACACTTTACTGTAATGTATTTAGAACACAATACCTTTGTGCGGGTAGTAGATCACCGTCGGAAGAGTCTAATCATTGCGTTGCAGCCACACAGCATGTCTGGCCTCTGTGGATCGTTCACACGAAGCTCTCGGTCTGATCGACTTCTCACGAGTGCTAGCTCGTTGTAGAGCCCTTTTGACGGCCGATGTTGATCGAACTCCTTCGATCGATGTCTGTCGATTCTTCATGTTGTGATCTAGGTGGTGCGCCCAAGGCTCAGGAGACCAAGGCTAAGGCCAAGGTCCATCATTCATGAGGGTTTCATGGAGGCTCTAGGGCTAGTTGGGCCCTAGGTTGAAAGGCTGTGGGCCTTTCGGGTTCTTGAGATCTAGGTTATGTGGGCCTCAAGGGACCAACTCTTTATGGGCCAGGTCTGGGTCCAGGATAGGTGAGATTAGGTTGAGTCATGGGTGAACATGAGCTTGGGTTAACCTAATCTCCCATAGAGTTGGTCAAGAAAGTTTTGGGTTTGGGTCACTTGACCCTGTGTTTATATATACATGCACTATATAGATTTGATTAAGCCAAGAAATACGAAAACCCTTTCTCCCAAGTCTCTCTCTCTCTTCTCCCTCTCTCTTCAGCTATTCTCCATGCCCCAGGAGCAAGAAACCCTAGGGTTTCTTGCCGCTAGGTCCATAGAAGGCAGGAAAAGCAGGGGAGGCGCTAGGGTTTTGAGCCCCTCCCCCTTTGTGCCACCAACCATATTGCCTCTCCCTCTCTTGCAGCCACCCAAACATCAGATCTAGGACTTAGAATCTCTTGCTATGAGGTTGGTACAAGTTTTTCTCAGATCTAGAGTTGATCTGAGGTCGTTTGACATACGGATGAGATCTCCATCAATAGATCTATAGGAAAGACTGCAGTAGGACAGATCTACAAGATCTGGTTCTATCTACCTTCTTCTTTATCTAGAATATTCTGATTTGAGATATATAAATTGAAAGACCTTGGTCCAGACCTGATCTAGTTGGGTACCAGATCTTGGATTTTTTAGAGGTGATCTTAGAGGCGTTCTTCATCTGGAACGAAAGGCTGACAAAGAAAACACCAACCAGGCTGATTTTGTCAAGGGCCTTCGATCAAATCCAGAAGTCTCCAGATTTGTTCGTTGCTAGTTCTGCTACACCCAAGATCCATGGGAGGAGCCGGGATCATGCTCCAATAGTTGGTATCATAGCCACGTTGGGAGGAAGCAGTTTCAAGCACGAGAAGTTAAAGATTCCAAGTGCTGAAAATTTTCAGCAAGGTACCATCAAGGTATATTCTACACTTCTTGATTTTATATTGCTTGTTTGGTTTGGATCCAGTCATGGGCAGCAATATGAAGGTCGATTTCAAGAAGTTTGATGGCAAGAAAAATTTTTTCATGTGAAAAATTTGGGTGGAGGATCTTCTGGTGCAAGCAGATTTGGATCAGGCTTTGGATGAGAAGCCTGAGGGAATGACAGATAGACAGTGGGTATCGTTGGAGAAGAAAGCATGCTCGGTGATTAGAGGATGTTTGGCGGATGCGGCATTGTATTCGGTGCTAGAAGAAAAGACCCTGAAGGGCCTTTGGTCGAAGTTGCACGCCATGTATATGGGGAAGAATATGTGCAACAAGCTAATGCTGAAGAAGAGATTGTATAGTCTTCGGATGCAGGAGGGATCTGATGTGATTGGCCACATTCAGAGGTTCGACCAGTTGTGCACGGAGTTGATGAATATCGGGGTGAAGCTGGATGAGGAGGACAAGTCCCTGTTGCTTTTGTGTTCGCTGCCAGGATCATATGACTCTTTGGTGACTACACTGCTCTACGGCAAGGAGACTCTGGAATATGAGGACATGGTCTCAGTGCTGAGGTCTAATGAGCAAAGAAAAAAGTTGACCAGAGATCGGGCTCCCCAGAAGGGTTTGGCAGTACGGGAGAGGACAGGTAGAGGTAGAGGCAAAAGCAAGTCCAGGGAGTGGTCCAAGTCCAGGAAGAGAAAGAAAGAGATGAAATGCTTCAAGTGCCATGAGTTCGGGCACTTCAAGCGAGAATGTCCACTATGGAAGAGCAAGAAGGGAGAAAGAAGTGGCTCAGAATCAGTGAGTGTAGTTGCTGGGCAGCAGGTGGAGGATGATCTACTTGTAGTATCAGATGGTCACAGGCATTACACAGAGGAGTGGACACTAGACTCTGCGTGCTCACATCACTACACACCACACAGGTCTTGGTTTGCGACATACACCAAGACAGATGAGGGATCAGTGACTCTAGGCGACAATCATCCTTGCAAGATGGCTGGGATAGGGACAGTCAGGGTGAGGATGTTTGATGGGATTGTAAGGACATTGACAAATGTAAAGCACATCCCGGAGCTGGAAAAGAATCTGGTGTCACTAGGCTACTTGGAGCGCAGTGGATACAGCTTCAGTAGTAGGGCTAGAAGCGAAGTACTGAACATCTCCAATGGGGCTATGATAGTGATGAGAGGCAGGAGGTTGGACAATAATCTCTATCACATGGAGGGATTTGTGATGACCAGAGAGTCTGATGCAGCAGCTGCAGCACAGGACCAGTAGGAGGCTTACAAGATGTGGCACTACCGCCTAGGCCACATGGGTGACAAGGGGCTGAGGGAGTTGAGCAGGAGAGGACTCATCTCTGATCTGGAGGATGGTGCTACAAGGGAGATCTGTGAGCCTTGCCAGATGGAAAAGCAGAGGAGAGTTCAGTTCAACATCAGTACATGTTGGAAAATGTGTCCCAAAAAGCCAATCGTCAAGCTGTTGACGGTTGAGCAACCAAGTATTGTAATTGATTTGTTAATAAATAAAATATATTTGGTATTTTCATCATAAGCTTTCATCTTCTAATGAACTCCGTTGTTATGATGAAGTCCTTAGGACTATTTAGATTCGATAAAGAGAGGATTTATCGATTAGTCCTTAAAACTGTTCACGACCAAATGATAGGCTGTTAATAAGGACAACAGCTTCTATCGAGCATAGGTCGCTGTAGGCCATATGGGTTGGTTATCCTCTTAACCAAGGAGTGTGGAGACACTGGTATGGCATACAGGTGAGATGTAAGGGTACATCATCATTGAACGTGACCAACTCCAGAGTATTCTGCTGTCGAGAATGTCTCTGATGGGATATAGGTATAAGTGTCCCTTAGACCTGAGATCGCCTCAGTGACTTGCAAGCAACTCACTGTGCTTTGGTACTAGACTAACTGAATTTCTAATTCAGGGACGGAAGGCTTCTGGGCAGAGTCATGTACTTGCGAAGTCAGAGTGTGATCGAGATGGGATTGACCACTCCAAGAGTTGGAGAAGAATGAGTCGCTGTATTTCAATTTAGCAAAACCTTGGCCAGGGTAATCCATCAGATGGATTTGATATTTTGAAATACAATGTGGACAACCTGATCAGAGTTGATAGTTAAACTCTGGGGTGTCCTATGATCATTTTGGTCAAGGGGATGAATTATATGAAAACTATATCTGCATGGGTTCTAAGGATGTTGTTCTACACATTCGACCTATCCGGTCGTCGGGTACCATTGCTAGATGATCACTTCGATTGGTATAGAAATTTATTTCTATGCTACCGGCTTAGGTTCGGACCTATGAGGTCACACACATTAGAGTTCATGATCCGATCGGATGGTTGATCAACGATTAAGAATCGTTCTAGGGTTAAATAATCAATACGATTGATATTTAACCCAGTGCAAGTGTTGCAGGAGGATCTATTAGCAATTCGATTGCTGATTGGCTTAATTTGATTAAGCCAATGGGCTGAGATTAAGTTTAATTAAATATGATTTAATTAGATTTGGTTTGGGCTTGATTGGATCAAGTCCAATTGGTTTATTGGATAAGCCAAGTGCAAGGAAAAACTAATCCTAGTTCAACTAGGACTTGGGTCAATCTAATTTCTAATTTGATTAGAAAATTAAATCAGATTTTAATCTAATTTAATCTGATTAAATTAGGTTCTTAATTGGGTTAAAACTTATTTTAATTGGGTTGATCTAATTTTGATTTGATTTGCTTTGAAAAACTAAATTAAAACAAGTCATAAGACAGAATCCTAGTAAGACTAGGATTCCACCTTGCGCCACATAATCCTTCTCCACGCCCTCTCTCTTATTCAACGCCAATCTCCACTTATTTTGTGTGACAAAAGCCCTCTCCCAGATCTCTCCCACGTTCACAAAAGGTCTCCTCTCTTCTTTCTTACATGGAAGGTGGTTTGGATCAAATCTAAAAGGAATAAGTTTGGATTTCGAATTCTATGAGATAGAGTTTTAGAAATCCAAAACTCTTTCAATTTTGCACCGAATTTATCCAAATTTTTTTTAGAATTTTTGTGGTTTTTAGGGTATACATTGTGAACCCTTTTCTAGTAATCCATGCACAAAAATATGAAGGAGGTGCTCAAGAGTTGGGCGTCCCTTAACTTGCCATGTTTGGATAAGCCTTGACTAGGTGTTTGACCTAGACAAGGACTCTATCATATCTCTCTATATAAGATGAGTTTCTTTGTGAAATTTTAGGAAAAGTCAGAGATTTGAGAGATCTTTGTGCCATCCAAAAATTAGAGAGAAATACCTTTGGGTCGTGGAGATATAAAAGATGCAAGTTTGGGTGTCTAGAGAGAAAAATGTGAAGAAGAAGAGGGTCTTCTTCTAGGGTTTTTGTTTTCATATCTTTCCTCCCTCCATCTTGAGTTTCCTGAGAGCGTCTTAGATCTGAAACTCCTCCTTCTACTTTTCATCTTTGGAAGAGTCCAAATCAAGAAGAAGGAGGCACCTGATCAACCATCAAAGAAGGATCAGTGCAGTACTAGCATACTGTGCTGATTTCCTGAAGCAGGACTTCTGATCGAGATTCGTGGGCTCGTGTGGATGACTCCTAGAGGTCGGATGCGTGTGCGGCTTGCAACATCATCCTCAAGCCCAGATCAACAAGGTTAGAACATCTAACTTGCAAGGTAATAGATCTGATCTATTGTTTAATACATACATTAGATGTAGTATAGAAACATGTTGATATGATCAACATGTAGTTCATGCTATATTTATATATTTTAATTTCTGATTTAATGCTATGTAATAATCATGTAATAGGATCTTAGATCTAGAGATTTTCTGATTTTAGAAAATAAATTTTGATTTATTTTAGTCTTCCGCTGTATGATCTTGAAAAAGTTTCAAGATCTAACCCTGAAACCCTAGATAAGGTTCCTACAGTACAACCCGCAGTGCAGCCCCTCTGGAGTTAGTACACACGGATGTGTGGGGACCAGCCTCAGTTTCAGCTAGGAATGGGGCCAGATACTTCATGACCCTGATTGATGATTTCTCCAGAAAACTCTGGATTTACTTCATGAGAGAGAAGTCTGAGGTCTTCACCAAGTTCAAAATCTAGAGAGCTGAGGTGGAAAAGGAGCAGGGGAGGAGCGTGAAGTGTCTGAGGTCAGACAATGATGAAGAGTACACCAGCAGAGAGTTTCAGGACTACTGTGAGGAGTGTGGGATCAGGAGACACTTCTCAGTTAAGGGGACTCCATAGTAGAATGGGGTGGCCGAGAGGATGAACAGAATACTTCTGGAAAAGGCACGATGCATGAGACTGCAGACAAGGCTTTCAAGGTGTTCTGGGTTGACACAGTTGACGCAGCGGGTTACTTGGTCAATCGGTCACCTCACACCAGGTTGGATGGCGGGCTTCCAGAGGAGGTGTAGTCTGGGAGGACAGTTGGGCTGGGCCATCTATGGGTATTTGGGTGCACGGCCTATGTGCACATTGGAGCTGGTGAGCGGAGCAAGCTAGATGTCAGATCACGCAAGACAGTGTTTCTAGGCTATCCGCGAGGAGTTAAGGGATACAGGCTGTGGGATCCCTTGAAAAAAAAGGTCATCATTTGTTGGGATGTGATTTTTGATGAGGAGTCAGTCCTACGGAGGCGAGCAGGTATGGAGGAGCAGCAGGAGCAGGAGGAGGTCCAGCAGGGTGCTGCTGGACAGCTTACCTCTTTAATTTTGCCTCTTGCAGGTACTACGAGAGGACATGACATTCAGATGAAGAACCTACCTAAGGTGTCTCCACAGGTGGAGAGGACTCGGATGGATGATCGAGGTGGAGAGGTCCAGCAGGAGCGAGCTGGATCGAGGACTGATATCGATGTTGCCCTACACAAGTCCAAGAGAACCATCAGGCAACCGGACCGATATGACTTCGAGGAGATGCTGTCATATGCCCTGGTGACAGCGAATGGAGACCCATATATGTATCAGGAGGCTATTGAGAGCCAGGACAAAGAGCGGTGGGTCCAGGCGATGTCCGAGGAGATGCAGTCTCTCCACCAGAATCAGACGTGGCGATTGGTGCAGTTGCCACAGGGGAAGAGGCCCATTGGCTGCAAATGGGTCTACAGTCGCAAAGAAGGGCCTTCAGAGCAGAGAGGTATCAGATTCAAGGTGAGGTTAGTGGCCAAGGGATACTCCCAGAAGGAAGGCATCGACTTCAGCGAGGTCTTCTCTTCCATCGTCAGACATACTTCCATCAGAGTGTTGCTGAGCATTGTAGCAGCTCAGGATTTAGAGCTGGAGTAGATGGATATCAAGATGGCGTTCCTCGATGGGCATTTGGAGGAGAGAATTTACATGGAGCAACCATCCGGTTTCAGGGATCCAGGATCAGAGGGAAAGGTTTGTTTGTTGCAGAAGTCGCTGTACGGGTTGAAGCAATCGTCGAGGCAATAGTACATATGGTTCGACTCCTATGTGCACAGCATTGGACTTTGCAGGTGTGAGTTTGATCCCTGTGTTTATGTTCAGTCTCTTGAGGATGGTTCTAGGGTGTTCCTACTCTTGTATGTGGATGACATGCTTATAGCATGCAAGAGTAGGAAGGTTGTGCAGGATCTAAAGGCATCCTTATCTCAGGAGTTTGAGATGAAGGATTTGGGCCTTGCAAGGAAGATCCTAGGCATGGAGATTTTCAGAGACCGAGTCCGGAGGGTGCTGCATCTATCTCAGGGGGGCTACATACAGAAGGTCTTAGAGAGGTTTGGGATGAAGGGAGCAAAGCCGACGGAGCTGCCATTTGCCGGTCACTTCAGACTCTCGAAGATCATGGCACCATAGACTGAGGTGGAGGCTCAGTAGATGGAGATGGTTCCTTATGCTTCAGGAGTTGGGAGCTTGATGTATGCGATGGTCTATTGTAGACCAGACATCGCTCATGCAGTGAGTCAGGTTAGCAGGTTCATGGCGCAGCCTGGCAGGGAGCACTGGAGAGCTCTGAAGTGGATATTCAGATACCTGGCGGGTTCAGTTGGAGTTGGCATCTGCTACGAACAGCGAGGAGGTGCAGTGGGATACTCTGACATGTTAAGGAAAGCTCAGGGGCTGATTGGCGGTTATGTAGATGCAGACTTCGGTGGAGATGTGGATATCCGGAGGTTTACGATAGGCTTCATCTTTAGCCTGTATGGAGGTCCTATTTCTTGGAGATCGAGTCTGCAGCCTATCACGGCCCTATCCACTACAGAGGCAGAGTATATCGGGCTGACAGAAGTAGCTAAGGAGGCAATTTGGCTGAAGGGTTTGTTGACAGAGATGGGCCTTACTCAGGAGGCCATTAGAGTACACTGTGACAGTCAGAGTGCACTTCTATTAGCACAGAACTCAGTCTATCATACAAGGATAAAGCATATCGACATTCGGTATCATCGGATCAGGGAGCTTGTGGAGGATGGCAAGGTGGAGCTGGTAAAGGTACACACCAAGGAGAACCCAGCTGATGCACTTACGAAGGTACTTCCACCGAACAGCTTTCAGAGATGTGTTGAGCTGATTCGGCTGATGGACAGAGTGGAGCTGGTTGAGGCCTTGGGACACCAAGGTGGAGATTGTTGTGATTCAGGTGGTGTGCCCAAGGCCCAGGGGACCAAGGCTAAGGCCAAGGTCCATCATTCATGAGGGCTTCATGGAGACTCTAGGGCTAGTTGGGCCCTAGGTTGAAAGGCTATGGGCCTTTCGGGTTCTTGAGGTCTAGATTATGTGGGCCTCAAGGGACCAACTCTTTATGGGCCAGGTCTGGACCCAGGATAGATGAGATTAGGATGAGTCATGGGTGTACATAGGCTTGGGTTAACCTAATCTCTCATAGAGTTGGTCAAGCGAGTTTTGGGTTTGGGTCACTTGACCCTGTGTTTATATATACATGCACTGTATAGGTTTGATTAAGCCAAGAAATATGAAAATCCTTTCTTCCAAGTCTCTCTCTCTCTCTTCTCCCTCTCTCTTCAGCTATTCTCCATGCCCCAAGAGCAAGAAACCCTAGGGTTTCTTGCCGCCAGATCCATAGAAGGCAGGAAAAGCAGGGGAGGTGCTAGGGTTTTGAGCCCCTCCCCCTTTGTGCCGCCAACCATATTGTCTCTCCCTCTCTTGAAGCCATCCAAATATCAGGTCCAAGATTTGAAATCTCTTTTTATGAGGTTGGTACAAGTTTCTCTCAGATCTGGAGTTGATCTGATATCGTTTGAGGTGCGGGTGAGATCTCCATCAACAGATCTACAGGAAAGGCTGCAGCAGGACAGATCTGCAAGGTCTGGTTCTATCTACCTTCTTCCCTATCTAAAACTCCCCGATTCAAGATCTATGAATTGGAAGACCTCGATCCAGGCCTGATCTGATTGGGTACCAGATCTTGGATTTTTTAAAGGTGATCTTAGAGGCGTTCTTCATCTGGAACGAAAGGCTGATGAAGAAAACAGCAACAAGGCTGATTTCGTCAAGGGCCTTCGATCGAATCCAGAAGTCTTCAAATTTGTTCGTTGATGGTTCCTCTGCACCCAAGGTTTGTGGGAGGAGCCGGAATCATGCTCCAACACTTTAGATGCTCTGAATCATCAACAGACATGCTTGAGATGATGTTGAAGATTTTTCTAAGATTTTGTGGGCTCACGACACTCGTAGCTCACTTTCTCACTTCCCGAACCCCAGGCTAAAACTCTAGGGAACTCACCAAAAATCTTGCACCTACTTTTCTTTTTTTCTTTCTTTTTCTCTTGGAAGGATATGGACTTCCTTCTCACGCACAAGACTTCTCACGCCCCAGAATTTTTCTCCAAAAAATCTTCTTCTTGCATGCCCCACTCTTCTCCTCCTTTTATAACAACGTCAAACGTCTTATCCAAAAGAAAGGATAAAGATGAGTAATTGCATATTTGAATTCAAATTAAATTTTGAATTCAAATGGACACCAACTCATCCCTTATCCACTAAAGGCGTGAGGCGTGGCTTAAATTGTGCATGGAGTGATTTCACGGGAAATCTTTTTTTATGTAATAAATGGAGCGTAAAAAAAGGGATAAGGTACAAAGATTGATTGCCCATTCAAATTCAAACTTTATTTTGAATTTGAATGGCCAACCAATCATCCTTATCCATTCATTTGGCACATTAAAGTGGGGCATGGAGAGGGCTTGGCGTGAGGAAAAAATTCATGAGAAGTTCCTTCTCATGAATTCAAATGGGTGCAATGAAAGTGAGGTGGTGCTGGAGATTGGGTCAAGGTGGTTTAATTATTTAAACCAACCTAATTGAACCAAATAAGTTAGGTCCAATTAGACTAATTTAAACCCGGCTTAATTAGGCTTAATTAGGCTCAATAAAATCTTAATCAAATCAGAAATTGACTAAGCCCAACCCCTGATCAAATCAGGGACCAACCATCTTGACGATTAGGTCAACTCTTAACTTAATCAGGTCAAACCCTACTGAATCCAATTCAATTGGAGTTGATCCAAAAATAATTACTCAATCAAATTGAATTAATTAGCGATCAAATCACTAATTAAATCTCTCATAAATACTGAGTCTAAATTCGATGGGCAATCGGACATCAGAATTCATCGATATGTAATCCTGATCGAAAAGTCTCAACCAGTGGGACTCTTGACCCCGGTACCTATAATGTGTGGAACTCATGATCAGAGAATCTTGATTCTTGATCACTGAGTCCCAAACATGTAGGATTCTACATCAGCCATCAGATCAGATAGGAACCTCTAATGTGTGTGACCCCGCAGGTTCGAACCTAAGCCGGTAGCACAGGAACCAATTCCTGTACTAATCGAAGTGACCATCTAGCAATAGTACCCGATATCCGGATAGATAGAAGAGTCTTAATCGCAACACTCAGAACCTACATGAATATGGTTACTGTATAATTCATCCTTTTGACCCCTGCGTTTAGGACAACTCAGGGTTAAACTGTCAACCCTGATCAGATCATCCGAATTGTGCTAAACTCAAACAGTCCTGTGACTCCTCACAAGGACTATCCTGGTCAAGATTTTGCTGAATTGAAATACGACTATACACAGCTTGTAAATTGGAGTGGTCAATCCCATCTTGACACACGCACCGACAAGTCAAGTACTTGACTACACCCAGCAGCCTTCCATCACTGAATTAAAAATTCTGATAGTCCAGTGTCTAAATGCAGTGAGTTGCTTGCAAGTCACCGTGGCGGTCTCAGGTCGGAGGGATATTTATACCCATATTCCATCGGAGCAAATCTTGACAGCAGAAATAGCTCCGGAGTCGGTCATGTTCAGTGCAGATGTATCCTTACATCTCACCTGTATGCCGTACCAGTATCTCCACACTCATTGGTTAAGAGGACAACCAATCTATATGGCACACAACGACCTATGCTTGATAAACGTTGTCGTCCTTGGTAACAATGTATCATTTGGTCACGAACAGATTTAGGGACTAAACAATAAATTCTCCTTTGTCGAGTCTAAATAGTCCTAAGGACTTCACCACAACATAGGAGTTCATTAGAAGATGAAACATTTTGTGATGAAAAATATCAAAATAATTTTTATTAATTCATAATTTATGTATAAATACAAAAATAAGCACAACCATCAATAGACTGACGATTGGCTTTAGGATACTATTTCCAACACATGGGACCTAATTTTGATAGCTGGTATTGAAAATTGAAAATCATCCTTGAGCATGAACGGATCCTTTATGTAGTAATGGATCCGGCACTTGAGGAGCCAGCCCCGAACGCTAGAGGGATGGTCTGAGATACTTATCAGAAGTGGCTCAATGACCGCACCACCGTTCGATGCATAATGCTGGCGGCAATGAATGATGAGTTCAGTTGCAGGTTTGAGAACGCCCAGCCGCAGGAGATACTTCAAATGTTGAACGACTCCTTTGGCATGCCTGACGACGTTGAAAGGCACAAAACTAGTTGTGCCATTTTCAATGTCGGGTAAGGGATTTGGCCTCAGTCACTGATCATGTACTGTACATGATCGAAATGATTGAGTGCCTAAGTAAACTGGGTTTTTCCTTGCACGAGCAGCTCGATAAGGATGCGATCCTTAATTCTTTGCCCAAGTCCTACCTCCCCTTCCTTACTCATTTTCGAAGGACAAAGCCTGCAGTGAACTACCACGACTTGTTGGGGTTGCTGCAAAACTTTGAGAAGGATTACCAGCTCTATAAGGAGTCGGTGAATATTGTGGGAGGATCTTCTTCTGCTCATCGACCTTTTGAGAAAGGGAAGAAGAACAAGAAGAAGAAGAATAAGAAGGTGCAGTCGCATGCTAGGACGTCTGTACAGGGTCAGACCAAGAAGCGCAAGCCCGATCAGAGCCAGGTGGAGTATTTCTTTTGCAAGAAGCAGGGGCACTGGAAGAGGAACTGTCTTCTATACATTGCCTCCCTGGACCCGAACAGGCCGAAGAAGAAGCAAGGTACTTATATGATAACACCTTGCAACTTTTTCATTTATGATACTACTGCCTGGGTATTGGATATCGGAAGCCCTTATCATATTTGGAATTCGATGCAGGGTCTGCAGGTCAGTAGGAGATTTGATGAAGGCGATAGATTCCTGAACGTTGGAGATGGAAGCAAAGTTCCAATTCTAGCATTAGGAATCATGAACCTTGTAATCAATTCTCGAAATATAATTCTGAGTGAATGTCACTATTGTCCAAGCTTTTTATTAAATATTATTTCTATAGGCTTTTTGGCCATGAACGGTTATCAATTTTTAATAAAAAAAAATATTTGCAATATCATTTTGAATGGTGTTACAATATTTGTTGGACAACTAAATAATAAAATTTACTTACTGTCACAGCCTGTTAATGTGGTTCAAACCTCCGGTAAATGCCCTAGAATGGATAATATGTCAGAAGTCTATCTTTGGCACTGTAGGCTAGGTCATATCAATAAGAACAAGATAAACAGGTTGGCTCAAGAAGGAATTTTTGAAGTTGGTGATTGTGAATTACTTCCAACCTGTGAGTCCTGTCTTCTCAGGAAGATGACCAAGTCACCTTTTATGGGAAAAGATGAGCGAGCCAGTGAACTCTTGGGTCTGATACATTCTGATGTATGTGGACCCATGAGCTCAAGTGCAAGAGGTGGATATTTCTACTTCATAACCTTCACAGACGACCTATCGAGGTTTGGGTATGTCTACCTAATGAAGCATAAGTCGGAGTCATTTGAAATATTCAAACTATTTCAAAATGAGGTAGAAAAATAAACTGAGAAGTGTATTAAAACTCTTCGATCTGATCGAGGAGGTGAATACCTTTCTAATGAGTTTCTGACATATCTTGGAAAGAATGAGATTCTCTCTCAGTGAACTCCTCCTGGAACACCACAGTATAATAGTGTGTCTAAAAGAAGGAATCAGACCTTGTTGGATATGGTTCGATCCATGATGGGGTTTACTGATCTGCCGATCTTCCTTTGGGGATATGCACTCGAATTGACTTGTTACCTTCTAAATAGGGTTTCGAGTAAGTCTGTAACCAAAATGCCATATGAGATATGGATAGGACGTAAGCCAGTACTCTAGCACCTTAGGGTTTGGGGGAGTCCGGCTTATGTTAAACATTTAATTATGGATAAGCTTGGACCTAGGTCTGACAAGTGTTATTTCATAGGGTACCCAAAAGAGACCAAAGGGTATTATTTTTACCTAGCTGATGAGCAAAAGGTGTTTGTCAGCCTTAAGGCAATTTTTTTGAAAAAGGAGTTCCTTGGTGAAGGGACTGTTGCCTCTAAGGTTGAACTTGAGGATGTTCGATAGGTGAAAAAACAGACACAAGTTGCTGAACCTGAATCAAATTTGGTTAGATCAGATCCGGAGCCTATTGTTCCTACATCCTTAAGGTGATCTGGTAGAGTACCACGTCAACCGGACAGATACTATGGTTTCTTGATCCGGGATGGCGATCCTATCGAACTTGATAAAAATGATGAGGATCCGATCACCTACATGGATGCAATGCAGAGACCTGACTCTGAGAAATGGCTAGAGATCATGAAATCTGAAATAGAGTCCATGAAGGTCAACGATGTGTGGACATTGGTTGACCTACCCGAAGGAGTAAAACCCATAGGGTGTAAGTGGGTCTTCAAGAGGAAAAGAGGTGCAGACGAAAAGGTGGAGACCTATAAAGCCCGTCTGGTTGCCAAGGGATATTGTCAACGTTATGGTATAGACTATGACAAGATAATTTCTCCTGTGGCAATGCTCAAATCCATTCAGATTATGCTTGCGATAGCTGCCCATCTGGATTATAAAATCTGACAAATGGATGTGAAGACTGCTTTCCTAAACGGAGAGCTGGACGAAGAGGTGTATATAATATAACCTGAAGGGTTCACATCCACAGATGAGTCTAAGGTATGCAGGCTACAGAGGTCCATTTATGGACTTAAGCAGGCATCCCCGAGTTGGAATATACGTTTTGATAGGATGATCAAGACATATGGCTTCGTTAAGAATGGAGAAGAGCCCTGCATTTATAAGTGAGCTAATGGTCCAGTAGTGGTATTTCTTGTATTGTATGTGAATGATATTCTCTTAATCGAAAATGATGTCCCTGCATTACAGGGAATAAAGATTTGGCTATCGTCACAATTCTCCATGAAGGATCTGGGAGAAGCTTCCTACATCCTAGGGATGAAGATTTATAAAGATAGATCTAAAAAGTTGCTTGGCTTATCCCAGTCCACATACATTGATACTATGCTGAAGAGGTTCAGCATGGAGAATTCCAAGAAAGGCTATCTACCGATAGACCATAAAATTTCTCTCTCGAAGAGGGATTATCCGACAACACCTCAAGAGAGAGAGCGTATGGGTAGAATTTCATATACTTCAGCAGTGGGATCTATCATGTACGTCATGACATGTACATGAGCAGATATGGCATACTTACTAGGGATAGTGAGTAGATACCAATCTGATCCAAGGGAGAATCACTGGAAGATTGTTAAAACCATCCTGAAGTATTTGAGAAATACTAAGGACCAGTGGCTTGTTTATGGTGAATCGAACTTGAGACTTATAGGGTTTACAGACTCTAGTTTCCAGTCTGATCATGATGACAGCAAGAGTGTGTCGGGATTTATTTTTACCCTTAATGGTGGGGCTGTCTGCTGGAAGAGTTCCAAGAAGCACACAGTGGCTGATTCAGTTTGCGAGGCAGAGTATGTCTGTTTCCCAGCTATGCAACCCAAGAGGGGGGGTGAATTGGGTTTCTAAAAAATTTAAGCTTAACTTATGACTTATGAAAAATGTTTGACAAAAGCTAAATAAATAGGGAGAGTAAAGTTAATTCATGGCTAAAGGCTAAAAGCAAGAATGCAAGAGAATAATGAAGAGTTAAAGAAGAGCAATTAGGCACACCACAAACAAAAAGATTTATAGTGGTTCGGTGCCAACCTTACACCTACATCCACTCTCCAAGCTCCTACTTGAGAATTTCAATCCACTAACTTGTATTCAACCCGAATACAAACGTCGAAAACTCTGACTCTAGCTATCCCAAGCTAGTCCACTTATTTTTCGGGTACAAGCCAATCCAATACACTTCGATTCAAAGTTTGGATCAACCTTCCCTTATTTTGGAACCCTTCCAAAACAAAAATAATAACTTAAACAAAGTATAACAATGAATAGCACAAGTAAGTACAAAGAAAGCTCCTTTAATGAGTGAATGAGGCTTTAAATACACTTTACTCAAAGAGAAGAAGACTCTTTTTGATTTTCTCAAGGTGGTTTGTGACTTGAATGTGCACTTGAGGAGTTGGTGAGCTTGGATTAAAGGCTTCTTGAATGCTTTGAGTGAGCTCTTGCTTAGGGCTGAAAAGTTTGCTTGAAATTCCTTTTTCAAAATCTCTCTTCTTGATTCTTCTTTTTGATTCCCACCTTTTTGTCCCTTTTATAGCTTTAAGAAATGGTGAAAAATATTTTGGGCTGAAATAGAGCCGTTAGACCACATTAAATGAGCATTAAAAGTACTTAAAATGGATTAAAAACTAGCCGTTATGGAACAATCCCATCACAAGGGTCGACTCATGGGTCGACTCATGCCTGGGGGTCGACTCATGGGTCGACCTCTGTGGAAGAACACCAGAAAATCAAACGGGAAGCAAGGTTCTGTAAAATTGGCCTAAAACCCACGAGGTCGACTCATGGGTCGACTCATGCCTTGGGGGTCGACTCATGGGTCGACTCACAGGGTGTGCCAAGTCTGTGCCATCCAAAAATTCAGCGTACCAATCATCTCATATGCCATGAGTCGACTCATGGGTCGACTCATATTTTTCAAACATGAATATCTTTTAAAATATATGTCTAAAAATAATAAAATTTTTATCAATGGATCATAAATCTTTTGTTCTATCATTTGATGCTTTCAAATCAGGGTTTTGGTAAAATTATGATTTTGCCCCTGAAGAGCAATAAGTCTTTTTCAAGCGAAAATCATTAGTACCCCTTCAAATGCTTTGTAATCATCAAAATCAATCCAAGGGGCAACAATCTCTCTCTTTTTGATGATGATAAAATACTTGAGCAAAAGCATATATATGAAACAATGAGCATGAATTTCAAAGGAATGAAATGCATTATAGGTAGTTTGAAGATAAATAGAAAATTTACTACCAACTTGAAAATTACTTATAAATGTATTTGCTTGAAAAGAAGATTGATTCTTTTGGCATGTGATACATGTGCCCATTTGCTTGTGTTGTTCATTTGCATAAATAATTTGTCTATTACTTAATAATTTAAAAATTTACTCATTTGATTATGTGATTTTGGTATCAGAGTAAAATTTATTTTTGTTATCAGAGCAAAACAGAATTTACCTAAGGATTTTGAAAATTGCTCATTTGAAAATATCTCATTTGCTCATTTGCTTGTTTTTCAAATTGCTTAGCATCTTGAAAATTTGCTCATTCTCATTTGATTATTTAATTTTGGTACCAGAGCATGTCTAAGAATTAATTTTAAAGTTTGTTCATTTGCTTTTACTTAACAATTTACTTAATTTGCTTTTGATTCTTTTATCAATTTGCTTTTGATTCTTTAATTTTTCTCCCCCTTTTTGACATCATCAACAAAAATTGTTTACTCCCCCTTTTTCTTTGAATACATTTTCTCTTTTTCTTTCTTTTGATGGAAATAATTTTGCTAATGTTACTTCTTGAGCTTCTTGTATTAACATTAATTTTACTAACATTAATGTTTACTCCCCCTGAATACAGCAATCATAAAACAAACATACCATTGGATATCATAGATATGAAATAGCAATTCATAGTATTTTAAGCATGCACAAAATTGAAAGTAACTCAATTTGAAGGTCATACATGAAAAGTCAAGGAGTAGATATATAATCAAAAAGTGACTGATACCATAGTTATTCCAATACATATACCAAAATATAAAAGTCAATTAGTCAACATCATTACATGGCCCAAAAGATAGATCCTAGAAAGAAATAAAAGTCAAGACTAACAACACGGATCTAGTAGAGCTCATGACTGGATGGATCAGAGTCAGATGTATCAGAGATGGGGTGGGGAGATGAAGGATCACGACCAAGGACTCATCCTCTACCCCGTCTGCCTCTGCCACGAGTGGAGGTGCTGGCACGAGTAGGTGGGCGAGATGATCCTGAAGGCTGAGAAGCAATAGACTGAACTGCAAGAGAGAGCCTAATAGTGTCTAAAAGGTTCAGAGCTCTCTAAACAGACTGTAGCAGTGCAGTGAACTGGGTGGATGCATGCTCACTAGAGCCTCTGATCTCTCTCCTCAGGAAATCAAATCCACTCTCCAATACTCCTCTAAGTCTGGCTGCCTCCATAGATAGGTCTGAGACCTCAGTAGTGCATTCCTGTGGCTGTGGATGTGCCAGAGCTAACACTTGCCCCTGCAAGTCAAGTACCCTCCCAGTCAGTCTCAAAATGTAACCCTCGAGCTGCTGAATCCGAACAGACTGATCTGAGATCATCTGAAATACAGTGATGATGTGGGGGATCAAAGTCTGATCAGATGCATCTAATGATGTGGATCCCGGTGCAAAAGCTGAAGTACCCCACTATCGAGAAAGCAAGGAAGCCACACGCTGAGAGATCATCTTAATCTGGTCATCAGCCAATCTGATCTCTGAGGGAGGTGCTCTGCTGTCTGGCTGCTGAACTGGAGTGTGCCTCCTGGTAGACTCTGAAGGACCAGCCTCTGGATCTAAAACAAACTGGATGTCTGGAGATGCTGCCCTGATGTCATGGAGAGGTGATGAAGGACCTTCTTCCTCAGCTCTGTCCTCAACTCTTTCTTCTACACCTTTAATCCAACCACCATCAGTCCTAGTAAATCTCATGCGGTGCAAAGTATGTTGGTTGATGGTGTCAGAGTGAGAGAGCCTAGCTGATGCCTCCCCCTCAACACTAACTCCAAACCTCCTGAATACCAATGTGAGGGCCATACCGAAAGGCAGATGTGCCTTGGATCTATTCAGGGTTTCTCTCATAGCTTCTATCATTAATGCTGGGAGGTTTAGGGGGGTTTGGGTAATCACATGAAACATGATGCAGATGTCTCGGCCTGAAAGGAGGTCATGTCTACCACTTCTTTGGAAGAAAAGCTTTGTTACCAATTGATATAGAATCCTCATTTCAATGGACAGGATCTTGGCTTCTAATTTATTTAGGCTTCCCGAGTAGGTTCCTTCTAAAATCACATTAATTTCTTCTTCCTTCACTGGGAGTTCCATGTTTGAATATCCCTCACAGGGCAAATGAAGAATCTCTTCCAAAATAACAGGATCTAAACAGATATCAATACCCTTAACAGTGGATGTTACTGTTCCATTGCCATAGCACAGATTCAGATAAAACTCTCTAACCAAATCTACATATGTAACTTCTTTAAGTGAACAGTAAAATTTTCAACCTTGGTTTTTGATCTTTGAACCAATGGAGAACCCCTCTTTTTCAAAAAATCTGAAGTCAACATTTTTCCCAGGTTCTACCTTTCTGACAGATAGAGAAATTTTACTAGGGCTTAGAGGAGACTGAGAGGAACCTGGAGCAGATGCTGAAGTAGGAATAGAAGCAGAAGAGGTCTGAGAAGCTTGTCTTTTCCTGCGCACACCCTCTTCCAACTCACGGACCGATTTTCTTCTTTGAGGGAGTTTCATTTTTGGAGCCATACTCACCACCAGAACAAGCAAGGAGACTTGGAAGATCAAATGTGTGAGGAGATAGAGGGTTATTAGGGGATGGAAAAAAGATTTTTGGAGGAGAGAAACCCCGATTTGGAGGAGAATGGTGGAAGCTAGAGCACGCTCCAACCGCTCCAATCAAAGGAGAAAAATGGGAATAACTCCTTTCCCAAGGGGCGATTTGAGGTGGAGAGGTGATGGGAGAAGAATCTTAGGCTTAGACCTTGGATTTGGAGAGAAAGAAGAAGAGGACTATGGGTTTTGGAGGAAGGAAGACGAAGATGGAGAGGGTCGGCTCATGAACGGGGTTTTAACCAAAAAAAGAGAGGAATCCATGGGATTTTGGCCGAAAATTATAAGTATGCCATTGGGTCGACCCTAGGGGGTCGACTCATGATTCACAAAATTTCAAGAAAATCATGAATAAATTCTAAAAAAAAAATTCAGAACTCTGGGAGAAGAATTTTTGCTCTATGAAAAGTTGTGAGAATGATAATCTTGAGCTTTTAGGTCCAAGAAAAATGATAAAAATTGAGCTCAAAGAAATTTTGACATTGATTCCTTGGAATTAGAGAGATATTTAAGCAGATGGATCAAGAATTCCTAGATCTCTCCTAATTTCACAGAATCTATCTTCACTTAGGACCTTTGTAAAGATATCGACTAATTATTTTTCAGTACAAACATAATCAAGAATTATATCTTTGTTTTGAACATGTTCTCTTATAAAATGATGTCTGATTTCAATATGTTTAGATCTAGAATGTTGAATTGGATTTTTAGTAAGATTTATGGCACTAGTGTTATCACATCTTATGGATGTTTCATTAAGTTTGATATCAAAATCTTCGAGTTGTTGCTTAATCCATAAGATTTGAGCACAACAACTTCCGACTGCAATGTATTCGACCTCGGCCGTAGACAGTGCTACAGAATTTTATTTCTTGCTAAACCAGAAGATTAGGTTAACTCCAAGAAATTGGCAAGTTTCACTAGTGCTTTTTCTATCTAATCTACATCCAGCAAAATCAGCATTTGAATATCCTAATAAATCAATTAGTGAGTCCTTAGAGTACCATAATCCTAGAGTTTGAGTACCATTTAAATATCTAAAGATTCTTTTAACAGCATTCAAGTGAGATTCTTTAGGATTAGATTGAAATCTAGCACACAGACAAACACTAAATATGATATCAGGCCTACTTGCAGTTAAATATAATAGAGAGCCAATCATACCTCTATAATATTTTAAGTCTACACTTTTACCTTCTTCATCCTTGTCAAGCTTACATGAAGGGCTCATGGGTGTGCCAATTGCTTTGGAGTTCTCCATTCCCAATCTTTTGAGTAATTCCTTGGTGTACTTGCTTTGGATGATGGAGATTTCTTCCTTTGTTTGTTTGATTTGGAGTCCGAGGAAGAATGTAAGTTCTCCCATCATGCTCATCTCGAACTCCCCCTGCATGAGCTTAGCAAAGTCTTGACAAAGAGATTCATTAGTAGATCCAAAAATAATGTCATCAACATATATTTGTATAATTAATATATCATTTTGATTTCTTTTAATGAAAAAGGTTGTGTCTACATTACCTCTTGAAAAACTATTATTTAGTAAAAATTTGCTTAGCCTATCATACCAAGCCCTGAGTGCTTGTTTCAAACCATATAGAGCTTTATTTAATTTAAAAACATGATTAGGAAAAGCATGATTTTCAAAACCTGAAGGTTGTTCTACGTAGACTTCTTCAGCAATATATCCATTCAAAAATATACTTTTGACATCCATCTGAAATAATTTAAATTTCATAAAGCAAGCATATGCAAGTAGAAGTCTAATGGCCTCTAATCTAGCAACAGGTGCAAAGGTCTCATCAAAATTAATTTCTTCTTCTTGATTATAACTTTTAGCAACCAATCTTGCTTTATTTCTTATTACATTTCTATGTTCATCTAATTTATTCCTAAAGACCCATTTTGTGCCAATTATTGAATAATTTTTAGGTCTTGATACTAAAGTCCATACGTTATTTCTTTCAAATTGATTAAGTTCCTCTTGCATTGCATTAATCCAATTATAATCATTTCCAGCTACTTTAATAGTTTTAGGTTCAAGATGAGAGATAAAAGCACAATGATTAAATATATCTTTAAGTGAAGAACGAGTTCTTACCCCATGCTCAGGATCACTTATAATTAGCTCCTCAGGGTAATTGTGAACATACCTCCATTCTTTAGGTAGATCATTTGTACCTCGAGGTTATTCTTGATGTTCCTCACCTTCCTCATCCTGTTTGTCTTCATGTTCCTCATCATCTTGAATTATTGAATCCTTCAGAGTGATCTCCTTCATTCCTTCTATAAGAGGATCTGCATCATCAACACCTTCATTCTTCCTTGAAGGAAAATCGTTAGATTCATCAAAGACAATATGTATAGACTCCTCTACTACTAAGCTTCTTTTGTTAAAAACTCTAAAAGCTTTACTAGTGGAGGAGTAACCAAGAAAAATTGCTTAATCTGATTTTGCATCAAATTTTTCAAGTCTTTCTTTACCATTATTTAATACAAAACATCGGCAATCAAAAATATGAAAATAAGTAATATTAGGTTTTCTTCCTTTCCAAAGCTCATAGGGGGTTTTCTTTAAAATTTGTCTAATCAAAGTATGATTTAAGATGTAACATACTGTGTTAATTGCTTCTGCCCAAAAATATCTTGGAAGGTTGCTTTCACATAGCATGGTACGGGCCATTTCTTCTAAGATTCTATTTTTCTTTTCTACTATCCCATTTTGTTGAGGTGTCCTAGGTGCAGAAAAATTATGACCTATTCCTTTTTCATCATAAAATTTTTCAAAGTCTTGATTTTTAAATTCAGTTTCATGATCACTTCGAATATTTTGAATTGAAAATCCTTTCTCATTAGTGACTTTTCGATAAAATTTAGTGAAAACTTGAAAAGTTTCATCCTTGTGTGCCAGAAAGAAAATCCAAGTAAAATGAGAGTAATCATCTATAATTACAAAACTATATCATTTTCCTCCTAGACTAGTAGTTCTAGTAGGTCCAAATAAGTCCATATACAAAAACTCTAAAGGTCTAGAGGTTGAAACAATATTTTTGGATTTAAATGAAACTCTTGTTTGTTTACCTAGTTGGCATGCATCACAAATTCTATCCTTTTCAAAATTCAATTTTGGCAAATCAAGAATCAATTCTTTCTTAATTAATTTTGAAAGTGAATGCATGCTAATATGTGCAAGCCTACGATGCCAAAGCCAACTAGTCTCATTAATTTTGGCATTCAAGGATACTAGGTATTGCATGTTTATTTTGGATAGATCATTTAAATCTACCATATAAACATTACCATGTCTATGTCCCATAAATTTAATGCCATCATTAATAGGACTAGTTACAATGCAAACAGAAGATTCAAAAATAACTTTATATCCTTTATCACAAAATTGACTAATACTTAGTAAATTATGCTTTAAACCATCTACTAACAAAATATTTTCAATGTATTTGGAGCGAGTGATACCAATGTTACCTATACCGATGATCTTTCCTTTGCCATTGTCTCCAAAGGTGACCATCCCTCCATTCTTAGCATCAAGAGTGATGAATTGGGATTCATCACCAGTCATGTGTCTCGAGCATCCGCTGTCAAAATACCATTTTCTATTTTTTCTTGGGATGCTAGACACACCTGCAAGCAAAAGTCAAGTTTTTGTTTTAGGTACCCAAGCTTTCTTGGATCCTTTTTGGTTAGTCATAATGGTTCCTTTTGGAACCCATATTTTCTTTATATTTGAGTTTGCAGATTTGTTAGAGAAGCAAGTGTATGACTTATGTCCTACTCTACCATATTTGAAACAAGTAATATTAGAAGACTTGTTACTTAAAGAGTTTACATAGATATTTTTCAGATACTTTTGTTTCTTCAAGGGGTTATAGCCAAGTCCAGCCTTATCATACACGGCCTTTTGATTTTCAAGAATCATATTAAGTTTATTTGAACTCAAGGTGAATTTTTCAACTAATGATTTTAACTTGGCAATTTTATTCTTTAAACTTTGATTTTCTTGAAGCAGGATGGATTTTTCAATTGAAATGCTTTCATTTTGTTTTAATAAAGATTGATTTTTTGATTTTAGATCTTTGTTCTTTATCCCTAGTTTCTTTAGTTCATCAACTAAATCACAAAAAGCTTCATACAGTTCTTCAAATATAAAGTCACTAGGAGTTTCAAAAATTACCTCATTTTCATGTGCCATAAGGCACAAGTTGGCTTGTTCAGTCGAGTCTTCTTCTTCGGAGCTTGAGTCATCACTCGCACTTCCAGTGGCCATCATGGCCTTCTTCTTGTACTTCTTGGGACTCTTCTTCAGTTGTGGGCATTCGAACTTGAAGTGTCTCGATTTCTTACACTCATAGCAGATAAGGGGTTGGTCTTTATCCTTTTCTTTGCTCTGTTTTCTTTTTGTGAATGGCCTCTTCCTCATCCTTTGTTTCCTTTTTCTCAAAAATTTTTTGAATCTTCGGGTAATGAGTGCCATCTCTTCATCCTGCTCTTCATTTTCGGTGTCATCAGTTTCTTCATCTGGTGGAGCTGTGGATTTGAGGGCGATTGTTCTCTTCTTTTTGACTTCTTCCTCTTGATGTTGCTTCATGCTCAGCTCATGAGTCATCAATGATCCAAGAAGCTCTTCCAAGGGTAGAATGTTCAAGTCCTTGGCTTCTTGGATGGCGGTCACTTTGGCTTCCCAAGTTCTTGGTAAAGACCTGAGAATCTTTCTTATAAGCTCACTGTTAGTATAGGACTTACCAAGACTCTTTAAACCATTTATAATATTAGTAAAGTGAGTAAACATATCAGTTATGGACTCATCATGCTCCATTTTAAACAATTCATATCTATGCACAAGCATGTTGATTTTGGACTCCTTTACTTGATTGGTTCCTTCATGGGTTACTTCTAACCTATCCCATATTTCTTTAGCAGACAAGCAAATAGAAATGCGATTAAATTCGTTAGCATCAAGAGCACAATATAGAACATTCATAGCTTTAGCATTTAATTGGGCCATTTTCTTTTCAACCTCATCCCACTCTTTTTCGGGTTTGGCTGATTCCATACCATCAATAATCTTAGTGGGTGTGTGAGGGCCGTTCATTATGATACTCCACATATCATAGTCTAGTGCTTGAATGAATATTTTCATCCGAGCTTTCCAATAGGTGTAATTAGACCCATTGAAAAGAGGAGGACGGTTAGTGGACTGCCCCTTGGCTAGAGAAGTGCCGACTTGAGTTGCCATAGATCTTTAGCTCTTTGATTGGTTAGATCAAAGTAGGACTAGAGCACCGGGCTTTGATACCACTTGTTGCCTAGCTATGCAACCCAAGAGGAGGGGTGAATTGGGTTTTTAAAAAATTTAAGCTTAACTTATGACTTATGAAAAATATTTGATAAAAGCTAAATAAATAGGGAGAGTAAAGTTAATTCACGGTTAAAGGCTAAAAGCAAGAATGCAAGAGAATAATGAAGAGTTAAAGAAGAGCAATTAGGCACACTACAAACAAAAAGATTTATAGTGGTTCGGTGCCAACCTTGCACCTACATCCACTTCTCAAGCTCCTACTTGAGAATTTCAATCCACTAACTTGTATTCAACCTGAATACAAACGTCGAAAACTCCGACTCTAGCTATCCCAAGCTAGTTCACTTATTTTTCGGGTACAAGCCAACCCAATACACTCTGATTCAAGGTTCGGATCAACCTTCCCTTATTTTGAAACCCTTCCAAAATAAAAACAATAACTTAAACAAAGTATAACAACGAATAGCACAAGTAAGTACAAAGAAAGCTCCTTTAATGAGCGAATGAGACTTTAAATACACTTTACTCAAAGAGAAGACTCTTTTTGATTTCCTCAAGGTGGTTGGTGACTTGAATGTGCACTTGAGGAGTTGGTGAGCTTGGATTAAAGGCTTCTTGAATGCTTTGAGTGAGCTCTTGCTTAGGGCTAAAAAGTTTGCTTGAAATTCTTTTTTCAAAATCTCTCTTTTTAATTCTTCTTTTTGATTCCCACCTTTTTGTCCCTTTTATAGCTTTAAAAAATGGTGAAAAATATTCTGGGCTGAAATAGAGCCGTTAGACCACATTAAATGAGCATTAAAAGTACTTAAAATGGGTTAAAAATTAGCCGTTGCAGAACAATCCCGTCACAGGGGTCGACTCATGGGTCGACTCATGCCTGGGGGTCGACTCATGGGTCGACCTCTGTGGAAGAACACCAGAAAATCAAACGGGAAGCAATGTTCTGTAAAATTGGCCTAAAACCCGCAGAGGTCGACTCATGGGTCGACTCATGCCTTGGGGGTCGACTCATGGGTCGACTCACAGGGTGTGCCAAGTCTGTGCCATCCAAAAATTCAGCGTGCCAATCATCTCATATGCCATGAGTCGACTCATGGGTCGACTCATATTTTTCAAACATGAATATCTTTTAAAATACAAGTCCAAAAATAATAAAATTTTCATCAATGGATCATAAATCTTTTGTTCTATCATTTGATGCTTTCAAATCAGAGTTTTGGTAAAATTATGATTTTGCCCCTGAAGAGCAATAAGTCTTTTTCAAGCAAAAATCATTAGTACCCCTTCAAATGCTTTGTAATCATCAAAATCAATCCAATGGGCAACAATGTCGCTGCATCAGATGCTGTCAAAGAAGTGGTGTGGCTGAGAAAATTCATCACCGAGCTCGGAGTAGCACCCTCCCTTGTTGGTCCAGTTCTGCTTTACTGTGACAGCTCTGGAGCCATTGCTCAAGCGAAGGAACCGAAGGCACACCAGCGGACGAAGCATATTTTGCACCGCTACCATCTCATCTGAAAAATCATGGATCGAGGTGACGTCGATCTTTAGAAGATCAACGGAAAGGAGAACCTAGCCGACCCATTCACTAAAGCCATTACGATGAAGGAGTTCGATGACTTCAAGTCGAATATGGGTATTAGATACTGCACCGATTGGCTTTAGGTCAAGTGGGAGATTGTTGGGAATAGTGTCCCAAAGCCAATCGTCAGCCTGTTGACGATTGTGCTCTTTCTTGTATTAGTATATGAATTATAAATAAATAAAAGTTATTTTGATATTTTTCATCATAAATTATTTCATCTTCTAATGAACTCCTGTATTGTGGTAAAGTCCTTAGGACTATTTAGACTCGACAAAGGAGGATTTGTCGTTTAGTCCTTAAACCTGTTCGCAACCAAATGATATGTTGTTACCAAGAACAACAACGTTTATCAAGTACAGGTCATTGTGTGCCATATGGGTTAGTTGTCCTCTTAACCAAGAAGTGTGGAGACACTGGTATGGCATATAGGTGAGATATAAGGGTACATCTGCACTGAATGTGACCGACTCCGGAGCTTTTTCTACTGTCAAGATTTGCTCCGATGGGATATGGGTATAACTGTCCCTCCGACCTGAGTCTGCCACGGTGACTTGCAAGCAACTCACTGCACTTAGGCACTGGACTACCTGAATTTCTAATTCAGTGACGGAAGGCTGTTAGGTATAGTCAAGTACTTGACTTGTCGGTGCGTGTGTCAAGATGGGATTGACCACTTCAGTTCAGGAACTGTGTATAGTCATGTTTCAATTTAGCAAAATCTTGACCAGGGTAGTCCTAGTAACAGGACTGTTTGAGTTGAGCATGATTCGGATAATCTAATCAGGGTTGACAGTTTAATCCTGAGTCATCCTAAACACAGGGGTCAAAAGGATGAATTATACAATAACCATATTCACGTTCATTCTGAGTGTTGCGATTGTGACTATTTGATCTATCCGAACGTCGGGTACCATTGCTAGATTGTCACTTCGATTAGTACAGGAATTGGTTCCTGTGCTACCGACATAGGTTCGAACCTGTGGGGTCACACACATTAAAGGTTCTTATCTGATCTGATGGCGGGTGAAGAGTCCTAATGCTCGTGGACTTTGAGTCCTACATGTCTGAAATTCTGTGATCGAGAATCAGGATTCTCTAATCATGAGTTCCATACATTTTGGGTACTGGGGTCAAGAGTCCCACTGGTTTGGGACTTTTTGATCAGAGTTTCATATCGATGGACTCTGATGCCCGATTACCCATCAGATTTATACTTAGTATTTATGAAAGGTTTAATTAGTGATTTGATTGCTAATTAACTCAATTTGATTGAGTAATTATTTTTGGATCAAGTCCAATTGAATTGGATTCAGTTGGGTTTGACCCGATTAGGTTAAGTATTGACCTAATCGCCAAGGTGGTTTGGTCTCTGATCTGATCAGGAGTTGGGCTTAGTCAATTTCTGATTTGATTAGAATTTTATTGAGCCTAATTAAACTTAATTAAGTTAGATTTAACTTAGTCTAATTGTGCCTAACCTATTTTGATTAGGTTGGCTCAATTAGGTTGAAACCACTTTGACCTCATCTCCCTGTGCCACCTTACTTATCTGCGCCCATTTGAATTCATGAGAAATAATTTCTCATAAATTTTCTCCCACATAGAAGCCTTCCCATGCCCTTCCTTGTGCATCAATTATCTGGATAAAGATTGGTTTGTTGGCCATTCAAATTCAAAGGATGTTTGAATTTGAATGGGCAACTAATCCATGTGCCACCCACCTTATCTTGTGCGCCATTTAATCTACATGAGAAAAAGTTTCTCATGTAAATTCTCCATGTACAAAAAACCCACACCTCCTCTCTTCTCTCACCCAGAGTGGATAAGGATGGGTTGGTTTGCATTTGAATTCAAATTTGATTTGAATTCAAGTGAGCAACCACCTATCTTTATCCTCTCACACGGATAAGATGCGTCTTGCACTGTTTTAAAAGAGAAGAGAAAGTGGAGCATGCGTAAAATTTTCTGAGAGAGAATAGAGGGCATGAGGAAGCCTTGTGCATGAGTTAGAAGTTCAAAAACTTTCAAGAGAAAAGAAAAGAAAAGAAACAAAAGTGGGCACAGGGTTTTCAGTGAGTACCCTAGGGTTTCTGCCTGGGGTTCGAGAAGTGAGAAGGTGAGCTACGAGTATTGTGAGCCCACCAAAATTTAGAGAGAGCTTCATCAACCTCTCAAGCACCTTTGTTAAAGATTCAGAGTATCTGAGGAGTCGGCAGACATCGATCGAAGGAGTTCGATCAACATCGGCCGTTGAAAGGGTTCTGCGATGAACTAGCATTCGTGAGGAGCCGATCAGATCGGAAGCTTCGTGTGGATGATCTACAGAGGCTAGACATACTGTGTGGCTACATTACAATGATCAGATCTTTTCGACGGTGATCAGACTGCAATGATCGACTACCTGCACGAAGGTAATGTGTTCTGAACACATAACAGTAAAATATTTACTGTAGAGAATTTAAAATTTTAAATTTAAATACATGCTATATATATCATATTTAGATCCTTGTGTTGGGTTAATATATGTTAATTAATTAGATTAATTAATAATTTTCACTGTAAAATTATAATTTTGAAAAAATTTTAAAATTATCATTTTATCCCTGTACTGAAATTTCACCTCACTGTCCACTTTATCTAGAGAGTCTAAAGACCAAAAAGGATGATAAATCTTCGAAAGGTATGCTTGTAATTGAATCTAACCTTACAATTTCTTCTACTTCTAGTTAGGTGTTGGACTCTGACTTGAGTGCTCATATATGTACATCAATACAGGGTCTAATAGAAAGTAGGAGGTTAAGGAAAGGTGACATGATCTTGAAGGTCGGTAATAGAGCAAAAATTACTATAGAGGCCGTTAGTACTTATCCTCTTCGATTATCATCTAGTTTTAGATTAGATTTAAAAAACTATTATTATGTTTCTGTAACTAGTCGGAATTTGATTTTCGTGTATGTACTAGCACAGAAAGATTTTGAAATTAGTTTCAATAAAAATTTTTATTTTATTTATTTATGAAATAAATTGATTGCATGAGATTTTTTAATTGACAGTCTTTATCACTTGCATATTGATGCGAATGTGAATTTAAACGAGCAAATAGTGAGTATCGTAGGCCAAAAGAGACTCAGAAATGAAATTAACCAGAAGTACTTGTGGCACCATAGACTAGGCCATATTGAAGAAGATAAAATAAACAAACAAGAAAAGGATGGGATTCTTGGCTCTCTTAATCCAGAGTCGTGTCCAGCTTGTGAATCTTTCCTTCGAAGAAAAATAACCAAATTATCCTTTATAGGACATGGGAAAAGGGCCACTGAGTTACTTACTTTGGTACACACCAACGTGTATGGGCCATTTGATGTGCAGGTCAGAGATAGTTACAGCTACTTCATTACCTTTATCGATGATCTGTCGAGATACGGATATGTGTATCTGATGAAACACAAGTCTGAAGCCTTTGAAAAGTTCAAAAAATTCAGAAGTAAAGTAGAAAAATAAATAGGCAAGCCTATTAAGGTTTTTCGATCTGATCGAGGAGATAAATATCTTAGTCGAAAATTTTTGAGATATCTTAAGGACAGCGGCATAGTCTCTCAATGGACTCCTCCCGGAACATCTCAGTTCAACGGAGTATCCGAAAGGAGGAATATGATTCTATTGGATATGGTCAAGTCTATGATAAACTTCATTGATCTATCCTTATATCTTTAGAGACATGCCTTATTAACCATCATTCACTAATTGAATAGGGTTCCATCAAAGTCTGTTCCTACCATGCCGTATGAGATATGGTCTGATAAGAAGTCGAGTCTAGGTTATCTTAAGACTTGGGGATATCTGGTTTATTTAAAGAGACAGATGGCTGATAAACTAGAGGATAGATCTATTATAGCTCATTTTATAGGATATCCTAAAGAATCCATGGGATACTACTTCTACTTTCCACAAGATCACAATGTGATTGTGAGTCAGAACATCATATCTTAGAAAAATAGTTTATCTAGGATGGTGGCAGTGGGAGGTTTGTTGAGCTCGAAGAGAAGGTCTCTAAAGAGCCAAGAGGTATAGATTCTCAAAAACTCGTTATCCATGAGTTAGTAGTTGACGTTCCTCTACCATCTCGTAGATCTAGCAGGGTCTCCTGACCTCTTGAAAGATATATGGATATGCTTACGGAAGAAGTAAAGAAAATATTCCTTATGGGAGATAGGGGTCATAGTGATGATTCTAATACCTTTGACGAGATGATATCTGACATCGATTTCGAGAAATAGTTAGATGCTATGAAGTCAAAAATTGACTCAATACACTCGAACTAAGTATGGACCTTAGTGGATCCACCTGAGGGTATTGTACCTATTGGGTGTACATAGATCTACAAAAAAAAAATAGATGCCGATGATAAGGTAGAGACTTATAAAGTTAAGCTTGTGGCTAAAGGTTATAGTCAGCGCGAGGGTATTGACTATCAAAAAATCTTCTCGTCCATAGCCATACTAAAATCCATCCATACTCTGCTTGCTATTGCAACTTACTATGATCATGAAATCTGACAGATGGATGTAAAAATTGCTTTTCTGAATGGATATCTTGAAGAAGATATCTATATGAAGCAGCCTATGAGTTTCACATCTAGTGATGGTGATCACAGAGTCTGCAAGCTGCATAAATTTATATACGGATTAAAGCAAGCTTCTCGGAGTTAGAATTATCATTTTGATGAGATAATCAAATCATTTGATTTCATCAAAAATGAAGAAGAACCATGTGTATATAAAAGGATCAGTGAGAGAGCTATAATATTTCTCGTATTGTATGTGGATGATATTCATTGGGAATGATATTTCCATGTTGACCACGGTCAAAAGATGGTTGTCTAAGAAATTCTTCATGAAAGACCTAGAGAAAGCATCCTATATTCTCGAAATAAAAATCTTTAGGGATAGACCTAAATGGATGCTAGGCCCATCACAAAAGCTGTACATAGAGAAGGTGCTGAAGAGGTTCAGCATGAAAAACTCTAAAATAGGACTTTTACCTCTTAGGCATGGTATTAATCTTTCCAAGATAATGTGTCCGACTACATCTGAGGAAGTTCAGCGCATGAGTAGGATTTCTTATGCCTCGGCTATAAAAAATCTCATGTATACTATGCTGTATACTTGACCTGATATTATCCTTGCTGTGAGTGTCACGAGCAAGTTTCAATCGAATCTAGGCAAGAAACACTGAATAGCTGTGAAGAATATCCTTAAGTACTTGAGAAGAACTAAGGATCTATTCTTGATCTTTGGAGGAGGTTCTGAGTTACAAATCGAGGGGTATATTGATTCAGACTTCATATCTGATGCTGATGATAGAATATCTACATCAGGATGTATTCTTGTTCGATATATTGGAAGGATTCTCAGTAATAGATCAATGGAGGCTGAATATGCTGTAAATGTGTAGGATGAATTTTGGTTATAATGTTAGTTGTGGAATTGAATGTTATACCATTAGATGCTATGACATAGTACTGTAAAGATAATGGTACCATAGTCCTTGCTAAAGAGCCAAGATTATCACCAGAAGTCGAAACACATAGAGCACCAACATACGTGACTACTCATGTCGAGGTACGAAGAGTAAACTCCATGGATAACGTGGTTGACCTACTAATAAAGCAGTTGACCCAACCAAAAATGGAAGTCTACTTTGAGAAGATGGGATATAGATATGTAGTCAATTGGCTTTAGTCCAAGTGAGGGATTGTTAGATATATGTCCTGAAAGTCAATATGGCTGACACATTGTAGTAAATTTAGAACATAATTTTGTACTTAATACATTGATATGATCAATAAAAAGGCAAGTTTATTTTTCATTCAAGTGTGATGTATCCTTGAATCACCCATGGAATTAATTTTTGATATAAATTCTCAAAGAGTTGAGAATTAGAGACATGTATTTAATTCTTAAATGCTCTCAATCATAGAATCATCATGAGGACGGTGATCGATCCGGATAGACTGACGCATAGATCACTTCTTTCGGAATAGATGAGTCTCTGATCTACAGTATAGAGACACTGGACGATGAGTGTAGATAGTTGTTAGAGAATAACTAGTACTGAGCGTGACCATATGAGAGATCACTTGAATTTTTATTCGATCGTCAGTGATTGTCTCGATGCTGTAGTTGTGTGACTGGTCCTTTGATCTGAGATGGTATGACTGCTCGCAGTGAGGCTGCTGAAGTTTGACTGACACATTAATATGGGAGTCAAGTGTTGATCGTGATCCAGGCTTCATTCAGATTCAACAGGCTAAATTTTTTTAGAAAAAAAAATTTAACTTGAAGAGGGCTATTTCAGGCTGATCCCGAGTGGATACCTGTAGAGGTCGGACATTTATGCGGTTAAAAAAAAATCTCTTCTCTTCCAGATCTAGATTTGAAGAAAAAGATTATGAAACATGTATGCGATTTGATCACAACCTGAATTTTAGCATATGTCAATTTCAGCATATAAACTAGATCCTTGTGGTTTTATATTTTTATGCATACATGATTCAGATTAAAAGTATTTTAATCTTGTATTCCGCTATGGTATTTAGAAAATAAAATTTTGAAACACACATGCATGCCCCAAACCTCGAATTTCAATACTTCACTCCACAACATCTCATGTTAATAGAGTGGTTGTATTTTTTCAATGCAACCGAACCACTGTATCCAGTCGAGATCAATCAATACCAGAAAAGACTTGCACATCTACAACGATGGAAGACTGCTCGACTTAATATCTATGAAGAGATTTAATTTAATTTTTTTTATTTTAATTATTTATTTACATCCAATGTAAATCCACAATTAATGGATCTACTTTAGAGATCCTTGCTTGGTTGACCAAGATTGGACTTATGGTGCAGTGCAAATGTAGTGAACCTAACACAAAGCTCACCAAAATAGAATTTGATCAACCAGATTGGTCAGATAAGTACAAGATTGATGGGAGGCATTCCGTATATGAGCAACAGTCCTAATTAAGTGACCTCCTTTCTTTAAAACACTTGTCTTAGATACTAATTGGTCAATGTATTCTAAATTGGCTTGACTATGGATTTCCTTTACAACAAATAGTAAGATTGCAACCATCTTCATGTGTATTCATGATACAACCCTACATAAAGGGCTGTGATAATCGATGGTGGTCATCACATGTATCAATGAAAATACCACATGATTATCTCATAATCTTTTGATTTGAGGGTCTCATCGCTTCTCATCCTAGGACAACCTTTCAGCATAATATCCATTATACCAGGACAATCTTATGTCCGAATGATTTTAGATTAATCTAGATTTTGATAAAATAAATTTTATTAGGTTCCATATATATCTCATATTCAACTAAAATAATTTTTATTTATTAGGGGTTTTTATTTCACATCTCATATGAAAAATTAAGCTCCTTTATGATTTAGGTGTCTAGATTGATCATTTTAATTAATGACTTGATTAATTAATCAACTTATGAAATCTAAAATCAACTTTTTTTTTCATGCACAAAGAAAATCTTGATATGAGGGTCTCATCTTTTCTCATCCTAAGATAACCTTTTAGCATAACATCCATTATGCTAGAGCAATCTTATATCAGGATAATTAAAGACTAACCCTAAATCTTCAACCTGACTTTGATATCACTTGAAGGATCTCTTAGATTCTTCACATGTATTTTAATTAATCTCATTGATTAAAATCTATTTTATATGATCTAATTAATTATATTAATAGCAAAGGTAGAGATGAAAAGATCTGATCTAATCATGTAAGCATAGCAGAATAAAATAATCTACCTAACCTTCATGTGAAAAAAAAAATCAAGATCTTTATGTACATATGAGAAAAGAAATAGAATGAAAAGAAAATGATTTTCTTTGATACCTTTGCATGGGTAGAAGAATACCACAACTGATAATCATGGATTTGTTCTTTTTTTTACAGCCACACAAGTGTCTGACCTCTACAGGCATCCACATGAAGATAAGGGCTGATCAGCAACCTTCTTGATTCCTCGGGGTGCTAGCTTTTTTGCAGAATCTTTGCTTGATGGAAGAATCTTTTCAACACCTTGAGAATAGCAGTAGGACTTGGGCTTCTTTGAGATCTCTTTTTGTTGAAATCTAATTTTAGCAATAACTAGGAAGAGAGAGACTCCCAGGGCCTGAAGAAGAGAGGAGGAAGAGGAGGGGGGTGGCACCTAGAAGCAAGGAGACCCTGTGGGGCGTGGAACTCTATGAGATTAAGGGGTTTAGCCACTTATTTATAGGCATAAAACCCTAAGAAGACATCCAAGAAACTTTAGAAATAAATCATTCTTACTGTCCCACCTAAATCAGCCAACAATTTGCCAAAATTGGCTTGGGTGGCTAGGGTTTCACAAACCCTAGAGGTTGCACCCATAACCTGCTTTAGTTGCTCTATAGTGTGGTGCCTAGGATTTCATTCAAGAAATCCTAGGGTATGGATCATATAGACTGGTCAAAGACTAAGTCAAAAATCAATTAGGCTAGGCCCAGATGTCACACGCTAGATGCATCCAAACCCACTTGGTTGCATGTGACCTAAGCCTAATTTGATCTAAGCCTTGATCCAAATTCAATTAAACTGAATCTCTATTTGAATTTAACTTGAATTTAGCCATAATTAATTTGATCCAATCAAATTAAGATATGTAATATTTGCACATTAGTCCTTAATTCTTTTGCTAATCTTTAGCAATTAAGTCATTACTTTTTGTAATAATTACAAGTTAGTCCAATTATCAATAACATTGATAATTTAGATTTCAACCATCTGATCAGTATCATACTTCTTATGTGTATGATCCCATAAGTTTTATTCTGTCTGGTAATGAGTCATATTATGATCTCTATCACAATATTATTGAAACTCTTTTCAATGGATTAAAATCCTTCTAATTCTTTCCATTTAAGAATCATTCGATCATCTATCTGATTCTTTATGGGCCCCACAATCCACTACTAACACTGATAGTATATGGTGATAAGCTAGCAAAATGAAATAGGAAGAACCTCTAGGTATAGTTATTGTGCGATACAGTCCTTTTATCAGGGTTTTGACTACATAGAGGTTATAAATAACTTGTCAAACTATAATATCTATCATATGTAAAATTTACTTGACGTGAGTTCTCGATGTGAAGTATGTGAAATTTTTTTTCATTATTCACTCTATCCTAAACAAGATCTTCTGAAGTCAATCTCACAAACTACAAAGGACCATCTTTCTTATCTACCAAGGATGATAGATTTCATCTTGATGCATACCTACTGCTATATTGAACCTACTATAGCCAACATACAGTGTATGGATCTATATAGATAGGGATCGAGTTTATATGCAGTCAAACTATAGCAATCTCACTATGAACAGTCGAGGTATCTCAGGTCTAAGGACTAGTCACACTATTGTAGTATCGAATAAGTTTTTGACGAGTGGGTAGTCATTCAAATAGCTTCTTGTAATGGTCATGCTCGATATCTTTGTTCTCTAACAAATACCTATACTCTCTTCAGTGTCTCGATACTATAGACTTGAGACTCATCTATCCTAAAAAAAGTAATTAGTATAGTGATCAGATCAATCACCGCTCTCATGATTATCTTTTGATCGAAAATATTTAAGAATTAATTATCAATGATACATGCATCAAATTTTCAACTCTTGAGAATATATGTGTTATTATCCTGTTAATTCTTTAGATGATTTATGGACATAAAATTACAATATGAATGAAAAAATAATCTAATTTTATTAATTTTAAAAGTATAATTACAAAAATATATCCCTAGAATGTTTACAAGTACCGGCTTAATTGGCTTTTAGGGCATATGTTTAACAATTTGATAAAATCATATTGATCAGATCAATCGAGATATGGGATAGTATTGCTTGATCAACCTTGTTCTATCTTGTTAATTTCTTTCTTCTCTAGCATCCTCTTTCTACTTGATTTATAAATCCAATGAAATATTTTGAGCCCTATTACTTTGAATCTAAATGGACTTAGTAGAAAGACTTTAAACCATCTATATTTTAGTCAGATCTTGATCGGATGAATTTAGATGACCAGATCAACCTGAACTATTAGATGCAACAACCTATAAATTCTATCTTTCCATAATTATCCATACCATTTCTAATTATTAGATTCAATTTTATGTAGTGGTGTTGTCATCTCGATAAGAAGATATTTAATAATGTAATAATGCGACATGATCTATTAACTTAAGATGTTGAAAAGAAATTCTAGAATTATTTAAATTTATCATAATATGTATGAGGTAAGAAATGCTTCACTTTTTTTTAGATTTATCAGTATATTATAAAATATTTTTTATATTGAGTTATTCATGATTTATGATTTGATGCATGGTATTTTGAATTATCGAATATATCATTTTACATAATATTAAATGATCTATTAGTGAATGTTTGATATAAATTGTTCGATTGATTTTAATATCGTATGATTTATGAATCTATTGATTTTTAAAATATGAAATATATTTTTAAGAAATTAAGGTGTTTTGATTTGAGATGGATTGACTCACAATTGGACTTTATTTTTGATACTCTGTCGGTGAAGATTATGTGTTGATACTTTGATATTTTGCTACGAAAGTTGTGCACTAGTATTTTAATATCTTGCTAATAAGGGTTATGCATTAGTACTTTGATATCCTATTAGTAAAAATTATGCACTGATATTTTTATACCCTGCTAGTAAAGATTATTTGTTGGTACTTTGATATGTTGTCAATGGAGATTTTGGGCTGATATTTCAATACTCTGCCACTGATGGTTGTGTGCTGATATTTTATATCTTGTCATTGGAGATTATATAGTGGTACTTCGATTGAGTTCATTGCCATTGAGATGATTGTGATATTTTGAAAAATCGATTTATAAGCAAAAAAAATTTGATAAACTAAATTCATATGGATCTTATAGTATATTTTGAATTGATACATCTTGTATGCTAATTTTTGGTATATTATTATTACAAACTTATTTAACTAAAGTATTTATTACCTACTGGGCTGTCTAGCTTATTACTTCATATTTTACTATTTTTATAGATTTAGAGATCTAGCATGATTTGGAGATTTATAATAGAAGAGTGATTAGAAACAAAATTAAAAATCTTTATTTTATATTAAGATTCATGAAAGTTTGATGTAAGACTATAAAATATCATTTGTAAGATATTTGATATAGTCATTTAAATTAAGTTTGAACATTAGCTTATTGATTATTCATCCTACTATAACTTTATGATATCATGATGAGATGTTTTGTATGTTTTTGGGGATAGTTCTCCATGAATATATGGTGGTTACTATGACCCCTGGCTCGCAATCTCAGGTTGGGAGCGTGACTATTAATATAGTATCACAGCATAACTGGATGAATAATTACATATAGAATTAGATATATGATGAGTGTAGGTGGGTAGATACTAGAGATATTTGGATAGTAACTTATGTTGATTGTGATATGACTTAAAAACCTAAATTTGATATCAATATGTTAATAGATTTGAATTAGAGTACACAGTGAAAGTATTGTGGTCTGAATTATTTTTCAACTGATCAAAATAATAATTTCATTTGAAAAGTATTACGATGAAAGACTTATTTTTAGAATTAGAGGATGACTTAAGGTAGAAGTAATTCTAAATTTTTAAAGACTTCGGTAAGAAAAAATTTAAGAAAAAAATTTTTTTTAGAGGAAAGAATGTAATATCCTAGCCGCAATTGGGCTAAATTGGAATTGGGCTCGATCCATTCAGCCAGCTTGGCTGCTAGAAAGGAGCCCAAAGAAACTTCACATGAATTTTAAAGTAGGCAAAAAAAAGAAACAAAACAAAGAAGAAGAAGACTCCTATTGGGAGTCTCCTTCTCCCTCTCAATTTCATCAAAGGAAAGCCGATTTTAAATGGGAATCAGTCTCTGTCCACTCTATTTAATGAGCTCTCGCCCTCCACCCTTGGATATCATACCTATGATGCTGGAGATCATCGACAACTTTCCCTTCTCTCTTTTTTTTTTTGTAGAACCTTAATTAAGACCATGCTCATCTAAAATTGCACTCAAGCACTATCAGGAAGCCAGTAGAAGGCCAAGATCTTTTAGTAGAACTTTTATCCCATCTTCCTCAACACTTAAAGCTTCGATTTCAGCTGGCTATCACCAGATTTTGGGTTGGAAAGAAAGGCCCTGTTCCAACTTCATTTTCTCCTTTTCTTCATCAACTTTTGTTGATTTTTTTGATATCAATTGTCACCATCGACCATCAATTAGGGAGACTTCAACCACACCACCATGGCCTAACCAGCATCGGCCATAGCCATGATTGATGGGAGGTCTTATAGTTTGGAAAAACAGAGGAACATGAGTCCCCTATTTTGCTAAAAGAAAAAAAAAGAGAGAGAAAGAAAGAAAAGAAGAAGAAAAAAATAGGAGAGAGTCTCTCTCTTCCTTCTCTCCCTTCTCTCTCTTCACTTGCTTCTCCTATTTTCTCTCTCTAGAATTATTTCTCTCTCTACTTTCTCTATGAAGTTTTTTTTCTTTGAGACTAATCCAATAAAGAGATTTTTTTTCAATGATTTTAATTTGATATTAGTGAAGAGAGTCCTAATCCATGGTCGGTGGGTAGCATGCTAGCACCCACTTTGATTAAATCGGATACTAGTAGATTCGATCATCTATCATTTTTATTGGGCTATTTGTATACTAGTTTAATCATAATTGGATGAAATTATTTTGATCGGATTGATCGGGATGTTGGGCAATATTGCTTGATCAGTCTTGTCCCACCTTATTAATTTCTCTTCTTTGACATTTGCTTCACTTGATTTATGAATCCAATGAAGTATTCTAAGCCCTACTATTATGAATCTAAGTTGACCTGGTAGAGAGACTTCGAACCATCTATATTCTAATTTGATTTTGATCGAATGAAATTAGATGACCAAATCGATCCAGACCGTTAGATATGGTAACTCAAAAATCTTATCTTTTCATACCAAGATTCTAGCATTGGAGATACTGTGACATGATTTATTAATAAAAAATTTAAAAAAAAAAATTAAAATTATTTGGATTTATGGGAGTACATATGAGATAAGTAATGCTTCATTTTTTTAAATTTATCAATAAATTATTAAATATTTTTTATACTAAATTATTCATTATTTATGGATTTGATGCATAGTTTGACTTACCGAATATGTCCTTTTTCAAAATATTAAATGATTTATTATCGAATATATTGAATTTGATATGAATTGTCCGATTGATTTCAATATCGTATGGTTTATGAATTTTTCGATTCAGAATATAAAATATGTTTTCGAGAAAGATATTTTGATTTTAGATAGATTTTGACTTGTAGTCGGACTCTATTTTTGATATCCTTCCATGGGGGTTGTTCAGTGGTACTTTGATACCTTGATAGTGGGATTATGTACTGATATTTTGATATCCTGTCAGTGGAGATTATGTGCTCGTATTTTGATACTCTACAGTGGGGACTATTCGCTAATATTTTGATTTCCTATTAGTGGGGATTGCTCATTGGTATTTTGATATCTTGCTAGTAGGGATTGTGTGCTGGTACCTCGATACTGTATCAGTGAGAGCTGTACGCTGATACTTTAATATCCTGCCATTGAGGATTATGCAGTGACACTTTGATTAAGTTTAATGCTATTGAGACAATCATAATGTTTTAAATAAATCGATTTATAAACGAAAAAGAATTTTAATAAAATTGAATTTGCATAGATCTTACTGTATATTTTGAATTGATACACCTTACATACTTGTTTTTAGTAATTATTATTATTGAATTTATTTAGTTAAAATGTTCATTGCTTATTGAGAGTAAATCATTGCAACATTGATACCAGATCAAACTTGTAACAAGCTAATAAAAATGCTTGCATTTCATCGATTGCCGCTTATTTCACCGATTCCTGTAATAATACCCCACACTGCCCCACCGATTTCCGATTTTTGATTGGTTGTTAGAAGTTTGACATGGTATCACCATTGCAACGAATATTTACTCACTTATTGGACTGTCTAGCTTATTACTCTATATTTTATTATTTTTACAGATTTCAAAAAAATAGCATTAGAAATTTATAATGGGAGAGCGATTAGCAGAATTAGAAATCTTTATTTTAAATGAGGATTCATTGAAGTTTAATGTAAGACTATGAAATATTATTTGTAAGATATTTGATACAGATATTTAAATCAAATTTGAATGTAATCTTGTGGAACATCCATTCTATTGTGGCTTAATAATATCATGATGAGATGCTTTGTATACTTGTAGAGAGAGTCCTTTATGGATATGCGGCAGTTGTCATGTCCCTTGGCTCGCGATCTCTAATTAGGGAGTGATGGTTTTCATCCACAAAATAAGTCACTTCTAGCCTTTTAGCATTAAACAACAAAGATCAGTTTCCATTCCCCATCGGTTGTTCCTTGGTTTTCCAATCACCGAAGGATGGTAAAAATTCTTTCTCCCGATCACCTTAAATTGGCATTGATCACAGATTAGTGAACTAGGAAGCACGGTAGCGGCCACATAAATTTGGGGTTTTAGTCTTGGTTTTCACATCCTAGTTAGTTCAGAACATCGACGATAGGTTTGCAGTTGTGGATTGGCTCGTGAGCCACATCACTCTCAGCCACCGCCAGCAAACCAGAAACAATAATCAGCATTCATGTCAAGCAACCAAACATCATAATGGAGTGTATCAGAGTGGATAGAAGCATGAGCAACCATGCTTTTTAAGACTACAGAAACTGTGTTAGTTATGTCCTATGAGTATTGAATTCACGAACAGATCAATTAAAAATGTGATTCTACTTGATAAGAGAATGACATAAACCCGTATTCCTGTGGGGTACAACAGTCTTTGAGTGGACAAATAGAAAGGTTGCAGAAACCATGATTCCAGTCTTCGAGTGCTTATGTTGGCAAACCAAGACACCTAATAAATAGTATACCAATTTACTTCAACAGGAAATAATTAGAAGCCTGCATCTTTTATATTATTGAAACCCTCTGTGCCTGTTTTTTAGTGGGTTAATATGATGGGAAAGTTGGTCCAGGTTCGTCAACTTTCTCATGGAGCAAACTTCCCCATATTTTTGTGCTTTTCTGCATTGCTAACTTATTTTCCTAAATTATCAATGAGATGAGGGACAGACTTACCCACCTGAGAGATAGATAAATTATTTTTCTATTAGTCAATAAAATAACATTTTAATTTTATTTCTAAGAAAACCACTCCAATAATATAATAATAATCTAATATATATTATAATATTAATATAATATAATGTCATATATCATAATATTATTGCATAAAATATGAATAGTTTTTAGCAATTTATGCAGGAAAATATTAATATAAAAAAATATGGATAACAAATTTTGATGCTATTTTTAATAGCATAAACGAACGTGCATAAAATATTTTTCTATATAAATGATGTTAGGAAAATATTTATTAAAAAAAATAAATTTTTGGATAAGTTTTTTTTTTTTTTCTGCCCAAAAAATGGCCCTTGAGTAAACTAGTTATTCGCATCAAAACCTACATGCCAACCTAACAAATGTATCAAAGTCCAAATGCACCAGCGAGAATAACAGTGGGCGAGCCACCGGTGATTCATGGAAGTGGCAGGAATACCCATGTCAAGCATTTGGCATACCCTACATCAAAAAAAGCACTTGGCATAACACCTGCAAAGATTCAAACACAAAACCTCCCATGGACAGAGGAGGGCTCAACCGCTGATTGACAATCGAGTTTGCCAAATCGATCATACATGAAGAACAGCAAATCACATTTAATTAATCTTAACTGAAAGGGAAATCAGCATATATACCACTCAATTTGAATCATCATAGAATGAACCGCTGTAAACCTTGCACACAATCTTTTAAAATAAAAATCTTCTTCGTATTCTGTAACATGAGATTGGCATTGACTGCAAAACCAGCTGCACATGAACTAGATGGTGAAGATGTTTTCAACATTGGTAGAAGTGCTGGGACTGAAAATTCTACACAATAGCAGATACACCAAGGACCCTAAGCCTCAACCTAATAATTAAGATGGTCATACAACAATCTCTTTCTCAGTCTTCTGCCTGGATAAACTGGGAAGATTGTTGCACCATTTTTGCACAGGATTAAAAACATTATATCTGGGAGAAAAAGAAAAGACTAATAGGTAGCATCTTCCTCATTGTCCACACAAACAGTTGATCACATGCACATCCTGTCAAACATGATATCTGAAATATTCACGATAAGAGAGCAAGACTCAGGAGTATGACATCCCTCCTTTCAGGATATTATTTCAGGGTCAAAATGCAAATGAACTGCAGCAATCTTTTGCATTCCATTTGAGTTCTAAAGCATAAGAAATGTTTAATTTTTTTTTTTTTAAAAAAAACTATGCAGAAAAAGCAGAAACAGTAAATGATATCGTATTTTATTCAGTATTCAAGGGATAAGAACAATCGTGTTAAAGAATTGAAGGAATCTAAAGGGTAGACTGACCTCCAACAAAGTGGAATTCCCACCTTCAAAATTGATCAATCAAAAATATAAGATTGAATTATCAGAACTCCGCTATCATCTTTGGCAAGGTCCCCTGACTCACAAAAAAAAAAAATTTACTATGGCCGAGAACCCAGACAATTCAGTCTTGCCAGCACCTCTATTAGAGGCCTCTGCACAAAGAATCAATTACTGATTTCTCAGCCCTAGATCTCTGTTAACTGATTGGCCACCCTAAGTCCATGCTTTTCTAATTTCTGTAGTTAGAACACAGTTGGAAGTTCTAGTTTAGCAGCAGCCTGGCTCATGCTTTTAAGACCCTTCACATTCTGAGAATCTGCCTGGCTCAACACTACCTGTAACCTTGAGAACTTTTGGTCCAGAATCTGTTAATGCTGATTCCCTGATGGTGTCACCCAGGTTAGAATGGTGAACTTCTCTGTTTTGCACTTTCAGTTTCAATTTCATGGCATCATCATCCATTACCAGCTTTGCATCCCGTGGAGGTCGCCTATCGTTTAATGATGGCAAATGCATAGTTGTTTCATCTGAATGGTGCCTTCGCAATTGTTTAAACACCTGGAAGTAGTAAGGCATGTTTTAATTTCATAGCAAGAGAAGAAAAACCAAGTTGATAATCATGTCTTCAGTTTACTCTAAAAAGAAAAGGGATAACTGCAATATCAATCAACACCACAAAACACGATGGTTGAAAAAACAATATAGATTGCACTGTATACTGACAAAGATGCATAAACACAAGCACACACACACCTACATACACAAGCACTCCCATACAAGCCGCTCATTCAACCTGCACACCTTGTCCTTCGCTGTCATTGCCACACCCCCATCTGTTCCACCCATACAACCAACCCTCCTTGGCAACCACCTACATAACCATTCCATAAGTGTTCAGCTTTATCTTGTGCTTGCAATCTGAACCATGGATCGATCACCCCTCTTAATCCCATGAACCTTTCTTCCTAACCTTCTGCAGTCCTCACTCCTGCTGCTGACACCACTCTAGGTTAACTCTTAGAAGTAGTCGCATGCCAATTGGAACTAGGGACTGGTGAAGGGGTAAATGACAGCCTGCAAAATGCAGGTATAGGGATAAAGGTTGGCTGGGCAAAAATAGTCAGACGCGCATATAGTTGAGGGTGAAAATGTGGGGCAGACGAACAAGAGAGAAGACTGGGGAACTTCAGGTATCTAAAACAAACAAACAATCTTTCAAGTCCAAAATTCAATCTTTGATTTACACAAACAACACCTAAAACCATGGTCTGAAATCCCAGTGGGACATCTCATAGGACACCTAAATGAGCTACTGTCTCAAGTGTCGTAACAAGACTGTCTCGCTATAATCCTAGCATCCCAGTTGGCACATCCTGGGAGACCCTATGTCCCAAGTGCTGGGACAGGGCAGGACAATGGTGCATCCCATTTCATAGGTAAATCGGGATAGCTCCATCCCATGGGGTTTAAAACCTTGCCTAAAACAAAGAGAAAGTGTCGATGTTAGCCTCCTTCAATGCATCATTTATTACCCCAAACAACTGATCTCCAATCTGTAAAGAATTCCTATAAATAGAACATTTGCACAAACTAGGATATATCCAAGAATAGCTTGTAACTCTTGAGAACTCACCATAAAAGTAGGCTGATATAGAGAACTGGAGGTGCAGGAAAAAACACTGAAACATAAGATCTAAACAATGACCTCAATCTATGTCTTTCTAATGACCCATGTTAATTTCGCAATCATAAATCCCGCATGAAGCTACTGACACAATTCACCCAGCTATTTACAACGTCTAAAGAAACTTTGGTTAAATTAGTGAAAGTAAGAACTTGAGGATCAGCATAAGATAAAGAACTATAATAAACTTAACAAGCTACAACTTGAGAAACAATAGCTATGCAAAACTCAAACACAATAGCTATGCAACATGCTCTGTTTTTCAATAAAGTAAAATCTAAATCAAATCCAGCTGATGGTAACAAGTCAGTCATCTGCTCCAGAACATATGATCTATTAGATTAGTTGTACTTCACCTAAATAGAAATATAAAAAGAAAATTTGAACCTAACATCGCACTATGCAGAATTGTGTACACATCACCAAGGTGACAGAACCCACCATGCACATGTACAATTGGACTACCACTCTCATTATGGAAAGGATGCATTACTTACCCACACAACATTCATATACTTTTCTGTGGTGTCAGTGAATATCCACTGCAAATAGAAGCTACAGTTGCCCCCATATATCAGAACAGTCAAAATTTTAGACTTGTTTGTTGTACCACCCGTACTGCTCTATATGGGGTGTATCGTATTGGTCTTGTACCCATATGCTATCTCATATCGTACTAATACTTGATATACTATCTTGTACCGTACTGAACCATGTACCGACACAGTAATAGGATGGTATGGATATGGAGTCTGATATTGAGACTACAAACCTTATTTTAGATGGTCATGTGAAATATCCCATGTGCTTGCTAAGCATACAACAAGGTCAATCTATACTAATTCAACATCATTATTTCGCCAAGATGCTCCCTCTGTCATATGTTTCCCTTAGTTTTTAAGTTGCTTGTTTCCTCAAGTCATGAGCTATCAAGATTTAGCTTTTCCTAGAAAACATAATTTGGTGAGAGGAAGATATTTTGTGATAGCATAAGTGCTCAGAAAAATTGTACTTAAGATTTCCCCAGAATTCTTTCACAATCTTGTATAGTATGATAGTTACAACCATGTGACCTTATCATTGTTATTCAGATATTGAGAATTATTGCCCTTGTAAATTGTAATGCTGCTTACCAGCTCTTGTTTACCATGTAAAAATAACCATAAGGTGTGAAAGCAGTCCAGAAGAAGGCAATGCTAGGGAATATTATAAGCACATAATTGCACTAATCAGCCAAAATACATAGTGACTATAATATACCTGCTTTTCAGGAAGTCTTGGGCTCATCACGTCACTTTCTGTTTTCCTCACTAAGCTCACAGTTGACCTACGTTTGACTCGGAAGATTTCCGAATCAGAATCATCACTGTCATGATGGACTAAAGTAACACTGGAATCAGACTGATAGGCAGCTCTACATTTATTGGGAGGTGGAATTAGTTGGATGGGTCCAGAAGCACTGTGTGAGACATCTCTGGAACGCTTAGTTGGGACTAACTTATCTCTGTTAGAATTAGTGCATCCCTGCATAAAGATGAAAAATTATGTTTCAGAAAAATCAAGATTATCAAGATATTAACATATCGTTTCTCCAAAAGAATAAAAAAGTCTAATATCTTGTAAAAAAAACTGAAGAAAATGCAAATGAACGATCAACTACCATCTTCTTACATTATTGTGCAGGGAGCCATGAAGTACTTCTTGAGATGATGACAAGTTTGATACTGCAGAGGAAGGCATAGAATCCACTGCATCATAATTGAGGCATTCCCTTTGTAAAGAACAATCTAAACCTTGTGAATGGATCTCTGGTTGTTCCTTATTTACATTACTTGCTTTGAATTTTATGTTGCAATATGGCTCATATCCATCTCCTTCAGTAGAAAGGAAAAAGTTTGGTCGCACACACTGGTCATCTTTTAGTTGTTTCTGAAACTCTCCTAATATTCCATCTTCCTGCTCAAACTTCTGAGATACAGTCTCCAATTCCAAAAGGTCCATCCTCAAAAAGACAACACGATTGTGACCGCAAGAACAGCTTTTTATCTCTTTCTCTGTCATTTAAAAATATGAAATAATCAAATCACTCATAAAATCATTTACATACAAACAGAACTCCAAAAAAGAGGATTATTCTAATCTATACCATGATGAATGCAGATAGGCTGTGAATTACAGTTGCACTTGACATAAGATACATAGCAGTCACGTTGGCAAAGACTGCAGGGTACTGTCCCAGGAACATCTGGAGAATAGCGTATGCAAGCTCCTAATTTCATCAGCAACCAGTGAGCAAAGTGCTGGGTTCGCATTAATTGCACAAAGGAAACCTTGACACAGTGTTGAGAGGGAAAATCTTTAACTAATGGAGCAGGATTTGGGGCATCAAGATTGGACGATCTCTTATAAAGAAGCATTGCTTCCTTGCATAGGAGCTCCTCATATGGAAGTAATGGTGTCCTGTTAAGAAGTGCATATCGCTGGCTAGCCACAGACCCAAATGGAAACCAATCACCAACAGCAAAGTTCACTGCCTCCGCGCAATTGAAGCCTAAAGTTTAACCAAAAGAATAGTAAGTTAGAACAATTTGCAAGTACTGATATGATCGCTTGATGCATTTGCATAACTTTGATTTGTTGCATGAAACAATAATGAAGATGAAAATAACATCCCACCATGACTAAAACCAGCATGATATGCTCGAGGAAAGGTTATAATAAACTCTCCAGGTCTCTGTACAGCTCTATAAACAGGAACATGATGCTTTAACAATATATTGGGTGGAAACATGGTTGTCTTTCCAAAAAGTGTGTCAAATACTGCAACATCTCCATTAGTAGATAAGATCTCACGAGCATATACATGTTCCTGAACCACTTTTTCAAAGTTAGAAGCAGCATGACCTGGAACCCCATACCAAGTTTTAGATGCTCCACAATGGTGGTAGCTGATGCTGCCAAAGAATGGTTAAAAAAAAAGTCATTCATCTCACAACATAAAGGGCAGATAAGAAATGATGACAAAGATTCTATAGGTAATTCTTCATACCTATACAGGTAGTGATCTTCCACATGCCAAGCAAACATACTAAAGAGCATGCCAATGTACAACATGGGATCTGTTACACCCTGTAATGAATCACAAAAATTAAAGAAGAGACTTAGAACATGGAGTGATTATTTTCATCGAGTCTGTCTTCAAAAAGTTAAAATGATCATATGCCTACCGGGATAGCTTCCCCCAGCAGTCGCAATACAGAGTTGGGAAGTCGAGAGAACCTCTGAAAACAATAATAAAAAATAATAATCATTAAGTAGCAAAACAACCTCTTTGTCAATGTGCAAAAAACTACCATGTTGGGACATCCTGAAACAATCTACTCAGAAATTAGGCCACAGTTTGTTGGTACTTTGTTCCATTTTATTTCAGCTGAAACAGAAATGCTTGTCTTAATCATGGATTGAGGTATCACATGCCCAGTAGCTTGATGGAATATCACTCAATGGTGCATTCCATATCTTGCCAAACATTTCTTGGTATGTACTGGCATGGCTGCGTGCCAAGCGCTAGCAAACAATCAGTAATGCACTCGTGTACCCGAAAGGCATCGATGCAAACCTTGCCATGAAATATTCTGTTTGCAGCCTGGCACTATGAATCATGATCTCAACGTTCAATAATGCAGAAAAAATTTAAAATATCAAACCAGACAAATTTGGAAAGAAAATAACAATATTTTAAGGTGTACACCACATGTATAGTCTACACTCTATAAACATCATAAATTAGTGTTTCGATTAAATGCATCACAATTCATCTTATTGAAAAACAAACAAAAGACAAAGTACTTTATCATGATCAGCGAATAACTATAGCTAAGGCAATTTATAGCAAATTGGTTTTCAAAGCTTCACTGTCTATCTAAACAATTTTTAGATGACATAATGTGTCTCAGATTAGAGCGCTTTGATTTCCAGCACAACATGCTAGAACAAAGCAAAATGAGTATATACCCATTTCAGCTTTCCCATTTTGTCATATCCGGTGAAGGTTGACATATATCCATTTCAACTCACCATTAGTCAAACAAGAACCCAAATTATTCCCCATGAAATACAAGACTCTTAAGAAAAGAAGAAAATCAACACCTTCAAGTTCCACTTGCTTTTTCCAAGTTGGTCGCTTGGAGAAGATGAGAAGGCGCTACCATCTATGTCGCATGCATACTCCACAGACTGTGTCTTGCCATTAGCAATTTCATGCCAGAAGTCCTCTTCCAAGTACTTCGCTGGTAGGCCTCCAGCACTAAAATAACGTCGAGCAAACACATTGTTTGCCATCTTCTCAAACTCCCTGAATGTATAATTTCTGAAGGAAATGCAAGAAGTCATACAATGTAAACATTAGAAGATCAACAATCATGCTTACACTTAGCTACTTACATTCCACTCATGGAAAAGGTGACTTTGTCCTTTTCATCCCACTTAGCGAGGCGCAGAGGTTGTACTCTAGTAGTGAACTTAAATCCAGCATTTTCCTTCATCAACACAACACCAGCAGGCACAGAAGCATTTAATGGGGAAATGATCTTGCATATGCCTGAAACATGATAGCATTATATCAGCTCCTGGAGTTTCCAAACAGATAAAGGAAAAACAATCATTATGTGAACTTAAAGGAGCAGAGGGAAGAAGAAACAGGTGACAATTTACCGAACTATTCTCCACCAGCTGTCATAACTCTAACTTGACAATGATTAAACTACTTAAAGTCATATCAGAAGGTTGAATTACTACAAGATTAGACCAAATTTGGAGTTTTTGGTTAACCTTCCTATGCATATTTCAAAATTTACTAAGGGCAACCTTGTAAGTTGACGAGGCTTATCTTTTGTTTAATCATCTAAATATTATGAATCAAATTTCACTATAAATGCATGGGTATCTTCATTTTTGTTAGCCATAAATTATGCACATTTAATTTTGTAGTTGAGACCAATGATATCAATGAGAGTGAGCCTTGGCATATTGCTAAGGTTGCTCCATTGTGACCTAAATATCATGGGTGCGAAACATGGAAGCAGCCTGTCCGCATGCAGAGGGTAAAGCTGCATACAACCTGACCCTCCCCAGATCGTATAGTGGTGGGAGTCTAGTGCAATAGGCCACCATTTCGGACCAACAACATCAGTCAAATAGTTGATCTCTTTAAGAAAACACCAAAAGTGTTATACTATTTCAAGAAAAGGGTTGTCTTTAATATCAAATGCGTGAGCTTCCATTACTTGTAACTGGTATGCAGCATTTTCGGCAATGATAGCACCGTGTATCATTCAATTCAATAATAAATAAACAAATAAAAAATAAATAAAATGATTTGGGTCTCTGCTGATATTATCAGTAATATAGTAAGGAAATATTGCACAAATGCGCCCATCTCAATAATCATAAGGGCAAGAAAATGGCCTTATTTAAAAATGATAAACTTTTAAATAGAAGTGAGGTTTTTGTCAAGGAAACATGACGTGAGAAGTCAACCCATATGCCATCATGTCTGATTAGGAAGAAAGAACAATATATTTAATAAAATAAATATCAAAGATGGTTTCTACTACATATTTTCCAATCACTTCATAATGATAATAATTTTATCACATAAGGCTAAATGGAAACTGGAATGTGATTATATACCACTAGTAAGCACAGCGTCAGCTCAGCACATAATTACAAACAAGAGAAACAGAAAACATATGACATACCGAATTTAGATGCTACAGGAGCTATCTTCTGGAGATAAATTAAGGGATCCTCAAACTCCTCCTTCGTAGGATAGAACGCAGGACATTCCGGAATATCATCAATCCAGTCAAAATTTGACATGCCAAAATTTTCTACCTTATGCTTCGAAAAAGCATCCTTCAAAGGAGCACCTAAATGAGAAAATTCATCAGCATTTCTTTGCATTCTTGTACAACATGATGTGGAGGTTTTCAAAGCATCCGCTGTACTTCTAGTCACCATAGTAGTGACATTTTCCCCTTTAGGGGCTATAGACAACTTCAAACGCTGGAGCTGTTTGCATTTCAGAATTTCTAATCCATTTTTAAACTCTCTCGACAAACAAGCCCTTCCTTCAACCTGTCAAAAAAGGAGGGACTAAATGAGATCAAAGTCAAATGAGTCAAATAAATTACCAATATCACCTTATGTTTCTTCTGTAAGAACAATTCATGAAAATGAATAATTGAATTAAAATTTTGCAGCTTTTGTGGTTCCACTTATATGAACTATATTGGCATAAAGTAACAAAACAAATGCAGCTTCTGATGAGGGGAAATCAAGCATATGTGGCTCTAACACCTGAAGGTCAGGAAGGGGGAAGATCTTCACTCGATGGGATCTAGAACTTTCACCTATAGATTGCTTGCTTTCTAAGAGATACGCTTTCACATGTCAATAACTACCAATCCTTTCACATATACAGCCCCAGGTGATGAGGGACAATAGCCAAAAATGATGCACAAAAGCTAGTTTAGTGCCAATCTTGAGGTGTAATGTCATCACCAAAACTTTTAGCCGCAGCATGATAGTACAAGAGGTCCAGTCCAATTACATTCCCAAGTCTTGAGGAGAATTGCAAATGGTGCAATATCCAGTCTTTGGCAAATAATTTATAGGAAAATCCACATCAATAATTTTCTTAGTGCAGTAGAATTTTAGGGCTTGGTAAAGTATCCAACATATCGCACAAGAGCTTCTCCAATGAAACACTGTGATGGTATAACAAAAGTTTACGCATCATTAATTTATAAAACAGTCCTAGAAGAGAACATGATACAGATGCTCTACCTAAAGATTAGCACAAAGTGGTGCAAGAAAGACACAGGCCAAAAATGCGATTCATGGGTATCTAAGAAGTTATAGAGCACCATCAAACTAAAAGACTTGACTAAGAGTCAATCATAAGTTTGTAAGGCAGTTTACGATCATCATCATCATCATCATCATTGACCTGGACCTAGTAATTGCATGGTTCAAACACAAGATCCATCTTTAAAATAACCCATTAAATTTATCAAACAGAAAGTTGATCTTAATTGGAATCTTGGTGAGACCTATCACATGGCTCATATTAGACATCTTGTTTTGCATGTGATGATTGCTGAAAATCATTAAGTGGGGAACCCTGGTCTTTTTAAGGTGTACCACCGTTCCTATGCAGTAGGTTGTGTGCTTATCCTGGAGAAGTCCATCAACATAAGGCTTGTAATACAAAATTGGAATAGCCGCAGCACCAATCTCTCACACCAGAAGGAAGAAAGATAAAGGTCAGTCCTAAATTGGAGTTCTTGCACGGAAACAGGTAATTGATGGCAATTACCGTTTGATCTTACCTTTCCCTAATAAATAATTACATTAATGTTCATCACTTTCACATTGAATTCTTTTATCAACATAACCGGCCAGAATTTAAGATTTTTCAAGAATTAGCAAGGACAGAGCCTGCTTTTGACTTGATCAACACTTGAAACAAATTGTGTAAGAGGATGGAGATCCAGATATAGCACATGTATAAGATCTTTTTGGTAGCAACCTCTCATAGAATTCATCAATCCCCCCTTCCTTCAATGTTCATCATGAACATCGCTCAACCAACCATCTTCCAGCGAAAGAAAAACCATTGCAATCATGGAATGATATCCTCTGACCAGAAGAAATAATCATGCAATGACTGATATTTCAGTTGGATTGACAAAGCTCACCTCTCTCGATTGACGTCTGGTCCGCATCCTCCCTGTGGTCATAATGTTCTCAACCAGAGGAAGTTCTTGCAGCTCTTTATGCCTTAGGCCTCAATCCAGATCACGTACACACACAATCTAGGCAGACCTAAGACTCAAAACCTTCTTAACTCAAAACTCTCTTGCAGCCATTAAGATCTCTGAACTGCGTCCTTTATAGAGCCCCTCCTTGACACACTCCCACTCGAACAAGGATACGTGCCTCTCCTACTTAAAATATAAATCGTTGCAAAGTAGAAATTTTATGAAAAAAAGGAAAGAAGAAAATTTCCTTCCTTTTTGAGTAATCTAAAAGGAAAAAGGAAAAATTTATAACGGTTAACAAATTCATTGGAGACCTCAAGCGCGTACCATCCCGTGCCGATCGCCGATCTCGTGCCGCTCCACCCGCCCAGTTCCAAAACTGAGCCCTCCGGCGAAGCAAAAGAACCCTAGAAATCGATTCCTACCTTCAGAGGCGAAGCAATGGTCGCTCTTCTGGGAGAGAGAGGAAGGCCACATTCCCCATTCAACAACGAATCAAGCCAAGATTCGGAGCTCCCCCTCCGAATCCAAACGAGACGTCCGAGATTCCTCCCATGAAGAAACCGAACCACGGCCGGAGGACACCGGAGAATGGTCCATACCGTCCGCGAACCGCCAGTACTCCGGCCAGCAAAAAGAGTTTCCAGCGGCGGGGAGAGATAGGAGGGAAAGCGGAACGGAGGACGAGCTCGTGCCGCTTGTTTAAAAATATAATAATAATAATAATAATAATAATAATAATAATAATAATAATAATAATAATAATAATAGCAACAGTAGTAATAATAATTATAATTAGAAAAAAAAGAGAAAATGGACAAGCTCGCCGATTCCTCTTCCCGTTTTCCTCACACGCAGGCTAGCGTTCCCACACAAAATCTTCCATTAACCTATTTATTGACAAACTGACACATAAACCCCTCTTTCCTTTCCAAAATTACTGATTAGTGCTTTCCTTCCTCGCAGTTTAATTCCATGGTTCTCTTGGAATAATTAACAACAATAACAACGATAAGGCTAATAATAATAAATGTCCCTTGTTCTTTTGCAAGGAAGAGGACTTCAATTGAAGTCAATTCTAGAATCAAGGAGTTTGGACTTGGTCAATTCAAGATAGACTTAGATTTGTAGATCTTGTGGTGTAGAAGTTTCAGGCATTATTCAATTTTGGCCCCATCATTTTCAACCATTATTCACGTTGGATTAAACTTGACTTGATAATACATTCTTGTATTTTTTATCCAATTCCTAAGAGGTACTTCTTATTGAATTAGATGGTTTCATATATGTAATTTCAAATTATTTTTAAATTAAGTAGCGAAAGTAAATATAGATTAAATATTTTAATCTAAACATGCATTAGATCTGATCTATAAACTATTTAATAACGGATCTATGATATAAATATAATTATATATTTAAAATTTGATATAACATTTAATCTACGAAGAGAAGATCCGATCTCCATACCTTTGCATGATCGATCTACACCACAACCGATGATCGTGGATGTCTTGGTTCCTTAAGCCACATACGCATCTACTCTCTATAGGTATCTACATAAGATTTTGATCTGATCAAAGGCTCCTTGATCAATTTTGGCCCCATCATTTTCAACCATTATTCATGTTGGATTAAACCCGACTTGATAATACGTTCTTGTATTTTTTTATCCAATTCCTAAGAGGTACTTCTTATTGAATTAGGTGGTTTCATATATGTAATTTCAAATTATTTCTGAATTAAGTAGCGAAAGTAAATATAGATTAAATATTTTAATCTAAACATACATTAGATCTGATCTATAAACTATTTAATAACGGATCTATGATACAAATATAATCATGTATTTAAAATTTGATCTAACATTTAATCTACGAAGAGGAGATTCGATCTCCATACCTTTACATGATCGATCTACACCGCAATCGATGATCGTGGATGTCTTGATTCTTTAAGCCACATACGCATCCAGTCTCTATAGGTATCTACATAAGATTTTGATCTGATCAAAGGCTCCTTGATCTCCCTGGGGTGCTAGCTCCCTTGCAGGGACCACTTTCTGATAGTTGATGTAGGTCTTTCTCCCTATCTCTCAGACCCTCTCAAAGATAAAGAAAAATAGGAGGAAGATGATTAGAAAGAGGAGGAAGAAAACCTTTTTCTTTTCACTCTCCCTAAAACCCCAACATCGAGAGAGGAGAGGCACCACACAGAAAGCTCATGCCTTAACCCCTTTCTCTCCTATTTTTTGCGGTAGAATATTTGATTTTTTTCATTTGTGGCGCCCTTTTATTTCTCTCCTTTTAATTGGCCTCCATAGATGGATAAATAGGATCAAAACATATTTTGATAAGGTTTCCAAATTCAAAATAAAACTTTGAAGTTCAAATGAAACCTTATCCTTATCCAAGATAAGGATTCAAATGAACCAAACCTTATCCCTCGTGGGCGTAGAGAAAAGAGGGCGTGGAGAGGGTTGGGCGCAAATTTTCTCACGCAAAAACAAAGTTTGCATGAGAAACTTTGGCATGGTCATGAGATGCCAGTCCATCGGGACTCTCATTTTAGGTGGTTAATTAATTCCTAACTAATTAGAAATTTGATTGCACTCAAGAAAGAAAAAATTCTAATCCAATTAAAAATTCAATCTCCCCAATAAGATCCTAATCTAATTAAGAAATTAGTTGAACCCATTTTCTAATCAAATCAGGAATTAGTCTCTCTTGCACTTGGGTTATCTCATAACTCAATTAGGCCTGATCTAATTAAATCCAAACTTAGCTAAATTGAATCTAATTCAATTAGACTTGATCTTAACACCATTGCTTAATTAGATAGAGCTAAATAGCAATCCAATTGCTAATTAATCCTCTTACAACTCACTAACTCTTAATAAATTATTTTATTTTATAACTTTTGTATTGGATCAATCATCAATCATATTAGACCTAATTGCAATTCATAATCGTAAATCAACTATCTAATCAGTCCAGAACCTCTATTATGTATGATCCCATAGGTTCTATTCTGTCTAGTAGTGAGATATATTATAATCTCTATCACGATATCATTGAAACTCCTTTCAATAGATTGGAATGATTCTAACTCTGCCTATAAAGAGTCATCAATCATCAAGATGATTCTCGATGAATTTCACAATCCACCAATGACATCTAGCAGTATGTAGTGGCAACCCAGCAGCATAGAAGTATTGAATCTCTAGATGTAGTTATCGTATGATTCAGTCCTTCTATCGTGAGTTCCGACTTGATGGAAGTCATAAAAAACTCGTTAAACTCCAACATCAGTCATATGCATGATTGGCTCGACTTGAGTTCATTTATGAATCTTGTGAAAAAATTTTTTCAGTATTCATATTTGTTTTGGTCAAAGACTTTCTAAACTCAGTCCTGCGAATCGCATAGGATTACTCCTTTTCTACTAAGATTGATAGATTCTATCTAGGTGCATCCTATTCCTAATAGTAAACCTGAACTCACTATAGCTAACATGCACCACAAGGACTCAAATGGTTAAAAGTTCAAGTTTATGTACAATCAAATTATAGTAGCCTCACTTCGAATAGTCGAGGCACCGCAGATCAAAGAACCACTTACACCACTATAGCATCAAAAAAATTATTGATGAGTGAGTAGACATCTAAATGATTTCTCATATTGGTCATACTCAATGCAAGTTGTTCTCTAACAACCACCTATACTCTCATCCCAGTATCTTCACACTTCAGATTTGAGACTCATCTGTCTGGAAAGAAAACGATCTGTGCGTCAATCTAATTAGATCATCACCATCTTACGTGATGATCCCTCGATTGGGAGCTTTTAAAAATTAACCATTAACAATATATATCCCAAATTCTCAACATCTTTAAAATACATATTATCATTTGTTATTCCCTTGGACGAATCATGGATACATAAAATATGATTGGAATAAAAATTATTTTTTTATTAATAAATAAAATTTATAAGTATAAATTTTTTCTTAGGAATTTATAATATATGTCAGCCAATAATTGACTTTTAGGGCACACATCTAACAAACTCTCACTTTTACTAAAGCCAATTGGCCATAAACCTAAGTGCCATCTTCTCAAGGTGAGCTTTGATCTTCTGCTGGCTAAGAGACTTCATCAGTGGGTCCATCATATTCTCTGTAGAGTCAACTCTCTGGATCTCGATGAACTTCTTTTCGAAGTATTCATGTATGATGTGGAATCATCGCTCTATATGTTTGGATTTTTGATGAGATCTTGGCTCCTAAGCTAGGGCTATAGCGCCATTGTTGTTGCAGTGTAGTGTAATGACATTCGATATCATGATACCCAACTCTGCAACGAACTTCTTAAACTAGAATACTTTCTTAACAGCTTCAGAGGTGGCAATATATTCAGCTTCCATGGTTGAATCCACGATGATCGATTTTTTGAAATTCTTCCAACTAATCGAACCTCCATTATATAGGAATACACACCTCGATGTAAATCTTCTATCATCGACATCAGATATGAAGTCTGAATTGGTGTATCCTTTCACTTTCAGCTCAGATCCTCCTTGAAAGATCAAGAACAAATCCTTAGTCCTTCTCAAGTACTTAAAGATATTTTTTATAGCTATCTAGTGCTCTTCATTTAGATTTGACTGATATTTGTTTATGATACTCACAGCAAGGGCTATATCTGATCGAGTACATAGTATGAGATACATGAGGCTCCTTATAGCCGAACCATAAGAGATTTTGCTCATGCATTGGATCTCCTCAGATGTATTAGGGCACATCTTCTTGGAGATATAAATCCCATGCTTAAGGGATAAAAGTTTCTTCTTAGAGTTTTTCATGCTGAATCTTTTCAATACCTCCTCTACATATATTTTCCATGAGAGGCCTAATATTTTTTTAGATCTATCCCTATAGATCTTAATTTCAAGAATGTAGGATGCTTCTCTTAAATCTTTTATAGAGAATTCTTTTGACAACCATACCTTGATCGAGGTTAGCATGAGAATGTCATTCTCAATCAGGAGAAGGATGTCATCCATGTACCATATGAGAAATGTGACAGCACTTCTACTAATATTTTTGTACACACATGGCTCCTCCTCATTTTTGATGAAATCAAATAATTCGATCACATCATTAAAGCGAGTGTTCCAACTTTGAGATGCTTGCTTAAGTTTGTAGATGGACCTTTGCAGCTTGCAAACTTTGTGATCACTATCACTGAAGGTGAACTTATAGGCTACTCCATATAGATATCTTTCTGATGATATCCATTTAGAAAAGTAATTTTCATATCCATCTATTAGATTTCATAATCGTAGTATACTGTAATAGTGAGCAGTATCCGGATGCATTTCAGCATGGCTATCGATAAGAAGATTTTTTGATAGTCAATGCCTTCACGTTAACTATAATCTTTCGCTACCAGTCTTGCCTTATAGGACTCTATCTTACCATCTGAACTTATTTTTCTTTTGTAAATCTATTTACACCCAATAGGTACTATATCTTTAGATGGATCTACTAAAGTCTAGATATGGTTGGAATGCATGGAGTCAATTTTTGACTTCATTATTTTTTTCTATTTCTTAGAGTCAATATCTAACATCGTCTTATTATAAGTTTTAGGATCATCTCTATGGTCCCTATCTTCTATAAGGAATGCTTTCTCTACATCTCCCATAAGTATATCTAAATATCTTTTAAGAGGACAGAAGATCCTGCTAGATCTATGAGGTGGAGGAGGTACCACATCTACTGGCTCACTATAAATAGGTTCAAGCTCTAGGACTCCTGGCTCTTCAAAGACCTTCTCTTTGAGCTTAATTTTTCTCTCACTATTTCTATCATAGATTAACTATTTTTCTAAGAAGATAGTATGACAGCTCACAATCTCATTGTGATCCTCTGAAAGATAAAAATAATATCCCATAGATTCCTTAGGATATCCTATGAAACGAGTCCTAATTGACCTAGCCTCTAACTTGTCCGCCTACTATTGCTTGATATGGACCGAATATCCTCAAATCTTAAGGTAACTAAGATTTGATTTCTTACCATGCCATAACTCATATGGTATGGTAGGAATGGATTTAGAGAGAACTCTATTTAGGAGATAAATTGTAGAAAGTAACATATGTTCCTAAAGAAATATTGAAAGATCTGTAAAGCTCATCATGGATCGGACTATATCCAATAGGATCCTATTTCTCCTCTCGAATATCCTATTAAGCTGAGATATTTCAGGAGGTGTCCACTATGAGACTATGCCATTATCCTTGAGATAGCTTCAAAATTCTCCACTAAGATATTCAACTCCTAGATCTGATCAAAGAATCCTTATAGGTTTTCCTATTTGCTTCTCCACTTCACATCTGAACTCTTTGAATATTTTAAAGACTTCAGACTTATGTCACATCAAGTACACAAATCTATATCATGAATAATCATCAGTAAAGATTATGAAGTAGAGATAGCCATCTTAGGCCTGTATATCTAATGGGCCACACACATCAATGTATACCATAGTTAATATCTCAATGGTCGTTTCCCCATATCCCATAAAGAGCAACTTGGCCATCTTTCCTTAAATACAAGACTCATAAATTGGATAAGATTCGAAAGTCAATGGCCCGAGAAGGCCATCTTTCTTCAATTTATTAATTCTGTCCTCTCCTATATAGCCTCGCCTAAGATGCCATAGATATCTTTAGTTTAGTCTATTTCTTAATCTCTTAGACCCTATAGCATTCACTACTTGCTCATTAACATTCACCAATGCATCAACATACAAATAGTAGAGACCGTCAATCATAAAGGCATGTACAATAATTTTATTTTTAAAAGAAATTGAGCACTGATCCTTATTAAAATTGAATATGTAATCATCCTATACTAGTATAGACATAGAAATCAAATCTCTACTAGCTACAAGTACATAAAAATATACTCTTAAAATTAAACTAAATTCTAACAGTAATCACAGAGGATAGATGCCTATGACCACAACGGTCCGACAACTCTAAGAGTGACTTCACCTTCCCTCACCCCTCTACTTTTTTTGAGATCCTGTATTGAAGTGCACAAATGCGCACTAGAATCAGAATCTAAAATCCAAATGGAAGAAGAGGAACCGATAATATTAGTTTCTATAATGAGCGAGTTAGACATACCTTCAAAACATATGTCCTTCTCCTTGTCCTTCAGACTTGTCAGAATAGAGCCCCTTGAACTCTTCAAGGTCCCTTTAACTATCACCAACATGTTAAGTAATTCGGACAGGGTACTATCAATCTTATTCATATGGTAGTTTACAATAAACTACCTATATGAATTGGAAAGAGATTGCAGGATCAAATTCATCAATAAATCCTTATCCATAGTCATACTGAGCTTCTGAAACTCTTCGATGTCCTCGATCATTTTCAAATAATGATCATGGATCAACTGCTCATCATGCATCTTCACTCTAAAGAGTCTTTTGAAGACTTCAAAGTAAGCTATGCGACTTTGATCACCACACAACTCTTGCAAGTGAGTCAGTATATCCTTGACAATCTTGATATCTTTATGTTGACATTGAATATCGTTAGACATGGATGCCAAGATGCAGCACCTAATCCGATTATCATCATCCATCCACTTCTCAAGTGCAGTTCGTTGATCAGGGGAAGGATGAATCAATAACATAGAAATTTTCTGATCAAGAACATGGGTCAATTTCTCATAATTGAGAACTGTGCTCAAGTTCCTGAGCCAATCCTTATAATTGGTTCCAATCAACCTGTTGGTTCTAGGATACAAGCTAGTGGGTTGGAAGTTGATATGACTAACTATAGAAAATAAAATTTTCTAATTAGATATTTGTACTTAATTTTGATTTATTTTAGAAATTTTAAAAGTAAAAACTACCACTACTATTTCTTCGAGTCTCTCACACTTCTCGGATCGAGAAATAAAAATCTCTATATGATTAGGATTTCAAGTAGGTACTACACTTTCACTGATCTACACGCATCTTACCTAACAGTTATTGGTGATATATAGACCAATGAGTGGATAACTCTTTTTTCATTGATTTACTAAGCAAGATGCAGCGACATCGATCTCTAAGTCTTGTGGCCTCACCTAATAATTATTGATATATTTCTTAGTTAAGTTAGACCCATCGTTCACCAGCAGATGTAAAGTCATCATTGGATCCATCACCTAATAATTATTGGGCTTAACTCCATCTCTATCTCGGAGCATCTAATACTAATAGAGTGATTGCACCTTTCTGATGCAATCGAATGAAGGATGTTGCACATCCGAGAACATGCATGCAGAAATTAAAATATGCAGATTTTTAACTTTTAAAAATATGAACGCAGCAGAATATAACTCTGATCTAGATTAAATATTTTAATCTATTTAACATATATGAAGTAGATCTAATCTGCATGTAATAAGATTGAGCTTTTAAGATGTGGAAATTAAAATTAGATTTAAATCAAAAATAAAAATTGGAGATCAGATCTCCATACCTTTGCACGGGTAGCCTTTCACCATAATTTGATGATCATGATAATCTGATGAGGTCCTTGACAAGCTATAGATGCATCCAGTCTCTATGGATATCCACACGAAGCTCTCGATCTAATCAAAGGCCTACATCTTCACCGAGATGCTTACTTCCTTATAGAAGATACCTCCTGACAGTTGATTCTACTTTCTTCTTCAGATTTCTCAGACTCTCTTAGATCTCTGAAGAGGAATAGGAGAAGGATGAAAGATGTAAAGGAGGAAGAAGAATAAGAAGAATAAGAAAAATCTTTTGTCTCTATTTTGTTTTCTTCTCTTAAAATCCAATGCCACAATAGGATGAAACCCTAGAGAGGAGATGCCTCTCCCTTTTTTCCCATGCAACAAGAGATGTGCGCCTCCCTTGGAACCCATGCCCCCTCTCAAATATCCCACAAGTAAAAATCTGATTCTCACCATGAATCCCCCTTTTTTTTGTCGCACAAAATAAAGAGCTTTAGTAGGAGGCATCCAAAAGAGTTTGGTTGACATCAAACTCTATCAAGATAGGGACTAGGTTTCAAACTTGAATTCAAATCAAATTTGAATTCAAATTCAAACCAATCTTGATCCATATCCTTGGTGTGAAAGAGAGTGGGCGACAAACCTTATTGGCATGAACATTCTTCATGCAAAAATCAGATTTTGCATGGAGAGTCCATGGCTTTCTTAAGGGCATGTGCAAGAGGTGGCCCTAAGGAAGAAGTCCAATCTAGTTTGGACTCCAAGTTGATCCAATTTTGTCCCAATCCAAATCTAATTTGGTTAGACCCAAATAGAGAAGAGAACCTAATCTAATTAGGAACCCAATCTCTTTAATAAAATCCTAATCCAATTAAGAATTAATTGAACCTAAGTCTTGATCAAATCAGATTTTTGTTTTCTCTTACAATTGGGTTATCTTATTACTCAATTAGGCTTGATCTCATCAAATCCAAACTAAGTTAAATTGAATCTAATTCAATTAGACTTGATCCTAGCCCCATTGCTCAATCAAATTGAGCCAATTAGTAATTTAATTTCTAACAAATCCTCCTACAACTTACTAACTCTTAGTAAATTACTTTATTGCAACTCTTGTACTGGATTAATCATCCATCATATTGACGATTAGATCCAATAGTAATTCATAATTGTTAATCAATCATTTGATCAGACAATGATCTCTTTTATATGTAACCCTAGCTATAGATTCTATTCTGTCTGATAGTAAGATATACTATAATTTTCATCATAATATCATCGAAATTCTTTTCGATGGATTAGAATGATTCCAACTCTTTCCATCAAGGGTCATCGATCATTAAGATGATGCTCGATGAGTCTTATGATCTAACAGTGATACCTAACAATATATAGTGGCAACTCAATAGAATAAAATATTGAACCTCTAGGTATAGTTACGCTCAGTATCCTTAATCTCTATCAAGTACCTACACTCTCACTCCAGTATCCTCACACTGTCGACTCGAGACTCGTCTACCCACAAAAAAAAATAATTCATGCACTGATCTATCCGGATCGTCACCGTCTCCATGACAATCTATCAATCGAGAGCATTTAGGAACTAACCACTAATGGCACGTACCCCAAATTTTTAACTCTTGAGAATATATGTCATCATCCATTAATTCCTCGAACGATTTATGGACACAATTTAAACACAATATGAATAAAAAATAATCTAAATTTTATTTATTTTAAAATTTTAATTACAAAGTTATGCCCCTAGAAAGTCCACGTGTCAGCCAATCTAGCTTCTAGGGCATACATTTAACAAACTCCCACTTGATCTAAAGTCAATTAGTCATAAACCTAAACTCCATCTTCTCAAGGTAAGCTTTAATCTTCTGTTGGCTCAGTAGCTTGGTTAGTGGGTCAGTCATATTCTCTATGGAGTCGACTCTCTGCACCTCGATAAACTTCTTCTCGAGATATTTGTGAATCAAATAAAATCATCGCTCGATGTGCTTAAACTTCTGATGAAATCTCGATTCCTTAGCGAGTGCTATGGCACCATTGTTATCGCAGAAGAGTGAAACAGCATCTAATGGCATCACACCCAATTTCGCAACAAACTTCTTAAACCAGAACTTTCCTTAGCAGCCTCTGATGCGGTAATATACTCTACCTCCATGTATGGTGCAATCTGTAATAATTGATTGCTTAACTTTTCTAGCTAACTGCACTACCGTTACATAAAAATACAAAATCTGATTATGTAGACTTTCTATCATTAATATAAGACACAAAGTCTGAGTCTATGTATCCCTGTACCGACAAGCACTACAACAAAACTAGTTATTAGTGATGAAAACTTTTCGTCGCTAATAATTGATTTTCGTCGCTAATGTGTATTAGCAACAAAATTTTGGTCGCTAATTTTTCATCGCAAATAATTCCGTCGTTGATATTAGCGATGAAATTTTAGTTTCTAATTTTTCATCGTAAATAATTTTATCATTGATAATATTTTACGATGAAATAAAAAATTTTATCGCTAATAAAAGATATTTACGATGAATATTTTTCATCATTAAAAAAAAGGATGAAAAAAATTTAATCTAAAAAAAGATATGTACGATGAAAGAAACCATCGATGATAAATAAAAAATTAATAGTGATAAAAATATTTTTATCACTATTATTATCAAAAGTTTTAGCGATAAAAAATTTACATCACAAAAAATATTTTTTACAATGAAAATATTCATCTCTATTAATTTAATAAAAATTAATAAAATTGAATAATATTAGTGATAAAAAATTTCATCACAAATATGATAATTTTTTATGAATATTTACGCCACTAATAATTATTTATGATGAATAATTTTTTATCACTATTAATTATATATTTATTAATAAATTAAATTATGTTAGTAAAATTTTTTTGGCGATGAATATTTCGTTAGAAATAATTCTATCACTAATAATTTAATCATATTTTTTTAAAAAATTTATGAATATATATTTTAAATTTATGTGTATAATATTTTTTATAAATTAAAAAAATAAAAATAAAAAATTTACATAATAAATTGATAAATAAATTTATTATTTTATTATATTAAATTAAAATTATAAAATATTTAAAATAAAAAAATACATCAATAAGCTATCAAATATCAGCATCTGGAGAATGAGCTAAGGACGGAGAGTGATCGATGGAGCTCGGATCAGTGATGGAGCTCGGATCGGCCTACTGCTACCTCATCAGCTGTATTGTCTGCTCCATCTGTGCCATGCACTCCATCATCTAGATCTGAAAGCACTGATAGTCATCGATGCATGCAGCCAACTCTTGAGCTCGCTGTCGATCCTTGACAGCCTACTGTCAATCCTCGATAGCCTACCTCTACACCTCCGTCAGTCGAGCCTCACACGTAGAATGAATGTTCGTCCTAGATGAGCGTGAGAATGAGGGAGCAATGATCCCATATCCTAGACTCCTAATATAACAGGATCTTGTACCGAGCATCCGATCACAGATCTCATCATCTGTGGGTGCGATCGAACCCTCAAAGGTAGGTTGGGATCTCATATCTGTCATACGATCTTGAAAATTAAAATCATAGTTATTTTAATTTTATAATAAAAATTAGATTGTGAATAAAAAATAATTAAAAAAACTTACAAAGAGCTCCTGGCTCTCCGTCGTCCACTCCTCCGACTGTCGCTGATGGGTCTGCTGGTAGATATCGATCCTATCAGGAATCTCGCCACTCTCAGCATCCCTCTATAATTTGAGAATTAATTAAAAAATTTTAAATAACTAGAGAATTATATACTAATTAGAAATTAAAAATTACCTACCATATGCTCCATGTGACGAGCAAACGATCTCGAACCCCTACAATGCGGCACGGTCTGTCTCATCCGATTCACCGTATTTTGGACACATCATCTCTGTAAAATTATCAATAAAATTAGTAGATAAAAAATTTAATTTAAGAATAAATAATTAAGTTATTAAATTCTAAAAAAAATAGTTTAGATGTGTAACCTGATATGTCGGATCCTCGTAATACCGACATATGATAGTCTGATCGTCCATAATGACGCTGTCATAGGGCTGCTGCTGCGTTGCCTCCTCCCCATGATCCTGCACCACTCGATACCAATACTGATGCATGTGATGGCGATAGTCCTTGAAACGCAACGATAACTGAGTGTCGATGGCTCGCCTCACACGATCCTCCTCAAAATCAGCGATGTCAAATACACCCTGCCAATAATAAATATTAGAAAAATACTGTATAAATTAAATATTCATAATATAATTTATTTTATCTGTAAGTGGGTGTAAAAAATCTCTTTCTAAGCTGATAGAATGTGATGCTAATCAAAGAACGTCACGGGGACATAATTGTGGCATATGATGTCCAGCTCAGTCTGCCATGGCTCACACCATCCCCTAATGGGTCTGGTGTAGTCGGTCGATATCTCGATCCGAAGATGCTATCTCAGATGCTCGTGTCTTCAATGCTCCAAAGCGAGGTTCTTCGATGGACCTCACCCTCACCTCACCATCGATGAGGACTCACCTGAAACAATAATAAATAAATCACTAGTATGATCCAAATAAAAGAATCAAATTTTATTATATATAAAATGTAATAATTAATACCACTAGGACCCGCCTCACTAGGATCTGACTCACTGGGACCTGCCGGTGCAGGACCTCTGACAGTAGAGCCGATGCGGCAACGGAGATCGGTGGAGGTGCCTCAACCTCGAAGATATCTATAGTGAGTTGTGAATGCGAACGTCATCGTCTGTCTCCTGATGCCATATCTGTAGGAATTGAGATATAAATAAATATAATATTAAATGATAATAATAAAAATTAAATAATATTTTAATGAATATAATTATATCGCATACCATTATTGAAAGACAAAGTTGAATGAAGAATATAAATCTACTGATCAATATTCGTATCTTCTTCGATGTATAGATTCTCATCCAAATTACAGTAATCGATATATGTGTCATCTTCTATCTCATCATCATTTATGAACTGATCATCATCCTCTGACTCATCAAGATTAAATACAAAATCAGTTTCTACTTTGTTGGACGGGAGATCAGTCCTATTCAAAAATACCGTTACAAGTTCTTCATCAACCAAAAGCTCGGCTAATGTTTGTTCTTCTTGCTGAAAAGCTTCCTCTTCATGTAAATCTAAATTTTCATCCATCTCTAATCGAGTTGGTATGTCATATATGCCTCTAGGTGTTATTTTTTTAATAACATGTCAATTATCTCTGTTGGGTATAAAATACTCACAGCCGGAACCCACGACGGAACCGCCATCAGCAAGTGCAGCTCCGCCCGGACTCCTACGGGAGCCGGGCTCCACCGACGACATCAGTACAGCTCCGCCCGGACTCCTACGGGAGCCGGGCTCCACCGACGACATCAGTACAGCTCCGCCCGGACTCCTACGGGAGTCGGGCTCCACCGACGACATCAACGCAGTTCCGCCCGGACTCCCACTGGAGCCGGGCTCCGCTCTCAGTATCAATGGCTGGTAAGCTCAATCCGGACTCTTATCAGAGCCGGATTTCACCCTTAACTTTGTATGCAGTGCAGCTCCGCCCGGACTCCTACGGGAGCCGGGCTCCACCGCCGTCAGCGAGTGCAGCCCCGCCCGGACTCCTACGGGAGCCGGGCTCCACCGCCGTCAGCAAGTGCAGCCCCGCCCGGACTCCTACGGGAGCCGGGCTCCACCGCCATCAGCAAGTGCAGCCCCGCCCGGACTCCTACGGGAGCCGGGCTCCACCGCCGTCAGCAAGTGCAGCCCCGCCCGGACTCCTACGGGAGTCGGGCTCCACCGCCATCAGCAAGTACAGCTCCGCCCGGTCTCCTACGGGAGCCGAGCTCCACTGTCGACATCAACGTAGCTCCGCCCGGACTCCCACGGGAGCCGGGCTCCGCTCTCAGTATCAACGGCTGGTAAGCTCAATCCGGACTCCTATCAGAGTCGGATTTCACCCTTAACTTTGTATGCAGTGTAGCTCCGCCCGGACTCCTACGGGAGCCGGGCTCCACCGCCATCAGCAAGTGCAGCTCCGCCCGGACTCCTACGAGAGCCGGGCTCCACCGCCATCAGCAAGTGCAGCTCCGCCCGGACTCCTACGGGAGCCGGGCTCCACCGCCATCAGCAAGCTCAGCTCCGCCCGGACTCCTACGGGAGCCGAGCTCCACCGACGACATCAGCGCAGCTCCGTCCGGACTCCTACGGGAGCCGGACTCCACCGACGGCATCAGCGCAGCTCCGTCCGGACTCCTACGGGAGCCGGACTTCGCCAACGACATCAGCGCAGCTCCGTCCGGACTCCTACGGGAGCCAGACTTCGCCGCCAATATCAGAACAGCGCCGCCCGGACTCCCACGGGGGCCGGGCTCCGCTCACGACCCCTACCGCCCGGAGGGCCTCATCCGGACCTCGACAGAAACTGGGCTCCGGCCGTTACCGAGCTTCAATCGACAGACCCACGCCCTCTGACAGGCCCTCAAGACGGCCGCGACCCTGCTCCACCTCCCATGGCGGACTCCGCGCAGTATCATCATTCCCTGACAAGCCGCAGTAGCCATAGCCGCCCTGCTCCACTTCCTGTGGCGGACTCCGCACAGCTCCACTATCCCCTGGCAGGCCACGGTGACGGCCACGAACCTGCTCCACCTCCTGCGACGGATACCATGCGATTCTCCTGACGACGGACGCTGCTCCACCTCTCATAACAGATTCCACGTGGCGAGTCGAAGTGATGCCCACGTGTCTGCTCCATTATCTTTCGCAATCAATTCTCCTGACCGTAGGCGGCCCACTACCAGGCGGTTACAAACGTCGCCATCAGTCCGTTGCCTCCCCCGCCTATAAAAGGGGGGACTCAGATACGTTATTTTTTAAGCTCTTTCGCCTTATCTCAAAACTCTGCTAAATTCTCCGTTCGAGCACTCCATTCTTGTTGAGGCAGAGAACTGACTTGAGCGTCGGAGGGTCTTGCCGGAGCAACCCCACCTCCGGTTTAGACTTCCCTTGCAGGTCCCGGTGGCGACCGCGGCTTCCCCGACTCCAGCTTCTCCGACGCAAGCGGATTTTTGCACCAACAGGATTGGCGCTAGAGGAAGGGGCCTGTGTCTTCGCAGCACCCTTGTTCTTGAAGGAGCGCTCAACGGAGCCGCCTCCGGCCATCTCTCCATCATCTACTCCTAATCCTCCCCCGTGAGATCGACACCCGATGCCTCCGCGCAGGGCGTCCACCCGGCGGTCCACGGCCTCTGCGGCCAGATCTCAGGCTCCGGCCTCCCCTCCCGTTTCTCAGCCAGCTCCTCCTCCCCCTCCGGCGACGGCGGTCGGTGCGGAGCAGTTTGACTTGCTGGCGCAGCAGGTCAAGGGCCTCATCGAGGCCGTACAGGCAATGCAGCAGCAGCCGCCGCAGGCGTCGACGCATCCGGAAGGGGCATCTCCGGAATGCCAGAACCCGGCGGTGGGGCGGGCCACCTGGGCCAGCCGCCCCATCCCTCCCGAGAAGGCGAATCCGAGGGTAGAGAGCCCTCAATCGGACCACGACTCCACCCCTGGGAGATCCCTGCCCCCGTTCTGCCAAAGGACCCTTGAGACTCGAAGTTGAGAGGATTTCCTGGACCGGAGGCTCCAGGAGATGAACCGACGGATCGAAGAACTCCACCATGCGCCTCCCGCTTACGGTGAGGATATCTGCACTGACCCTCCCTTCTCCCAAATGATTATGCAGGAACCGATCCCGCCGAATTTCAAGCTTCCTCAGTTTGAAAGCTACGACGGGACGTCGGACCCAGTCGATCATCTGGAGGCCTTTCGAACGATGATGCTGCTCCACGGTGCTCCTGACGCCATCTTGTGCCGGGCTTTCCCGTCTACCTTGAAGGGAGCAGCAAGAAACTGGTACTCAGCTCTGAAGTCGGGTACCATATTCTCCTTTGATCAAATGAGCCACCAATTCGTGGCCCATTTTGTCAGCAGCCGACGTCCCCGAAAAGGTTCGGAGTCCCTCATCAACATCAAGCAGAGGGAGGGGGAGTCCATACGGGCCTACGTCAACCGCTTCAACATCACGGCGTTGGAGGTCCGAAACTTGGACCAGTCGGTTGCCATGGCCGCCCTGAAAGGTGGCCTTCAGAAGAATGATCTCTTATACTCCCTGGAGAAGAAGTACCCCAGGGATTTTGCTGATCTGCTGGCTCGGGCTGAAGGATACGCCCGAGCGGAAGAGGCCTTCAAAATGAAGGATGAAGAGACTGCGAGAGAGCGTCAGGCGGGAGATTCTGGTAAGCCCGCAGTTGAGAAGAGGCCAAAGGAAGCCCGACCTCGCTCTCGATCCCCTCCTGGACATAAGCGCGCCCATACTCCCCCCCGGGCACGCAGGCTGAGGAGTCCGGACAACAGGTTTCGACGGGGTTCCCCACCAGAGAAATTCTGCAACTACGCCCCCCTCAACGCCTCGAAGGCCCAGGTACTGATGGAGGTCAGGGAGCTGCTCCCTAGGTCGGAGAGGATGCGCATGCACCCCGGGAAGCGCAACCCCAACAAGTTCTGCCTCTACCACCGCGACCACGGCCACGACATCGAAGAGTGCATCCAGCTCCAGGACGAGATCGAGGAGCTCATCCGGCGAGGTCGGCTCGACAGATTCATCCGCCGCCGGCCTGAGGGTAGAGGAGACCGGCCAAGAGCCCTCCCACCGCCCGAACCGCAGAAAAGGGAGGAGCAGCCCGGGGACCGGCCTCCTATCGGGACCATCGACTCCATCGCCGGAGGGCCTCAAGAAGGAGCGGGAATACTGTAAATGTATCGCTTACTATCTCGTCTTGAATCTACCTTTCCTTTTAGCTAACATGCTCCTCCCACCTAGCATGGATGTATTATGACCGGATATGATTCCTCCAAAAGCACTGCCATGTCAGGAACAGGAGGAGAACCTCGTCCTGACATGAGCAAAGTCAAAAGTCTGGTTCTTTTAGACCGGATGGGAGGAGAGGCCTTACAACGCCCTAATGTGCCCCCACAGCCCTGTTAGGGACAGGAGGAAAACCTCGCCCTAACTTGAGCAAAGTCAAAGGCCCGGTTCTTTTAGACCGGATGGGGGGAGAGGCCTTACAACGCCCTAATGTGCCCCCACAGCCCTGTTAGGGACAGGAGGAAAACCTCGCCCTAACTTGAGCAAAGTCAAAGGCCCGGTTCTTTTAGACCGGATGGGGGGAGAGGCCTTACAACGCCCTAATGTGCCCCCACAGCCCTGTTAGGGACAGGAGAAAAACCTCGCCCTAACTTGAGCAAAGTCAAAGGTCCGGTTCTTTTAGACCGGATGGGGGGAGAGGCCTTGCAACGCCCTAATGTGCCCCCACAGTCATGTCAGGAACAGGAGGAGAACCTCGTCCTGACATGAGCAAAGTCGAAGGCCCGGTTCTTTTAGACCGGAGGGGGGAGAGGCCTTACAGTGCCCTAACGCGCCCCCACGAGCCAGGCTGATAACGAGAACCTCGCGCCGGCTCAAGCAAAATGGAAGATCCGGACTCCTACGGGAGCCGGGTTCCACCGCCAAGGTAAACTTCGCCCGGACTCCTACGGGAGCCGGGTTCCGCCGCCAAGGTAAACTCCGCCCGGACTCCTACGGGAGCCGGGTTCCGCCGCCAAGGTAAACTTCGCTCGGACTCCTACGGGAGCCGGGTTCTGCCGCCAAGGTAAACTTCGCCCGGACTCCTATGGGAGCCGGGTTCCGCCGTCAAGGTAAACTTCGCCCGGACTCCTACGGGAGTCGGGTTCCGCCGCCAAGGTAAACTTCGCCCGGACTCCTACGGGAGCCGGGTTCCGCCGCCAAGGTAAACTTCACCCGGACTCCTACGGGAGCCGGGTTCCACCGCCCAGAAAAGCTTCACCCAGACTCCTACGGGAGCCAGGTTCCGCTGCCAAGAAAAGCTTCACCCGGACTCCTACGGGAGCCGGGTTCCGCCGCCAAGGAAAGCTTTGCCCGGGCTCCTACGGGAGCTGGGCACCACCGCCAAGAAAGCCGGGCTCCATCCGCTACTTCGCCAGCGAGGGTTAAAAATGGTGGCGAGGCTTGGCCACATGACGAGATCGGATGGAAGGGAAGAGCCCCTTCCCGCAACGACCTCTAAGCCAAACAGGAGAGAGGGTCAACGAACGACAATATTGGTACTACGCGCGGACAAGGTAACACAAAATGCCTTTTCCTCATTTCTGATATGCGTACTACAGGGCCGGGACGGCCAGAGAAAGAGGGACAAAACGATAAGAAAAAAAAAAAAAAAGGGGGGGGCAGCTGCAAAAAGGAGGTGACTACAAAAGAACTCTAAGGAGGTCCTGCTCCCTCTAACCTAGGGTGATCACCTCCATCCCCCAACCAGGACTGCCTCAGGCTCTCCATCGTTTCCTCTAGTTCTTCCTTCTTTTACAGTATATCCTGGAGCGCCTGACGAAGTCGCCGGCTCTCGGCCTCCGCCTCCCGACGCCACTTCCGCAAAACTTCAGACTCCGCCTCTGCGTCCGCGACGGCCTTCCGCTCAAGCCCTAGTTGAATTTTTACTTGTTGCAGCTCGGCTGTCTTCTCCCCAAGGGAGACAGAAATCCCCTCGACGGTGCCTCTCAGGGCGTGGAGCTCTTCGGTATCTTGGGCGTTAGTAAGCTGCGCCCTAGTAACCAGCTGCCTCTGGAGACGAACGACCTCGTCCGCCGCTTGACGGAATCTCCCTTTATACTCTTCTACCTGCCGGCGCCAGCTGGCACGCTGCACATCATGGCTCATCTCAGCATCTTGAAGCTGCTTCTGAAGGTCAGAAACTTTTTGTGACCATATCTGCTCATCCCGCGCTGTGAGCCGGGATGAGTTCCCTTCCAGCTGGCCGATCCTCCTCTTCGCAGCTGACAGCTCCACCTTAAGGGCGCTGATCCTGGCTTCTTGAGCCCAAGTTCGGTCGCTGGCGCTCTTCGTGCATTCCTCGAGCTCCTTTGCGAAATTCGCCTTCCGCCGGCTGTAGTCCATGATTACCTTCACTTGGAGACTCCTGAAGTGGGCGGCCTCAGCGGCGGCCTCAGAATAGCATTTTTTCGACATACGGAGCTCGTCCTCCGACTTTTTCAACTTCTTCGTCAGGTAGAGGACCTCCTTTTTGAGCCGTTGGATAGTTGACTTCAGCGGAACCCCCAGGGGCAAGGGGAGTGCTTCGGTGGGACGCTGCCATCGGAAGATACAAACGTCAAAGACCAAGCTCATTGCGAGAAGAAAGGCAGAAAAGAAGGAGCAGGGGGAAGGAAAGACCATCCACAATAAGAAATTCGACTTTATTGATTAATTTTGAAGACAAGCGGAAAGGAAATATGGTGACGAAAGAAAGATACAAGATCGGAGGTCTCAGACCTCGGGGGCAGGGGGTGGAGAGCTCGGCGCGAGGGGTGCAACTGCGGTAGCAGCGGACGAAGGGGCGGCCTCGTCATCAGACTCCTCCAGAAAGCCGAGTTCAAGGTCGGGGTATCTGCTGGCCACCCTCTCTTGGCAAAGCTCGAACCCCTTAGTGAACGCCTCCAGGCCAAACTGGACGTTCAGCTCCCTCATCTCCGCGGAGGCCTTGAACTCCTCCACCGCAAGGGTTCTGGCCTCTGAGACTAGAACCGAAGTTTGCTCGGCCAGATGGGCGACCTCGGCCTCCGCCCTCCTTGCCAACTCCTCCAGGCTTCGCCTCTCCTCCTCCCGGGCTCGTCTTTCCTCTTCCCGATCTTGTCTCTCCCTCTCCAGGGCCTCCCGGAGGGCGGCCACCTCGGCCGTCTTCGCTTGAAGACGAGCAATCTCGTCTTGACAGCGCTCCTCCGCCCGCAGAAGATCCCTTCTCATGCGGCCCGACGCCTCGACATAGGCGAAGAGCTGGTGCCCGATCTGCAAGGACAGATAGAGAATCACAACGAAGACCGAGCAACTATGCCGGTAAAAATCCGCTTACCTCAAGAAAGGACCCCAAGGTGTCCCAGGCCCGCTGCTCGGGATCGGCACGGTCGATCCTCTCCACGACATCAGACAGAATGCAACCATCAAGCAGCCGACGGATCAGAGCCTTGTCATTGAAGGGGTTCTCCGATCCCCCCTCGGAGCAGATGGACTCGTCTGCGGTGGCTCGGTGGCTGCTCTGCCTGTGGGCCACCGACTTTCTCCTCCTCCCCGCGACGGGCGCCTCCGCAGGGCGGACTTCCGGAATGGGGACCCCGGTCGGCGGGCTCCTTGGGGGAGCCCGGGGGGCCGCTGGCTCGGCATCCGAAGGAATGTCGATTGCCGGGGTCGCCTGGGCGGGCGTGGCCAAGCTCGTCTCCTCCACCCTGGCCCTCTTTGCCGAGCCAGAAGTCGTCGCGCCCTTCCTTTTCTGGGCTCTCATGGCCTTGGTGAGCATCCGTGTGGCTTCGGCGTCCATTGCTAAAAAAAAAAAAAAAAAAAAAGGAGAAAAGAAAAGAAGAAGGAAAAAGTGGCATCGATCAGCCCAGAGTCAAAAAAAAAAAAAAAAAAAAAAAGAAAGAAAGAAGAGAAAGAAAAAAGAAAAAAGAAAAAAGGAAAAAGAGAAAGAGAAAAGAGGAGAGAAAGAAAGAAAGAGAAGAAGAAGACAAGAAAAAGAAAGGTATATACTTGCTGGATCCTGAGGGCTCAGGCCGATGTTGAAAAGAAGCTGCTCCCTCAGTAGGTTTAGAAGGGAAGGAGCGGGGTAGCTCAGAAGCTTCTGGGCGGCCTGAAGGTCGTCCTCTCCCAGGCTGGGAGCCCGGCGGACGGAATCCCTCAGAGACCCCCAAGGGGGCAGGCCCAGTTCCAGGGTCGGGCAGTAAATGAAGAGAAATTTTCCCTTCCAGTTGTGAATCGAAGAAGGGGCGCCCTTCAGCAACCCCTTCTTGCCGAACTGGGGGGAGAAGTACCACCAATCCTTCGCTGAAGGATGGCGTTTGAAGGTGTAGAAATGTCTGAACAGGGAGAGGGAAGGCTGGACCTCGGCTATATGACAGAGGGAGAGAAACCCTATCAGAAACCTAAAAGAATTCGGGGCGACAGAGGCGAGAGAAATGTCTAAGAAACGAAAGAAGGCGGCAACAAAAGCAGGAAGCGGAAGCCGGAGTCCGGCACGGAATGCCTCCTGGTACAAACAAAAGCGACCAGGAGGGGGAGCGCTGGCCCGATCAGAAGGGCCAGGAAGCTCCAGATCGTACTCTGAAGGGACCCCGTACCGAGCCCTTATCAGGAGAAGTTCGTCCGGAGTCGACGAACAAGGAATGGCGCCCGGAGCGAAAACCGGGCGAGGCCCTGCCCCGAACGCGGGTTCGTTCGCGGAGATAGGGACCTGGGGGTTCGAAGCAGAAGAACTCCCAGAGCTTACGGGGGTAGAAGAATCGGAAGACATTTTTTGGGGGAGAACCTAAAGGGCCCTAGAAAAGCAAGCCGAGAAGGGAGGGAGACGCCGGAGGTCAACCCAGGAGAAGACACAAAAGAAGTAAAAAGAGGAGAGGACCCTAGGCGGTAAGAAGAAGAAGGTGGGCACTAACCTATCTTGCTCTGGGGACCTGGGGAGCGAGGAACGGAAGGCGCCTACGGCTCGAGAGGGCGTTCGCTAGAGCAAACTCTCGGGGAGATGACAGACGCCAGCAAGAAATCAGAGACGGAGTGGGGCGCCTGAAGGGGGGAGGACGGGTTTAAATAGGCCCTGGGATCCGGCGCCATAATGATCTCGAATCCCCCCAGGCCAGTCCGCATTCTACGCGTGTCCCACTCCCCGTGGCAGACGGCTGAAGGCGGCTGGCGGTTGGCAGGGTCATAATTGCATCGTACCTAGGCCAGCGTACCTACGGGGTCTTCGAAGCGTCCTCTCGTACCGCCCCAATTCGAAAAGACTCCGGCACGTGCTCATTTAATGCCAAAATATCTGGGAGCGGTGGGGCGCGAGATTCGAAGGGACGGTTCTGGCTGTACTTCGGTGTACTTCCTTCGTTTGAAATTTAAAACTCGGATGTAGGGGGACTGGTGTTGGGTATAAAATACCCACAGCCGGAACCCACGACGGAACTGCCATCAGCAAGTGCAGCTCCGCCCGGACTCCTACGGGAGCCGGGCTCCACTGACGACATCAGTACAGCTCCGCCCGGACTCCTACGGGAGCCGGGCTCCACCGACGACATCAGTACAGCTCCGCCCGGACTCCTACGGGAGCCGGGCTCCGCTCTCAGTATCAACGGCTGGTAAGCTCAATCCGGACTCTTATCAGAGCCGGATTTCATCCTTAACTTTGTATGCAGTGCAGCTCCGCCCGGACTCCTACGGGAGCCAGGCTCCACCACCGTCAGCGAGTGCAGCCCCGCCCGGACTCCTACGAGAGCCGGGCTCCACCACCGTCAGCAAGTACAGCCCCGCCCGGACTCCTACGGGAGCCGGGCTCCACCGCCATCAGCAAGTGCAGCCCCGCCCGGACTCCTACGGGAGCCGGGCTCCACCGCCGTCAGCAAGTGCAGCCCCGCCCGGACTCCTACGGGAGCCGAGCTCCACCGCCATCAGCAAGTACAGCTCCGCCCGGTCTCCTACGGGAGCCGAGCTCCACTGTCGACATCAACGCAGCTCCGCCCGGACTCCCACGGGAGCCGGGCTCCGCTCTCAGTATCAACGACTGGTAAGCTCAATCCGGACTCCTATCAGAGCCGAATTTCACCCTTAACTTTGTATGCAGTGTAGCTCCGCCCGGACTCCTACGGGAGCCAGGCTCCACCGCCATCAGCAAGTGCAGCTCCGCCCGGACTCCTACGAGAGCCAGGCTCCACCGCCATCAGCAAGTGCAGCTCCGCCCGGACTCCTACGGGAGCCGGGCTCCACCGCCATCAGCAAGCTCAGCTCCGCCCGGACTCCTACGGGAGCCGAGCTCCACCGACGACATCAGCGCAGCTCCGTCCGGACTCCTACGGGAGCCGGACTCCACCGACGGCATCAGCGCAGCTCCGTCCGGACTCCTACGGGAGCCGGACTTCGCCAACGACATCAGCGCAGCTCCGTTCGGACTCCTACGGGAGCCAGACTTTGCCGCCAATATCAGAACAGCGCCGCCCGGACTCCCACGGGGGCCGGGCTCCGCTCACGACCCCTACCGCCCGGAGGGCCTCATCCGGACCTCGACAGAAACTGGGCTCCGGCCGTTACCGAGCTTCAATCGACAGACCCACGCCCTCTGACAGACCCTCAAGACGGCCGCGACCCTGCTCCACCTCCCGTGGCGGACTCCGCGCAGTATCATCATTCCCTGACAAGCCGCAGTAGCCATAGCCGCCCTGCTCCACTTCCTGTGGCGGACTCCGCACAGCTCCACTATCCCCTGGCAGGCCATGGTGACGGCCACGAACCTGCTCCACCTCCTGCGACGGATACCATGCGATTCTCCTGACGACGGACGCTGCTCCACCTCTCATAACAGATTCCACGTGGCGAGTCGAAGTGATGCCCACGTGTCTGCTCCATTATCTTTCGCAATCAATTCCCCTGACCGTAGGCGGCCCACTACCAGGCGGTTATAAACGTCGCCATCAGTCCGTTGCCTCCCCCGCCTATAAAAGAGGGGACTCAGATATGTTATTTTTTAAGCTCTTTCGCCTTATCTCAAAACTCTGCTAAATTCTTCGTTCGAGCACTCCATTCTTGTTGAGGCAGAGAACTGACTTGAGCGTCGGAGGGTCTTGTCGGAGCAACCCCACCTCCGGTTTAGACTTCCCTTGCAGGTCCCGGCGGCGACCGCGGCTTCCCCGACTCCAGCTTCTCCGGCGCAAGCGGATTTTTGCACCAACAACTTCGATACTTTAGATCCTTCAAATATATTACTTGTTTCGTTTGAGTTGCTAATATATACGGCTCATTTTGGTACCATATTCGTGCAAGATTTACACTGATAAATTATAAATCGATATGAATATCAATCTTTTTATTACTAATATCCCACCATTCACACTAAAACAAAAATACAGAATTACCGGACCCATACTTCAGTTCTATGATATCTACCAGTACACCATAATAATCAATCTCTTCTTCTCTTTCATATCCTATTGTGGTAATTTTACTATTCTGGGTCCGTCGTTTCATCTCAAGCTCCCTTGTGTGAATCTCATTCCTCCAATGATACAAGATGTATAGTGGTTAATCCTTCGATCGGAACTACATGCTAAATCGTGCAACTTATCGATCGCACCCACTTCTTTATTGAAATACTTATGTTTCATCTACATCATAAGATAAAAAATTATATTGGTTTAAATAATATTATTTATTAGTAAATAAATAATATATCACTAACGTAACTTACCAGATCACCAAACTATTTTATAAATTCTCTCTTATGTCGATCATCAGTATCCGTATTATTTTCTCTACATAGTATACTCTTGTGCTCACTGCAAGAAGTTACAATTTTTAATTTTATATCGATATAAAAATTTTTTTTAATCATTAAACAGTATGGTAAGATGATACTTACTCAATAAAATCTTTAATTTCTTCACCATTATTTAGAACATAAGGGTGTGCTTTAGATAGCTCGTTCACATCCATAAATTCATATCTCTTTACATTAGTAGATCGAACCATTTGTTTAAATATAGACAACGTCGGTTCATTATCACCCCATTCACGATCTACGTTATAATCTGCATGATTGAATCTTGTTTTGATATCGTCAAGATACATCAAGCAGAATATGATACATTCAGTAGCTACATATGCTTCTGCTATAGATCCTTTAGGCCTTACTTTATTGCGTACATACTTTTTTAAGATGCACAAGAATCTACAAATAAAAATAAATTTAAATTTTAGAAATATATTTACATCTTATAATTGATATGACAAAGTATGTATAATTTTTTTATCTTTCAATAGATACATCCATCGATAATATACCAGTCTGACCAAAAGAGCTTTCTTTGGAAGATGAATAGCCAGATGCATCATAACATCAAAAAATGATAGTGAAAAATTTTTTTCTAACTTACAAAGAATGAGTATGATATCTTTCTCTGATCTCTCAAGCAAGTTAATTTTTAATTTTTGACAACATAGTTCTCGGAAGAACACTCCCAGCTCAATCAATGCAGTTTGACCATCACCACCCAAATAGCCACGCATGACCACACGAAGTAAACGTTGCATCATCACATGGGAGTCATGACTTTTCATACTGGAGATATTGCCGTTGTTGTTCCCAACACACCGTGATACTTTTTAAAGCATGTGCATCAAAAAATTTTACAGTTTTAAACCATCCACAAAAATTCTTCTTTTCCTCTCCAAACAGTGAATAACATGCGGATGGCATAAAAAGTCTCTCACCTCGACGAACTAAATGTCGAATTTTCATTTCCTACAAATCAAGATGAGCTTTTGCACCATCTTTTATTTTTCTTAAAATATTCAATATAGTACCGATGATATTATCATAAATATTCTTTCAATGTGCATTACATCCAGATTATGATAAGTAGTAGCTGCTTCCAATACGGTAGTTCGAAAAAGATACTTCACTTCGTCCAATTTAGCTCAGCTTCAGTACGCTTCTGCTTGCATGTACTCGATATTTTTCTAAATTAGACATTTTCAATGACTTCAAGTTGTTCTAAAATTTCTGCTCCACTTAACTCCTTAGGTGGGGGACATCGATCGGACTTACCATCAAAATATTGATTATAACAGATCCTCCAAGAATGATTAGCAGGAAGAAACCATCGATGACCCATGAAACATATTTTTCATCCGTGCTTTAAATGTAAGGAGGATGCATTCTTATTGCATATTGGACATGCAAGATATCCTTTAGTGCTCCATCCAGATAATTTCATATGTTGAAAAATTATTTATGATCCATAGAATTGAAGCATGCAACTTAAAATTACTTCGACTCACAGAATCATATGTCTGTACTCTGTTTTCTCATAACTCCTTCAGATCATCAATTAAAGGTCATAGATATACATCAATTTCATCACCTGGTGCTTTTGGACCCAGAATCAATAGTGACATAAAAATAAATGGTTCTTTCATATAATTCTAAGATGACACATTACATACAACTAGCATCACGGCCACATGCTATAAGAGGTATTCAGATTGCCAAAGGGATTAAATCCATCTGTCGCTAGACCAAGCCGGATATTGTGTGGGTCACTCGCAAAGTGCGGATGCTTTGCATCGAAGTCTTTCCACACTAAAGAGTCGGTCGGGTGGCTAAGTATGTTCTCATCTGGAACCCACTGCTTATAATGCCATCTCATTTCTTCAGCTATCTTTATGGACATGTACAACCTTTGAAGTCTTGAAATCAATAAAAAATATCTCAAAATCTTTTGAGGTATCTTCTTTATTTTTCTAATGTCGGTTTTGAATCTAGGCTCACTGCATTTCGAATATTCAATTGCTTGTTCGTTATCTTTATAAAATAATATGCAGTCATTTTTGCAGGCATGTATAGGAGTATAGCCAAGTCTTATTTCTCACATGTAATTTTTACTTCAGAATATGATTTCGGAAGTCTCTTTCCATCAGGCAAAGCTGCTTTAATCAATGTTAAAATTTGATCCAATGACTTCTGACTCTATTGGTTCATGATTTTAATATGAAGCAATTTTATCAAAAATTCTAACTTAAAAAATTTTGTATAATTTGGATAGAGTGGCTCTCGTGAATCTTTTACAAGCTTTGCAAACTATTCAGAAATCCCTTCTACCTCAGGTCGGATATTATGTTTATGATCAGAATTGCTTTCAGATGCAGCAGTATTCATGCATACATTTGAACAAGCAGCTTGATGTAAATCATCAAATAATTTTTCAATACTACTATGTTCGACAGGTCCAGCAGCATCACTATCATCTTCAGTATCATCATTATCGTGCATCACTTCATTCAGATTATCCTTTCTATGTCATATCCAACAAGAATACTTCTTATCCATACGATATTGTAGCAGATGCTCCTCAACAAGTGTTATATGATGATATACCATATTGACACATCTCTTATATGGACACTTTATCCGACTAGTATTGTCAGCCTTATGCCGTGCAAAGTCAATAAAATCTTGAAATCTTTTTCGATATTCAAGCAAAAAAATATCTCTAGCATTCATCCAACTTTTGTTGATATTCATCTAATGACAAACACAAAATCATTAACAACCAAAAAAAATTCAATGGTTTTTTGGATCCCGATCTGAATTTTGGCTTGAATCACGTTCCGAATTTCAGCCAAAATCTCTACCAGATCCAGATTTGGATCACTTGATACAAAATAACACATATTAAAAAATACATGCAGACTGAATATTAATAAAGAAAATATGTTACATCAACTTAATGAAGTAAAAATACATGATCCTATCCTTTTCAAATCATTACTAACAGATGTGGCCTTATCCCTTTTAGAAAAGTAATAATCTCATTATTGTTATTAGTAGATATTTCGTCTCATTTTCGTAAAAATTTCGATAACATCTCCCCATGGTTTTCCAAGTATACGATGTGGATATGGTGCCTACACACCCTATCTACCATATACCTGGAGAACAATAGACAGATAACTACTGAATACCATATAATGGAATGAAATATCAATTATTTACAATAATAATATTTTTACTTTTCCAAAAAGCCCGAATACGGGACATTCAAGTTTCGATCTCGATGAAAATCAAAATTGGAACAGGAAACTACGGCTCAATGTAATTTAAGTACCATCTTTGAACGTGCATTCGAAGATAGATTTCTAATTTATCAAAAAAGAATAACTTCGTATTGAAATTTTATCATCAAAAATTTCAATAGAGTTTTCTCTAAAATAAAAATATTTTTTTTTATTTATAATTTCAGCAGCATATAAAATAGTACATAAAATAATTTAATTGTAACAAGTAACGACAATGTGCATTGTGTTAGTAAAAAAATAATTAATTAAATAATTAAATAATTTCAGCAGTAATACTAAAAAATAATATGCAATAATTATAATAATTTCAGTCCGATCCGACCAGGCCCAACCCGAAACCTACCCGACCCGACCTGACCCCGACCCTAACCAGTCCCGGCCCGACCCGACCTGTCGGACCACCCTGGCCCCATCCCCGGATCCATCCCCAAAGACCCCGGCCCGACCCGAACCCGACCCCAGCCCACTCGAAATCGACCCGACTCGGACCTGACCCCACCCGAACTCGACCCGACCCAGCCCGCCCCTCCCCGACCCGACCCGACCAGGCCCCATCCGGACCTGCCCCATCCTGGCCCCATCTCCGGACCCTTCTCCGAAGGCCCCGACCTGACCCAGAACCAACCCGGCCCAAACCCTACCAGACCTGACCCGACCCGCCCCATCCCGGCCCAACCCAGATCGGAACCGACCCACCCCAGCCAGACCCGACTCACACCAACCCGGCCCAACCCAGCACGACCTGAAAATGACCAGGCCCAGCCCAGCCCGGCCCCGTCATGGACCCAACCTAGTCACAACCCGACCCGACCCAAGCTAACCCAAAAATGACTAGGCCTGGCCCGACCCCATCACGGACCCGACCCAGTCACAACCTGGCCCGACCCAGCCCGACTCAAAAATGACCAGGCCCGGCCCTGCCCCATCTCGGACTCAGCCCGACCCTACCTGGCCTGACCCGGACCCAGCCTGGATCCGGACCTAGACCTGACCACGGCCCCGGCTCGGCCCGAACCCAGCCCCGGCCCCAGCCCAGCAAGCCCCCATCTCTGGCCCGCTGTCCCCATCCCCAGCCCCGACCCACTGGACCTAGCCCGCCCTCTCCATCCTCGACCCCGGCTCGCAGGCCCCACGGCCCCGGTTAGCAGGCCCCGTAGCCCCGAACTGCCGTCCCCGACCCCGACCAGTCGGACCCGTCCCAGGCCCCAGGCCGTCGGACTCTGCCAGCAGGCCCCACGGGCCCGACCCACCATCCTCAGGCCAGGCACGCCATCCTCAACCCCGGCTCGCTGGCCTCGGTGCGCCGGCCCCATCCCCGTCCCTGTCCCCATCCCTAGCCCGAACCCCCCCAAAAAAAGTAATAAAACTCACCTCGACAGCGGCGCTAGCGATGGCTTTGCGAACGGTGATGGCGATGGTGGCCGGACAGGGGGAGAGACATGGGACGCCGGGGTGGAGCACTAGAGAATGCTGAGTGAGGGCGGGGGGTGCAATAAGGAAGAAAATAGGTTTCAGATGGGACATGACGGGATGTGGGATATTACCAACAAAAATTTTCATCGCTAATAATTATTTTTCATCGTCAGTAATTTAAACGAAAAAATAAATTTACAATAAAAACCAAATTTTTTATCTTTAATAAGCTTATTAGCGATGAAAAAAAATTTCATCTCTAATGGTTTTCACCAAAAAAAAATATCTCGTTGGAAAAAATTTCCCCTCGAAAACTATTATTTATGATGAAAATATAGAATTTCATTGCTAATAGTCCCCGCCAAAAAAAAATCCCCAGTTGGAAAAAATTTTCCCTTCGAAAAATATTATTTACAACGAAAATATAGAATTTCGTCGCTAATAATCCCTGCCAAAAAAAAATCCCCCATTGGAAAAAATTTCCCCCCCAAAAAATATTATTTACAATGAAAATATAGAATTTCGTCGCTAATAGTCCCCACCAAAAAAAAAATCTCCCGCTGGAAAAAATTTTCCCTCCAAAAAATATTATTTACGATAAAAATATAGAATTTTGTCGCTAATAGTCCCCGCCAAAAATTTTTTGGTAAAAAAGTTTTATTTACGATAATTATTTTCATTGCTAATTATATTATTAGTGAAGAAAATTATCTTCCATCGCTAATAATTACTAAAAAAAAGTTTTTCATTTATAAGTTTTTTATAAGTAATTATATGATGCTTGCATGATAATTTTTTTTTAAATTCAACTGACAAGATAGACGGTGGGACCACATTGATTCACTGAAAGCGAGTTCAAGAATTTGACTACAAACTTTTTAACTCAGGACTTCATACAAAAAATGATGATATTTGAGAGGTCAAAAAAGTACCTTGCTTCTTTCTTCCTAGATGTTGTTGTTTAAGAAGTATGTGACCAAGTTCATCCAGCCCTCTTTCATGGCCCACACGATTGGGACCATATCTATCTTTAAATTTCTATAGAATGTTAATACTTTCGTAGTCTGTTTCCCAAGCATCACATATTTTATCCTGCTTATTTAGATTTTGTAGAACTCATATTATGTTTAGATTTAATGAGAACTACATAAAAAATGAGCTAAATTTGGGCCTGATCCTGTCTAAGAGACTCAATGGAGCTATCGACAAATAGAACCAGGCCACTTTAGCACCCGAGCCCAGATATGGGATGCAAAATTTTCTCTTGATCTACTACCATATCATCCTTGTTATTTTTATTTTTTATTTATTAACTAAAATAGATGGAAGACCAACCAAAATGGGCAGAAGCATGATTCAAACTAGGAGTATCAATGGGTCAAATTGTGTTTGGTTTACATGCAGGTTGAAGTAGATTCGACCCATACCCCACATATAATTTTTCTTCATCCATATCAGCTCATCAATCTTTCTAAATTTTTATTCATTACTTAGGTGTATAACTAAGAAATAAAACAAAATGAGATTTTCAAAGATCACAAGCAACAAAATCAAGATTTTTCTTGAAATATATCATTATAAATATAATAAACATAAAATTTAGTATATTTGATAATTATGAATTAACTAATAATAAAACTAGATAAAATACAGTCACATATTCTAAAATATCTTGGCCTACTCGATCCATCATTCTTGTAAACTTTTAATTTTAATATTTACTATTTTTTATAAGTTATTTATAATTTTTTTATGATAAAAATTTTTATTATTTTTTTCAAATTATATCTGGCATTTTAAGTATTATTCCAATAATTTCCTTATATTACTACATATTCATTGATCTTAATATTTTGCATACTTTTATTTTACACATATTATTTTTTAAAACTATCTTATATTTTTTATAAATATAGAAAAATTTACTATAATGTATATCCTTTAATAAAAAAGTTTTTTTTTTAACTTTTAAAATTTTTAAAGCATTAGCGATAAAATTTTTCATCATTAAAAATCATTTTAAAGATGAAAAATTCTTTTACCATCGCTAATAATTTAGTTTTTGAAATTTAAATTTTTTTATTTTTCAAATATTTATGATGAAAGATATACGTCATAAATAAGTAATGATTTTGTGATGCTAATTTGATTTGATGTCATAAATAGTTGATTATTTATGATGAATTATTTTCATCATAAATTATTTTTTATTTTTAAATTTTTAAAATATATTTATTTATGATGGAACATACGTTTCTGTCGTAAATAAGAAATATTAGTGACGAAACATATTTCATCATAAATATTCTATAATTTTTAAATTTTTAATTTTTCTAATTATTTATGAAAAAATCACTTATTGGTGATAAAAAATTTTCTTAAGTCACGAATACCTTACTTTTTAAATTTATATTTTTTTTTTATTTCTAAGGTATTAGTGACGAAAAATTTCATCGTAAATGGTTGATAATTTATGATGGAAAAGTAACTTTCCATCACAAATATTTTAATTATCTATGATATTATTTTTTTCATCATAAATAATCTATATATTTTAAATTTTTAAATTATCTAACTTTTTAAAGTATTAACGATGAAAATTTTCATCGTTAATAATCATTATTTGCGACACTACTTTTATTTTCATCGTAAATAATTAAATTATTTACGACTGAGACTTACATCATAAATAATCAAAAATATTTAATTTTTTATTTTTTTTCAAATATTAGTAACAAAAATTTTTAGTCAGAAATAAGAATAATTGGCGACAGAACTGAATTTTTCATCATAAAAAATTTAACTATTACCAATGAAAGATTTATCATCACTAATATTTGGATATTTGTAATTTAAATTTTTTTTTATTGATGATGAAAATATTCATCGAAAATAATCTCTTTATTACGATGAAAGTATTTTTTCGTTGCTAATATTTTTTATTTACGATGAAAATTTATAATCATCGTAAATATTTTTTGATTATCGATGAAAATTTTTTTGCATCATTGATCGGATTATTTGTGATGTTAATATTTTTTGTCATAAATAAATTCGTCACTAAAACTCTCTTTTCTTGTATTGAAGTCTCTTCCTTCAAAAATCAAGAAGAGATCCTTAGTCCTTCTCAAGTACTTAAGGATATTCTTCACAGCAATCTAGTGCTCCTCACTTGGATTTGATTGATATATGCTTATGGCACTCACAACAAGAGCAATATTAGGTTGAGTACATAGCATAACGTATATAAGACTCCCTATAGCAGAAGCATAAGGGATCTTGCTCATATGTTGAATCTCCTCAGGTGTACTTGGGCACGTCTTATTGGAGAGATGAACTCCATGCCTGAAAGATAATAGATCCTTTTTGGAGTTTTTCATACTGAACACTTTAACACTTTCTCTATGTACAGTTGCTCTGACAAACTTAATATCCTCTTAGATCTATTTCTATAAACCTTTACTCCTATAATATAGGATGCTTCTTTGTGGTCTCTCATGAAGAATTCTTTGGACAAACAAACTTTCACAGAAGTCATCATAGGAATGTCATTCCCAATTAGGAGGATGTCATCCACATACAATATGAGGAATGTGACAGCCCTTCCACTGATCTTCTTGAATATGCACAGTCCTCCTTATGTTTGATGAAACCAAATAATTTGATCGCATCATTAAATCGAGTATTGTAATTCTAAGATGCTTACTTTAGTCTATAGATAGACCTTTGTAGCTTGTAGACTTTATGATCCCCATCATTGGAAGTGAATCTAGAGCTGCTCCATATAGATATCTTCCTCAAGATATCCATTTAGGAAGACAGTTTTCACATCCATCTACCATATCTCATAGTCATGAGCTACTGCAACAGCAAGCAGTATTTGAATGGACTTCAATATGGCTACTGGCAAAAAGGTATCCTGATAGTCAATGCCTTCATATTGACTATAACCTTTAGCCACAAGCTTCACTTTAAAGGTCTCCACCTTTCCATCCGAATCAATCTTTCTTTTAAAGATCCATTTACATTTAATATGAACTATTCTTTCTGGTAGATCTACTAAGATTCAGACCTGGTTGATATACATTGGGTCAATCTTTAACCTCATCGCTTCCAACCACTTCTCAGAGTTGATGTCTAACATTGCCTCGTCATAGATTTTAGAGTCATCAACATAGTCCATATCACCTATAAGAAATATTTTCTCTACATCCTCTTCCAGCATACCCATATATCTTTCTAAAGGACGTATGATCCTACTGGATCTACGAGGTGGAATGGGTTCCACAGGCTCTATTACTCATTGCTCTTCAGAGACACTCTCTTCGAGTTGAATTTTCCTCCCACTACCTCTATCCTAGATAAAATCTCTTTCCAAAAATTTGGCATGCCGGCTCACAATCACATTATGATCCTCCAGGAGGTAAAAATAGTATCCCAAAGACTTTTTTAGGTACTAAATAAAATGAGCTCTCCTAGACCTAGCCTCTAACTTGTCCACCTATTGCCATTTGACGTAGGCTGGACATCTTCAAATTTTGAGGTAATCAAAATTCAGCTTCTTACCATGTCATATCTCATATGGTATGGTGGGAACAGATTTAGAGAGAATTCTATTAATGAAGTAATTGGCAGCCATTAAGACGTAACTCCAAAGAAATAAAAGGAGGTCGGTGAAGCTCATTATGGATCGAACCATATCCAATAGGATCCGATTCTTTCATTCTGAAATTTTGTTGAGTTGAGGTATTCCAGATGGAGTTTATTGAGAGACTATGTTGTTCTTTTTGAGATAACTAAAAAATTTTTTACTCAGGTATTCTCTTCCTCTATCTGATCGAAGTACCTTAAGTAATTTTTTAGTTTGCTTCTCTACCTCATATCTGAATTTTTTGAAACTTTCAAAAGCTTTAGATTTGTGTCTCATAAAAAATATATATATCCATATTATGAAAAATCATCCATAAAGATGATGAAGTAGAGATAACCATCTCTGACTGGCACATCAAATGGGCTGCATACATCAGTATGTACCAGAGCCAGTACCTCAGTGGTCATTTCTCTGTGTCCTACAAAGGATAGCTTGATCATTTTTCTTTGAAGATAGGATTCACAGACTGAAAATAACTCATCTGAGAATGAATCTAAAAGACTATCTTTCATCAGTCTATTAATCTTTTCTTCTCCAATATGACCTAGTCTAAGGTGTCACATGTACTTTAAGTTAACCTCATCTCTGGATCTCTTAGATACAACGGCACTTACATTTTGCTTGGATAAATTGACTGACTCATCTACATCAATATGCAAATAATAGAGACTATTGATTAAGTGACCATGTGCAATCATTTTATTTTCAAAATAAATGGTGCAGTGGTTCTTATTGAAACTAATTTCATAATCGTTCTATGCTAGATACGAAACAAAAATCAAATTTTTACTTGCATTAGGTACACAATAATAGTCTCTTAGTACTAGACAAAAATCAAATGATAATCGAAAATGATAGATCCCCACAGCTACAGCAGCAACTCCTGCTCTATTGCCTACTCGTAGGGTTATCTCTCCTAGCCTTAACCTTCTACATTCCTTAAGATCTTACATTGAAGTGCATAAGTGTACACTAGAACCAGAGTCCATTACCAAACTGGTAGTAGAAGAAATCATTAAGTTAGTCTCAATCATGAGTAGATCTAATATACCTTCTAAAGGTGTGTCTTTTGAACTCTTCAAGATCTCTATCGGTATTTTCTAGTCTAAGACACAATCTAGCTTCTCGAAACTCAAAACATCTTTCTAGTTTCTTAGCCAATCTTTACAGTTTGAACCTAACAATTGGTTGATTTCTAAGACGCGGGCTAGACTATTAGAGGCAAACAATTTTTTACAGAGAGAAGAAGTTTCTAGTTAGATTTTTATAATTGATTTTAGTTTATTTTAAAAAATTTATTTTAAAAATAAACTTAGCTCCTACTATTTTTTTGAATCCCAATACTCCTCGGGTTAGAAAGTGAAAATCTCTTCGCTAGTTAAGGTTCCTAATGGGTACTGCGGTCCCACCGATTGACACCACTTCATCTGATAGATCTTGATGAATGTATCAACCAATGGGTGGACAACTCTTGTCCAATACTTCTCAAACAAATTATAGCAGACTTGGTCTTTAAGTCCTGAAATCTCACTTGACAGATCTTGGGCTCATTCCTTAGTTAAGTCAGACCCACTATTGAGCATGAGTAAAGCTGTTATTGGACCCTCACCTAACAGATCTTAGGCCCAACCCCATCTTCACCCTTCATATAGAGTGGTTGCTTCTCCCTTGATGCAATCGAACCACTATATCCAGTCGAGAGGAGTTAACATCGAAGAGGGCAAGCACTCTACAATGGTGGAAAACCCTTTGACTTAATTTTATTAAGGAGGTTTTTGATTAGGTCTCTTAGATTTAATTGTTTACTACATCTCATATAAATTCACAATTAAATTGGATGTACTAAAGAAATCCTAATTTGGTCTCACCAAATCGATCCCATGGTACAACGTAAATTAAAGTAGAGTCAACCTTAAGTACCACAAAATTAAAATTAATCCCCAAAATGATTAGATAAGATAAGATGTGTGAGAGGCTCCCCGCTGCCTGTGGCAATGGTTCTAATTAAATAACCACCATCTATGTTCTTGCCTTAGATACCAAATTGGTCCACCAATTCGAGATTGTGTTGGTTTTGATTCCCCACTACAAATTGCAATCACAACCATTTTAATTTTTGAGTTCATGATACACCCTACATTAAGGGTTGTAGTGATTCAGTGTGACCACCACTTGTATCAATGAACCACACAAAATCCAATTGCCTTAATTTTAGATCCTTAATTCTCAATTTCAGATCTTAATTAAGTACATTATGAAATCATATTTAGTTTAGATGTTAAAACTATTTTAATATCTAAACTTTTGACTATGCATCTCATATACAACTACATAAAATTCTAATTCATATTTAGATCCTAAACGATTTTGGATTTAGGATTTTGCACAAAAGTAAATTATTTTCCTTTCATGATTTTTTTTTTGATTCGTATAGACACCCCTTCCACCATAGTCCTTAATGGCAAGACGGTCTTTACTACGATTCTTGAAGAGTACTAAGCTACTAAAAAATCCATCTACATCTACACATATCATATATATACATAAAAAGACAAAGATATCATACATCTCATGTATAAGTAGGATCATCATTACATGTTTTAAATTAGATCTAATCTAATTATTAAATCTAATTTTTAGATCTAATTTAATTATTAAATCTGATTTTAGATCTAATCATATATCTCATGTAACATAGATCTAACATACACCTCATGTATCAATTAAAACTCAGATCATAAGCATATATTTAGATCTAATCTAATTACATCTCATACAAGATAGATCTAAACATGATCCTTTGTGAGAATACATCTTATGCATCATATAATATTTAGATATTAATCTCAGACATCATAAAAATTTAGATCTAAAATTTTTGATGAACACATTATCAAATAACATTCAACGATCGTTCTAGAGCAAACTTGTATCAGAACGATCTTGAACTTTAATCAGAAATTTTAGATCTATTAAATCTGATTTCATATCTTAAAAATCTATGTGAACAACAATCTAGCTCTGATACCACTTGAAGGATGTCACACATCTGGGACAATGCATGTAGAAATTAGAACATACAGATTTTTAACTTTTAAAAATATTAAAGCAGCGAAATATAAATCTAATCTAGATTAAATATTTTAATCTATCTAACATACATGAAGTAGATGTAATCTATATGCAACATGATCGATCACATGCTTTTAAGATACTAAAATTAAAATTAGATTTAAATCAAAAATAAAAATTGGAGATTAGATATCCGTACCTTTGCATGGATAGCTTTTCACCATAATCTAATGATTGTGATAATCTGATAAGGTTCTTGATGAGCCCCACATGGGTCCGACCTCTACGGATATCCACATAAAATTTTTGATCCGATCAGAGGCCTACGTCTTCACAGAGTGCTAGCTCCCTTGTAAAAGATGACTCATGATGGTTGATTCTGATTTCTTCTTTAGATCTTTCAAAATCTATCATATCTCTGAAGAGGAACAAGAGGAGGATGAAAGATGTGGAGGAAGAAGAATAAGAAGAATAAGAGAAATTCTTTCTCACTGTTTTGTCTTCTTCTCTCAAAACCTAACGCCACAATAGGATGAAACCCTAGAGGGGAGACACCTCTCCCCTTTTTCTCACGCAACAAGAGATGTGCGCCTCCCTTGGGACCTATGCCTACTCTCAGATATCCCACCTATAAAAATCTGATTCTCACCATGAATCCCCTTTTTCTATCACACAAAATAAAGAGCTTTAGTAGGAGGCGTCCAAAAGAGTTTGGTTGAAACCAAACTCTATCAAAATAGGGACTAGGTTTCAAACTTGAATTCAAATCAAGTTTGAATTCTAATTCAAACCAATCTTGATCCATATCCTTTGCATGAAAGAGAGTGGGTGACAAACCTTATTGGCATGAATGTTCTCCACACAAAAGCCAGATTTTGCATGGGGAATCTATGTCTTTCTTAAGGGCATGCGCAAGGGATGGCGCTAAGGGAGAAGCCTAATCTAGTTTGGACTCTAGGTTGATTCATTTTTGTCCCAATCCAAATCTAATTTAATTAGATTCAAATAAAGAAGAGAACCTAATCTAATTAGAAACTCAATCTTCTTAATAAAATTTTAATCTAATTAAAAATTAATTAAATCCAAATCTTGATCAAATTAGATTTTTATTTTTTCTTGCAATTGAGTTATTTTATAACTCAATTAGACTTGATCTTATCAAATCCAAATCAAGTCAAATTGAATCTAATTTAATTAGACTTGATCCTAACCTCATTGCTCAATCAAATTGAGATAATTAATAATTCAATTGCTAATTAATCTTCTCACAACTCACAACTCTTAGCGAATTACTTTATTGCAACTCTTATACTGAATTAATCATCAATTATATTGACGATTAGATCCAATAGTGATTCATAATCACTAATCAATCATCTGATCGAATAAACACCTCTTTTGTGTGTAATCTTATAAGTTCTATTCTATCTAATAGTGAGATATAATATGATCTCCATCATAATATTATCGAAACTTCTTTCGATGGATTGGAATAATTTCAACTCTATCCATCAAAGATCATCGATCATCAAGACGATACTCGATGAGTCTCACAATCCACTAGTGATACCTAGCAGTATATAGTGACAATCTAGCAGAATAAAATATTGAACCTCTAGGTATAGTTACCATATAGTTTAGTTCTTCTGTCATGAGTTCCGACAAGATGCAGGTCAAGGATAACTCATCAAATCCGTTTGTCCGTCATATATCAGATTCAATCGACTCGAGTCCATGTGAAATCTTATAGAAACTTCTTTTCATCATTCACCTATCATGGTCATAGATTTTAAGACTCAGTCTCATGAGCTGTATAGAATCTCTTCCTATCTATTAGGGTCGACAGATTTCATCTTAGTACACATTCTATTCCTATAATAAACCTATTGTAGCCAATATATACTTCAAAATTTTGAATGGCTAGGTAACTATGTGTTGGTGCAGTCAAACTACAATAGTCTCACTATAAATAGCCAAGGCACCACAGGTCAAAGAACTATCTACGCCACTGCAACTTTGAGCAAGTCACCGATAAGTGGGTAGCCATCTTAGTGACTTCTCATGTTGGTCACACTCAGTATCCTTGATCTTTATCAAGTACCTGCACTCTCACTCCAGTGTCCCCACACTGTCGACTCGAGACTTGTCTACTCATGAAAAAAAATGATCCTTGTACTGATCTATCTGGATCAGTCACCATTTTCATGACGATCTATCGAATGAAAGTATTTAGGAATAAACCACTAATGACACATGGCTCAAATTCTCAATTTTTGAGAATACGTGTCATCATCCATTAATTCCTCAGATGATTCATGAACATAATTTAAATACAATATGAATGAAAAATAATTAAAATTTTATTTATTTAAAAATTTTAATTATAAATTTATGTCCTTAGAAAGTGTATACATATCAGTCAATTTGGCTTCTAGGACATACATCTAACACTGAACCATTATGACCAGCCGAGAATGATCAACACCAAGAAGATATCTATATTTTTATAATGGTGGAAGACTGCTAGACTTAATATATGTGAAAAAATTTATTTAAGTTTTTTTTAACTATTTACATCTCATGTAAATTCTTAATTGATTAAGACATAGGTTCAGCTCAAATCATCAGGCACCCAAATTCTAAATCAATCACAGTTGATCAGATAAGTAAGAGATTGATGGGAGGCACTCCGCTGCCAGTGGCAACAATCCTAATTAAATAATCATTGCTCAATTACTTGCCTTAGATACTAACTGATCCCGACTAATTTTAGATTATGGGTCAAAATTTTTAGCACATGTAAGTTTAATCGATTTGATCCTACAATTATTAATTCGATCTTGAGCTGACTCGACCTAATCACAATCAACTCTTTGATTTGATTAGATCAATTGCTCATCTCGATTGAGCCCAACATGTGTCAATCAAGAATCCTATGACTCTAATCAAATTAGAGATCTAAATTGGTCGACCCATGAACCCAAATCATAGAAATTTCAGATCTTGATATAAAAAATTCAGATTTGAATTCAGCTCTGAAATGAATTTTAGATCTAAATGAAATAGTACAAAACTTCTGCAGATCTGAATCTAATTTTAGATCTAAAAGAAAATAAATTTATTTCATATCTGAAATAAATCTTAGATCGGAAACAAACACAAAATCATATCATGTATATGCAGAAATTTTAGATCTAATAATTTATGATGTTCAACATTGTTCTAAGACAATCATTCAATATAATCGAGTTATGCGAGGGCAACCTTATTTCAGAATGATGTTGAGATATTTAATTAATTTTAGATCTGATTTTTACAAATCAGATTTCAGATAGCATGCATTCATGTTCATTTCAGAATCATGGTTTTGATACCATTGTTGGATTAGGTGGTTTCATGTATGTAATTTTAAAATATTTTTGAATTAAGCAGTGAAAATAAATCTGGATTAAATATTTTAATTTAAAGATGCATTAGATCTGATCTACAAATCATCTAATAATGGATCTATGATATAAATATAATCATGTATCTAAAATCTGATCTAACATTTAATCTACTAAGTGAAGATCTGATCTTCATATCTTTATACAAGTCAGTCTACACCACAATCGATGATCGTAGATGTCTTGGTTCTTTGAACTGCACATGCGTCCAACCTCTATAGATATTTACACATGGCCTTAATCTGATTAGAGGCTCCTTGATCTCTCCGAAGTGCTAGCTCTCTTGCAGAGACCACTTCTTGATGGTTGATGTAGGTTTTCTTCCTATCTCTTAAACTCTTAGAGATAAAGAAGAATAGGAGGAAGATGATTAGAAAGAGGAGGAAGAAAACCCTTTTCTTTTCACTCTCTCTAAAACCCCAACACCAAGAGACGAGAGGTGCCACACAGAAACCTCACTCCTCAACCCCTTTCTCTCTTATTTTTCATGATAGAAAATTTGATTTTTTTTTATCTACTGCACCCGTTTATTTCTCTCATTTTAATTGGCATCCATAAATGGATAGATAGGATTAAAATATATCTTGATAAGGTTTCCAAATTAAAAATAAAATTTTGAAGTTCAAATGAAACCCTATCCTTATCCAAGATAAGGATTCAAATGAACCGAACCTCATCCCATGTGGGCATGAAAAGAGGGCATAAAGAGGGTTGGGCGCAAATTTTCTCATGCAAAAATAAAGTTTGCATGAGAGACTTTGGTGTGGTCATAGGATGCCAGTCCATTGAGGCTCTCATTTTTGGTGGTTAATTAATTCCTAACTAATTAAAAATTTTGTTACACTCAAGAAAGAAAAAATTTTAATCCAAATAGGAATCCAATCTCTGCAATAAGATCCTAATCTAATTAAAAAATTAGTTGAACCTAATTCCTAATCAAATAAAAATATAGTCTCTCTTGCACTTTGGTTATCTCATAACTCAATTAAGCTTAATCTAATCAAATCCAAATCTAACCAAATTGAATCTAATTCAATTAGACTTGATCTTAATCCTATTACTTAATCAGATTGAGCTAAATAGCAATCTAATTACTAATTAATCCTTCTACAACTCACTAACTCTAAGTGAATTACTTTATTTTATAATTTTTGCATTGGATCAATCATCAATCATATTGATGATTAGATCAATTGCGATTCATAATTGTAAATTAACCATTTGATCAGTCAAGAACCTTTATTGTGCAACCCCATAGGTTCTATTCTGTTGGATGATGAGATATACCATGATCCCTATCATGATATCATTGAATCTCAATCCTTTCAATAAGTTGAAATGATTCCAACTCTATCCATCAAGGATCATCAATCATTAAAATAACACTTGATGAATCTCACAATCCACTAGTGACAACTAGCAGTATGTAATGGCAATCTAGCAGAATAGAAGTATTGAATCTCTAGATGCAGTTACTGTATGATTCAGTCCTTCTATCATGAGTTTCGACTAGGTAGAGGTCATGAAAAACTTGTTAAACTCCAACGTCAGTCATATGCATGATTGACTCGATTCGCGTTCATTCATAAATTTCATGAAAACTTTTTTTCAATATTCACACTTGCTTTGACCAAAGACTTTTTGAACTCAATCTCACAAATTATATAGGATTACTCCTTTTCTACTAATTAGTTGATAGATTTTATCTTGGTATATTTTACTCCTAACAGTGAATCTAAACCCACTGTAGCCAACATATGTTGCAAGGACCCAAATGGTTAAGAGTCCAGTTTATGTGCAGTTAAACTACAGTAGCCTCACTACGAATAGTTGAGACACCATAGGTCAAAGGACCGCACATAGTACTGCAGCATCGAAAAAATTACTAACGAGTGAGTAGACATTCAAGTGGTTTCTCATATTGGTCATGCTCAGTGCAAGTTATTCTCTAATAATCATCTATACTCTCACCTCAGTATCTCCACACTGTAGATTTGAGACTCATCTGTTTGGAAGAAAAGTGATCCATGTATTGATCTAATTGGATTGATCACCATCCTACGTAATGATCCCTCAATTGAAAGCTTTTAAGAATTAAACATCAACAATATATGTCCCAAATTCTCAACACCTTAAGAATATATATTATCATCTGTTAATCCCTTAAATGAATCATGGATATATAAAATATGATTGAAATAAAAATTATCTTTTTATTAATAAAAAAATTTATAAGTATAAATTTTGTGTCCAGAAATTTATAATATTTATCAATCAATAATTGACTTCTAGGACACATATCTAACACTTCTATCCATTCAACTAGTATCACCAATCTTCAAGACTTTTCAATAGTTTAGGTTAGTTACTAGATATTTGCTTAACAACTCTTTAGGCCTTGACTTTATATTTATAGTAACACCAACAGTTACAATTTTTAATGTAATAACAAGATAAAAAATACCAATTTCTAGCAAAAGCCTAAAAAGTTTAGGAGTTCATTAGTAAAACAATAAGCCTTTAGGAATGTTCTGAAAATATTCTCATGATATATTTTTTCATGTTCTTAAGATTCTATCATGCTAGGGCTTTAAATAGTTTTGACTCCAATCTACTTTTTACTCCAATCCTTTTAGACCCCTAGTGCAGGATTCCATGCAAGAACCATTACCCTAATACAATATAGTCTTCTTTTATTAGGGAAAAAATGGAGATAATATGATCTTCTCGATGCATACACACTTCTCTCATTATGTTCTAGTATAAGCAAAATGTTGGGAATAAGTAATTGTCCAAGATTATCATAACCATCTACTAAGTAGCAAGACAAAACCCATCTAACTACAACAACACTACTACTTATAACTCTAGTAATAGCACGTGTCTAAAGGAATCTAGGTTGATTAAAAGCTCAATTAGATATTAGAAGGCAAAAAGGGACCTCTTTGCCAACAGGAGGTGGGCCTTTGGAATGTACTTGAGAAGAACAAACAACACTCAAATTATTCAAAAGTTGAAGCTAAGGATCATAAAATTATTTATTTCATATTTTTCACTCATATTGATTGTTTGATTACCTAAAAGCAACCTTTGGAGTGGTAAAAACCATGAATTAATTCTCGAGACTAGAAAGTGGTCCATGTACCTAGCTTTGTTGTGTTTATCTAAATAAATTATCTGTAAGAAAAATAGGGGCCACAGATATATCTGAGTAATCTTGAGGCTAGCTATGATTCGAGACAGAAATAACATCTTTGGACATTTATCGAGAATATGTTGGAAAATGTGTCCCAAAAAGCCAATCGTCAAGCTGTTGACGGTTGAGCAACCAAGTATTGTAATTGATTTGTTAATAAATAAAATATATTTGGCATTTTCATCATAAGCTTTCATCTTCTAATGAACTCCGTTGTTATGATGAAGTCCTTAGGACTATTTAAGTTCGATAAAGAGAGAATTTATCGATTAGTCCTTAAAACTGTTCACGACCAAATGATAGGCTGTTAATAAGGACGACAGCTTCTATCGAGCATAGGTCGCTGTAGGCCATATGGGTTGGTTGTCCTCTTAACCAAGGAGTGTGGAGACACTGGTATGGCATACAGGTGAGATGTAAGGGTACATCATCATTGAACGTGACCAACTCCAGAGCATTCTGCTGTCGAGAATGTCTCTGATGGGATATAGGTATAAGTATCCCTTAGACTTGAGATCACCTCAGTGACTTGCAAGCAACTCACTGTGCTTTGGTACTGGACTAACTGAATTTCTAATTTAGGGACGGAAGGCTTCTGGGCACAGTCAAGTACTTGCGAAGTCAGAGTGTGATCGAGATGGGATTGACCACTCCAAGAGTTGGAGAAGAATGAGTCGCTGTATTTCAATTTAGCAAAACCTTGGCCAGGGTAATCCATCAGATGGATTTGATATTTTGAAATACAATATGGACAACCTGATCAGAGTTGACAGTTGAGCTCTGGGGTGTCCTATGATCATTTTGGTCAAGGGGATGAATTATATGAAAACTATATCCGCATGGGTTCTAAGGATGTTGTTCTACACATTCGACCTATCCGGTCGTCAGGTATCATTGCTAGATGGTCACTTCGATTGGTATAGAAATTTGTTCCTATGCTACCGGCTTAGGTTCGGACCTATGAGATCACACACATTAGAGTTCATGATCCGATCGGATGGTTGATCAACGATTAAGAATCGTTCTAGGGTTAGATGATCAATACGATTGATATTTAACCCAGTGCAAGTGTTGCAGGAGGATCGATTAGCAATTCGATTGCTAATTGGCTTAATTTGATTAAGCCAATGGGCTGAGATTAAGTCTAATTAAATATAATTTAATTATATTTGGTTTGAGCTTGATTGGATCAAGTTTAATTGGTTTATTGGATAAGCCAAGTGCAAGGAAAGACTAGTCCTAGTTCAACTAGGACTTGGGTCAATCTAATTTCTAATTTGATTAAAAAATTAAATTAGATTTAAATCTAATTTAATATGATTAAATTAGGTTCTTAATTAGGTTAAGACCTATTTTAATTAGGTTGATCTAATTTTGATTTGATTTGGTTTGGGAAACCAAATTAAAACAAGTCATGAGACAGAATCCTAGTAGGACTAGGATTCCACCTTGCGCCACATAAGCCTTCTCCACGCCCTCTCTCTTATTCAACGCCAATCTCCACTTATTTTGTGCGACAAAAGCCCTCTCCCAGATCTCTCTCACGTTCACAAAAGGTCTCTTCTCTTCTTTCTTACATGGAAGGTGGTTTGGATCAAATCTAAAAGGAATAAGTTTGGATTTTGAATTCTATGAGATAGAGTTTTAGAAATCCAAAACTCTTTCAATTTTGCACCGAATTTATCCAATTTTTTTTTGGAATTTTCATGGATTTTAGGGTTTACATTATACACCCTTTTCTGGTGATCCATGTATGAAAATATGGAAGAGGTGCTCAAGAGTTGGGCATCCCTTAACTTGCCATGTTTGGATAAGCCTTGACTAGGTGTTTGACCTAGACAAGGACTCTATCATTTCTCTTTATATAAGATGAGTTTCTTTATAAAATTATAAGAAGAGATAGATATTTAAGAGGTCTTTCTGTCATCCAAAAATCAGAGAGAAATACCTTTGGGTCGTGGAGATATAAAAGACGCAAGTTTGGGTGTCTAGAGAGAAAAACGTGAAGAAGAAGAGGGTCTTCTTCTAGGGTTTTTATTTTCATATCTTTCCTCCTTCCATCTTGAGTTTCCTGAGAGCATCTCAGATCTGAAACTCCTCCTTCTACTTTCCATCTTTAGAAGAGTCCAAATCAAGAAGAAGGAGGCACCTGATCAACCATCAAAGAAGGATCAGCGCAGTACTAGCATACTGTGCTGATTTCCTGAAGCAGGACTTCTGATCGAGATTCGTGGGCTCGTGTGGACGACTCCTAGAGGCCGGACGCATGTGCAGCTTGCAACATCATCCTTAAGCCCGGATCAGCGAGGTTAGAGCGTCTAACTTGCAAGGTAATAGATCTGATCTATTATTTAATACATACATTAGATGTAGCTAGTATAGAAACATGTTGATATGATCAACATGTAGTTCATACTATATTTATATATATTTTAATTTTTGATTTAATACTATGTAATAATCATATAATAGGATCTTAGATCTAGGGATTTTCTGATCTTAAAAAATAAATTTTGATTTATTTTAGTCTTCCGCTGTATGATCTTGAAAAAGTTTCAAGATCTAACCCTGAAACCCTAGATCTGGTTCCTACAATTGGTATCAGAGCCTAGGTTCTTTATTACATGATTATTTACACATGCTTAGATTATTTTTTAGATTAGATCTAATTTATAATCTGATTATTAAATCTGAAATTAAAATTTTAGATCAATCACAAACTGCAAGGTTGTCCTGCTGTAAGGTTTACCCCTTACAGTGCAAAGGTTGTCCTAGTTTGTGTAGATCTATCTTTAATCATAAATTTGTTAGATATGATCTAGATTAAATTTATGATTTATTAGATTTAAAAGATATTTAAATCTGAAATAAAATCTCTTTGTTAATAATTTTTATGCAAAGAAATTATTTAAAGTTGAAATTATTTCAATTACATGAACCTGTTTAGATTAGATCTAAAGTAGTTTCATGTTTATTTCACTTGCATCTTGATTATGAATCAAACATGCAATATGATTGATAGAATCATATTGTAAAATTATTTTACAAATATGAAAATTATTTTTTGAAAAGCCAAACCCAACCCTCAGCCCAAAACTTAATTAAGAATTAAGAAGTTGTTTGATTAGGTTCTAGGATTGTGAATTGAAGAACCTAAGACACAAATCATAACACATTGGGTTAATGGGTTAGTGAGAATTAGGTCCATTAATTGGGTTAGACCTATGGTTAGATTAAAGATGGACTTAATTAGAGAATTGACTAAATCTAATCAATTGTTGTCTTAGATTAGGTCAAGGATTCTCTAGATCAATTGCAATAGTTGTAGTTGGTCAAGTCCATGTCTTTAACGAGAACCAAATGGACTTGATTTTTGGCTAAGCGGTCTAGCACAAACTGTTAGGTTGATCTAATCGAAACTAATTAAACCAGTTGGTGTCTAAGGTAAACCAGACCGGTGATTTTTAATTGGGAGCCCGCTTACCTGGCCATTTCTGATGGTGTCTAAGGCAAGCTTTGGCAGACCCTCCCACTGATCGAACTTACCTAGCCTCTTGGTGAAATTATGTTTTGATCGGATCACTTGACTATTCGAGCTGACCCATGTCAGCTAGGTAAATCAGTGTGACTGATTTAGGTGCTCCTAGACCAGCCCTTTTAATGGTCTCTCTTAAGCTGACTTGGTGAAGCCATTGGGAGGATCATGATAAGCTGGTTCATCTGACTTCATCCTCTATATTATTTAAATCCTCTAAAATTATTAGGTCCTTAAAATGATAAAGTTATGAAGATAACTGAGTCATAGCCTCCCATTAAGGTGTTTGATAATGAGTCCATGAACTCAATAATCATTGCAGACCCAAAGGCCTGGTGCTTGTTGACTAATGGAATTATCACTCATCATATGACGACTTGGAAGTATCTCTCTAATGGTGGTTAGGTGAGCCAACCAAAGTTGGGCTTAATCATTCGTTGGTTAGATACACCAAGTATGATCATGTTAATGGTTGGACCTAACTGGATCCTTACAGTGGAGGCCAAAGCCTACTGATTAGGTTTCTGGGGCAAAATTAAAATTACTAGAAATTATTTAGAGAAATAATTGGTTATGAACCTACCCTTAGATGTACATGGGTTGGCCAACCAAAGTTGGGCTTGTGTGCAGTCTAAGTGGATTCTAGTACCCGCTAAGGAATTAGGGTAATTCCTCGAGTTGGAGGTAGAGGCTACCAATTCGAATAAAATAGTGGAAGAAACTTTTTGATTAAAGTCCAAATCTTTAGATTTAATGAATCAATTACTAATTGGGTTATGGTTCTCTTTTGTGCAAATATGGCCACTTCCCTATCGCTCCGATCATTGTTGGACAATGATAAGTTGGTGGGACCCAACTTCGATAGCTGGTATCGAAAGTTGAAGATAGTCCTGGAGCATGAACGGATCCTATATGTGATAATGGATCCTGCACCTGAGGAGCCAGCTGTCAATGCACGTGGAACAGTCAGAGACACTTACCAGAAGTGGCTCAGTGATCGGACCACGGTGCGCTGTATCATGCTGGCTGCTATGAGCGACGAGTTCAGTCGTAGATTCGAGATGGCTCAGCCAAAAGACATGCTTCAAGTGTTGGAGAATGCCTTTGGCACACCCGATGATGTAGAGAGGCACAAGACTAGTTGTGCCATCTTCAACGCCAAAATGCGGGATGGTGCCTCTGTCACTGATCATGTATTGTACATGATCGAGCTGATGGAATGATTGAGCAAGCTCGGCTTTCCCTTGCATGAGCAGCTTGGGAAAGATGCAATACTAAACTCGCTGCCCAAGTCTTATCTTCCATTCCTCACTCATTATAGAATGACAAAGCCTGAAGAGAACTACCACGGGTTACTGGGGTTGCTTCAGAACTTTGAGAAGGATCACCAACTTCACAAGGAGTCGGTGAACTCAGTGGGAGGTTCGTCTTCTGGTTTTCGACCCTTTGAGAAAGGGAAGAAGAACAAGAAGAAGAAAGTGAAGAAGGTGCAAGTTCAGGCTGGGACATCAGTGCAGAGCCAGACCAAAAAGATCAAGCCTGATAAGAGTCTATTCTACTGGCAAGCACCCTAGATTAGATAGTGTGTCAGATATCTACTTATGGCACTGTAGGCTAGGTCATATAAACAAGAACAGAATAAACAGGTTGACTCAAGAGGGAATCTTCGAAGTCAGTGATTGTGAATCACTTCCAACCTGTGAGTCCTGTCTTCTTGGTAAAATGACCAAGTCACCTTTTACTAGAAAAGGTGAGAGAGCTACTGAGCTCTTGAGCCCAGTACATACTGATGTATGTGGGCCCATGAGCACCAGTGCTAGAGGTGAATATTTTTACTTCATAACTTTCATGGATGACCTATCCCGATATGGATATGTCTATCTGATGAAACATAAGTCGGATTCATTTGAAATGTTCAAACGATTCTGAAGTGAAGTAGAAAAATAAACTGGGAAGAGTATTAAAACTCTTCGATCTGATCGAGGAGGAGAATACCTTTCTAGTAATTTTTTCACATATCTAGGAGAGAATGGGATTCTCTCTCAATAGACTCCTCCAGGAACACCACAGCATAATGGTGTGTTTGAAAGGAGGAATCGGACTTTGTTAGACATGGTCCGATCCATGATGGGTTTTTGCTAGCTTGCTGATATCCTTCTGGGGATATGCACTCGAATCGGCTTGTTATCTGTTAAATAGGATTTCAAGTAAGTCTGTAATTAAGACTCCATATGAGATATGGACAGGGCGTAAGCCAGTACTTTCACACCTTAGGGTCTGGGGGTGCCCGGCCTATGTCAAACGATTAGTCACAGACAAACTTGGACCTAGGTCTGACAAATGCTCATTCATAGGGTATCCCAAAGAGACAAAAGGATATTTTTTCTACCATGCTGATGAACAAAAGGTGTTCGTCAGCCTTAAGGCAATCTTTTTAGAAAAGGAGTTCCTTGGTGAAGGAACCGTTGCCTCTAAGGTTGAACTTGATGAAGTTCAACAGGTAGAAGGACCGACACCAATAGCTGAACCTGAGTCGGATATGATTAGATCAGATCCGGAGCCCAATATACCTGTACCATTAAGGCGATCCGGTAGAGTACCGCATCAGCCGGACAGATACTACGGTTTCTTGGTCCGGGACGGTGATCCCATCGAACTTGATGAGAATAATGAGGATCCGATCACCTATATGGATGCTATGCAGAGACCTGATTCTGAGAAATGGCTTGAAGCCATGAAATCCGAAATGGAGTCCATGAAGGTCAACGATGTATGGACATTGGTTGACTCACCTGAAGGGGTTAAACCCATTGGGTGTAAATGGGTCTTCAAAAGGAAGAGGGGCGCAGACGGAAAGGTGGAGACCTATAAAACCCGTCTGGTCGCCAAGGGGTATCGTCAACGTTATGGTATTGACTATGATGAGATATTTTCCCCTGTGGCAATGCTCAAATCCATTCGGATAATACTTGCAATAGCTGCCCATCTGGATTATGAGATCTGGCAAATGGATGTAAAGACAGCCTTCCTGAATAGAGAGCTGACCGAAGAGGTGTATATGATACAACCTGAGGGGTTTACATCCACAGATGAGTCTAAGGTGTGCAAGCTTCAGAGATCTATTTATGGATTGAAGCAAGCTTCTCGGAGTTGGAACATGCATTTTGATAAGGTGATCAAAATGTATGGCTTCATTAAGAATGAAGAAGAGCCCTGCATCTATAAATGGGCAAATGGTCCAGTTGTGGTATTCCTTGTCTTGTACGTAGATGACATTCTCTTAATCGGGAATGACATCCCCGCACTACAGGGAATAAAAGTTTGGTTGTCATCACAAGTCTCCATGAAGGACTTGGATGAAGCATCCTACATCCTAGGGATGAAGATCTATAGGGATAGATCTAAAAGGATGCTTGGGTTATCCCAGTCCATGTACATAGATACTGTGCTGAAGAGGTTCAGCATGGAGAATTCCAAGAAGGGCTATCTACCGATAGGCCAAGGAATTTCTCTCTCTAAGAAGGATTATCCGACAACTCCTGAAGAGAGAGAGCATATGAGTAGAGTCCCATATGCTTCAGCCGTGGGATCTATCATGTACGCCATGACATGTACAAGACCAGATGTGGCATACTCACTAGGAGTAGTGAGTAGATATACCAATCTGATCCTGGAGAAAACCACTGGAAAGTGGTTAAAGCCATCCTTAAGTATTTGAGAAATACTAAGGACCAATGGTTGGTTTATGGTGAGTCAGATCTGAAACTTGTGGGGTTCACAGACTCCAGCTTTCAATCTGACCATGATGACAGCAGGAGCGTGTCGGGTTATATCTTTACTCTGAATGGTGAGCCATCCGCTGGAAGAGTTCCTAGCAGCATACTGTGGCAGACTCTGTTTGTGAAGCGGAGTATATCGCAGCATCAGATGCCGCGAAGGAAGCTGTGTGGCTGAGAAAATTCATCAACGAGCTCGGAGTAGCACCCTCCCTCGATGGTCCAGTCCTGCTCTACTGTGACAGCACTGGTGCCATAGCTCAGGTGAAGGAACCCAAAGCACATCAGCGTACGAAGCACATCTTGCGCCGCTTCCACCTGGTCTGAGAGATCGTGGATCGAGGTGACGTCGACCTTCAAAAGATCGACGGAAAGGAGAACCTAGCCGACCCCTTCACTAAAGCCCTGGCAATAAAGGAGTTCGACAACCATAAGTCGAAGATGGGTATTAGATACTGTGCCGAGTGGCTTTAGGACAAGTGGAAGTTGTTGGAAAATGTGTCCCAAAAAGCCAATCGTCAAGCTGTTGACGGTTGAGCAACCAAGTATTGTAATTGATTTGTTAATAAATAAAATATATTTGGCATTTTCATCATAAGCTTTCATCTTCTAATGAACTCCGTTGTTATGATGAAGTCCTTAGGACTATTTAAGTTCGATAAAGAGAGGATTTATCGATTAGTCCTTAAAATTGTTCACGACCAAATGATAGGCTGTTAATAAGGACGACAGCTTCTATCGAGCATAGGTCGCTGTAGGCCATATGGGTTGGTTGTCCTCTTAACCAAGGAGTGTGGAGACACTGGTATGGCATACAGGTGAGATGTAAGGGTACATCATCATTGAACGTGACCAACTCCAGAGCATTCTGCTGTCGAGAATGTCTCTGATGGGATATAGGTATAAGTATCCCTTAGACTTGAGATCACCTCAGTGACTTGCAAGCAACTCACTGTGCTTTGGTACTGGACTAACTGAATTTCTAATTCAGGGACGGAAGGCTTCTGGGCACAGTCAAGTACTTGCGAAGTCAGAGTGTGATCGAGATGTGATTGACCACTCCAAGAGTTGGAGAAGAATGAGTCGCTGTATTTCAATTTAGCAAAACCTTGGCCAGGGTAATCCGTCAGATGGATTTGATATTTTGAAATACAATGTGGACAACCTGATCAGAGTTGACAGTTGAGCTCTGGGGTGTCCTATGATCATTTTGGTCAAGGGGATGAATTATATGAAAACTATATCCGCATGGGTTCTAAGGATGTTGTTCTACACATTCGACCTATCCGGTCGTCGGGTATCATTGCTAGATGGTCACTTCGATTGGTATAGGAATTTGTTCCTATGCTACCGGCTTAGGTTCGGACCTATGAGGTCACACACATTAGAGTTCATGATCCGATCGGATGGTTGATCAATGATTAAGAATCGTTCTAGGGTTAGATGATCAATACGATTGATATTTAACCCAGTGCAAGTGTTGCAGGAGGATCGATTAGCAATTCGATTGCTAATTGGCTTAATTTGATTAAGCCAATGGGCTGAGATTAAGTCTAATTAAATATGATTTAATTAGATTTAGTTTGGGCTTAATTGGATCAAGTCTAATTGGTTTATTGGATAAGCCAAGTGCAAGGAAAGACTAGTCCTAGTTCAACTAGGACTTGGGTCAATCTAATTTCTAATTTGATTAGAAAATTAAATTAGATTTAAATATAATTTAATCTGATTAAATTAGGTTCTTAATTAGATTAAGACTTATTTTAATTAGGTTGATCTAATTTTGATTTGATTTGGTTGGGAAACCAAATTAAAACAAGTTATGAGAC